>NC_135785.1:131718351-132036620 GCF_051106095.1 Pogona vitticeps
TTTGCTGCAGCGGCTATCTCTGTGAGGAATATTTCCCTGAAAACTTTAAAATATGTTGGTGGCCCAAATCCTTTGTGTAACTTATGCTGCCATAGGGGAAATGATGGCACTGCAGTGGCAAATTGCTGCTAATTAGTGACCCTGCTGTAATTTTCATGTGATTCCTCCCTGCATATGAGTCAGATGGTTTTGTATTAACCTAACATTCAAGTGGAGGCTCTCTAATTAGCAGAATTTCTACTTGGATTATGGTTGGTACGCAAAACCACCCAATTTATGCACAAGGAGAAATCGCAGAACAAATCAAAGCAAGGACTACTTAAGTTTCATGAGAGAATTTTGACCATTGTCAATCCAATGTGGCAAGGGTGTCCCCTGCTTTAAAAAACTCTCTCATAATTTGATTCCATATATTTCCCAATATAAATTCTTTCCACCACCCAGCAGCTTTTCCCAACCTTTCCTTTCCCTCACATTATCACTCAGGTGCCTGTGAATGATAAAATGGAACTTGTCTCCCACCCCCAGAGGTCAATATGATTCATAACATTATTGCTTGGGCAAGTACCTTTATGCACTACAGCTTTCAGAACGCCCCAGCCAGCATGGAAGTTGTACACCAAGAATTCAACTTTTTCCAACCTCTGTGTAATATTTCCATGCCAAATCTGTTGCAGCAATGACACTGTAGCACTTTAAATATTTAAAATGTAATAGGACATGTTTTGACAGTGCTTTGCATAACTATTTTTGGTTTTTTGCACATTCCTCCCTTATTTCCTCCTAAGGTTTCATGGTTTTGTAATGTTTCAGGCAGCTCTATGAAACAAAACACATTGGTTTGCTAACAAGTTAGAATGAGACATTCATCAAATTGCAACATTTACCCAGGAACTGAGAGAGGATGGTTTTAACACCCTTTCAGTCAAACTGTTGATGGTGTCACTCATTGAATAAACATACAGAAATTCTTTCTGAAAAATCAATTGGTTAAAACTGTAACTGGATATATTGCTTTCTCTCTCTGGTTCACAAGGACTATTACTTAACTTTCTTTTGAAATGAAAACTGAGAATCTGAGCCAGGGAATGGAGTACAAAATGGCCCTAATATATACCACAAAAAGTTAGTGTCCCACTCTGGATGAGCCCTGTTTTTGAAGATTGGGATGTTTTACCCCAATACTCATCACTAGGGGGAGGATTTCTGTGACATGTCATTTTTTTCCTGCAACCTGTTTGAGTTTATGGGTGGCTTTGAACATGTTTATAAGTAATCTGGTGAGAAAGGCCAGATTACTCATAAACATGCTTGAACTTCCTTATGGATTCAACTGTAGGTGGCAGAGAAAATGTGAAATGTCATAGAAATCCAATTTCCTTACGTATATGGGAATTCATCATGTCTAATTTTAAAGCCCAGTTTGGAGAGATCTTTGGGGAACTCATACTCTCTTGCTGTTTTCCTTCTCATCACCCTAAATAATGTTGTGTCATTGGAAATCTTGGACCCTTCACAGTTGATGTACATCAAGTCAAAACCAACTAATAGAGACCCTAAAAGGGTTTCAAAGTAAGTGAGATATTTAATAACTGAATTTACTAGTTCCACACCCCACTAAGCTTCCATGGCTGAACGGTGATTAAAACTCTGGTCTCCTGAGTCCTAGTCCATCACTCAATCCAATGTGCCACACTGGGTATTTTAGCCCCTTTACTACTCACCCCTAATTCCAGATCATATGTGAACAATTAAATTTACTGTTTCCATGACACATCTTGGAGGGCCCTGCTATTCACATGCCAGCATTACAAGAATGGCCATTTATTCCTACTCATAGAGGAGGTGTTCCCAATTGAAAAATGATATATCCTGGACCATATGCAGTACATAACATGTTTTAAGATAGTTCTGCTTCTCCCAGAACAAAGAATACCAGCTATTCATCTCAGACCTTGGCAATAACCAATCTGTTACCAGGTATGCTCTCAGAACAAATGTGTGCGCTCACACACGGTAAGAAACACACCCATAAACAAGTCTTTCATCACTGGGATTATTTTTAGACTATTACAAATGTTTCTCATTGTTAACACAGACAGCTATCCAAATTGTGACATTATCTGGAAGAAGGCAATTTTGACAATAGTGCATCTTGTCATAGATTGGACTGTGTATATCACACAAAGCTATTCAGAAGGAGAATTTTATTGAATAACCAGAATTAAAAATATATCCAGCGATTATATTATGTGCAGCCATATATTTTTCTCTTAGGAGCAAAAAAGCATTCCATAAGTCAAACCAAAGAATAGAGATGCCCCAAACAATAAATTACTTGTATAACTATAAAACTAAAAAACCACTGTGTTTGATGTGCTTCCCCCCCCTTCAGGATGATTAAGCCATTCATGGCTGTAATTCAGACACAAACCACAGTCCAATCATAGGCTACATCTCTGACCAAACACTAAAACAAAGAAATTGTGGGTCCTTCAGTGCATGGCTTTGCAGTTGCACAAAAACCTGGAGCCAAATCACAGATCCTCAATGAGCCACATGATTTTCCTGCAGGATCATCCCCAAACCACAATCATATATACCATAAGTGCCCACAGACTACAAGACAGAAATCATGGGTCCCCTAGTGTATGGCTTTGGAGCGGGACAAAACATCAATAAAAGTCAGAGATGCTCGTGATTTTTTAAAATCCACATGGTTTTTCTGCAGGATTGTCCTCAAAAGTGCATGGGTGCCTGCACAAAGGGGCGGATGGGCATGCGGGATGGTATGCAGGCGCCCCTGCGCATGCGCAAAGGGGTGGGGGAGTGTGCATGCCAGTGCTGGCAGGCAGGCAGGTGCTCCCCCACTGCTTCATGCATGCGCCCAAGAACATGCACTCATCCACGTGCACCTGTGGGGGGCGCCTTCCTCGGAGGCTCAGCTGTTCATGGTCCTGAAAAGGTTGGGGACAACTGCTGTAGACCATCTTGACTGCTGCCATTGGAGTTATCAACATTCAGGTTGCCCTTTGTTATGTGAAATATGGCATCCTTTTTCAGGCTGGCAACATGGGCACAATGTTTTGCAGCAATATTGCTTCATTTCCTGACGTTTTCAATCATGGGTACAAAATCACAAAATCCCAAATTCATAAACTGAAGGTTTTCTGAAGAACTGAATTGGGAAATAGCACAGAGTATATAACTACAGTGGTGCCTCGCATAGCGATGATAATCGGTGCAGCAAAAATCGCTGCAAAGCGATTTCATCGCTATGCGATTTTTAAAAGCCCATAGGAATGCATTGAAACCCCTTCAATGTGTTCCTATGGGCTTAAAACTCACCTTAAAGCGAAAATTCTCCATACGGCCGCCATTTTCGCTGCCCGGTAAGCGAGGAATCGGCGCGAAAACACCGTGGGTGGCCATTTTGTTTACCAGGCGGCCATTTGGAACCGCCAATCAGCTGTTAAAAAATCATCACTTTGCGATGATCGGTAAACGAAACAGGGTACCGATCACTGCAAAGTGATTTTTCCCCATAGGGAACATTGCAATGCGATCGCAAAAGCGATCGCAAAATCTTCGTCGCTATGCGGTTTCGTTGTTAAACAGGGCGCCCGTTAAGCAAGGTACCACTGTAATATGGAGAAATACAGGCTCAAAAGAAGCAAACTCACATGGCTAAGAGGGTTCAGAGGAAGGATCTTTCCCTAAAACACACACACACACACACACACACACACACAAATGGGCATAGATTGGGGAGCAACCTTCATATTCCCACGAGCAAGATGAAGGATGACAAAGATTCTGTCTCCAGCTACTATGGGGCTTTTGACTGAAGCGGGGGAGACACAAGTACACTTAGAAAATAACAAAGCCTGAAAAATACTTCTTAGCTAATCTTTCCCTCTTAGCTGGTTGTGTTTGGTTTTCTGGGCCAGTACCCTATTCAGAGTTGTGAGAATTTCCTTAAATCCCCAATAAAATGTGCAGGCCCAGCTAATAAGGTAAGAATTAGCTAGCGAAGTCTCCTTCTTTAATTACACCTATTGTTCCATCACTCTTCCTAAGCCAGCATTTTATAGAAAATAACACTCAGGGAAATAAAAGGAAAAATGCATTTTCTTACTAATTTTCACTGGGACGTGGTGGCGCTGTGGGCTAAACCGCAAAAGCCTGTGCTGCAGGGTCAGAAGACCAAGCAGTCGTAAGATCGAATCCACGCGATGGAGTGAGCGCCCGTCGCCTGTCCCAGCTCCCGCCAACCTAGCGGTTCGAAAGCATGCAAATGCGAGTAGATAAATAGGGACCACTTCGGTGGGAAGGTAAACAGCGTTCCGTGTCTAAATCACACTGGCCATGTGACCACGGAAAGATTGTCTTCGGACAAAACGCTGGCTCTATGGCTTGAAGAGCGGGATGAGCGCCGCCCCCTAAAGTCGGACACGACTGGACAAAAATTGTCAAGGGGAACCTTTACCTTTACCTTTTACTAATTTTCACTAATACAGCAGGCTCATAGAAGTCAAACAGTTATAAGAAGGAAAATAGGAAATTAAAAGTAGCAAAAAGGTTTTTTTTCTCAATCCACTTGGCATGAGAAAGTATGCAGGCGGCAATATTTAGGCATATATATACAGTATTTGAAAGCACCTTTGTAGACAGAAGCATCAGTGACATTAGTTGGATTCAGGCATCTGCTTCATGTTGCAAATTGGGGAACAAAATGTTAATTATTTACTTTGCTATCTTTGCATTTTCATTGCCAGGGTTAAAAAGAGAAAACTGTGAGATTTTCTTCATCATTTGCCAAAAAGACTTGGCTTGACGATACAGTAAGATACACCTTGAATGGGGGCTATATTTATTATTCGTCCTCACCCAGCAAAATGTCTTCAGCATTTCTGCTTCTTTATTTCACATTTTGATAAGGAATATTCAAGGCTAAGCATTCTGACACCTGCTGTGTACCTATGTTATTACTATTGCCTCTCAGAAGAGCTTCTTTTAGTGAGTGGCACAAGTTAACTAATCTGGGAGATGCAGTGCTGGAAAAAAGCAGCTGCATTCCTAATCATTACAGCTTACAATATTCCATGAATTTCACAAACCTGTCATTTTTCAATATCTAGATGTAGATGTTGGCTTGGGCATATCATGAGAATGGCTGATGGTCGGACTCCAAAAGATCTCCTGTATGGAGAATCAGTGCAGGGAAATCGCCCCAGACCACAGCTGCAATACAAGGATATCTGCAAGCAGGATCTGAAGGCCTCAGGAATGGACCTCAACAGATGGGAAACCTTGAAATCTGAGTGTTCAGCCTGTAGGCAGGTGGTGCATCATGGCCTCTCGCATTTTGAAGAGACATTTGTTCTGCAAGCCGAGGTAAAGAGGCAGTCCTGAAACCAGCAAAATCAGGGAGCTAGGCAGGGGACAGATTGTATTTGTCTTCAGTGTAGAAGTGATTGTCACTCACGAATTGACCTTCTCAGCCACACTAGATGCTGTTCCAAGTCCGCCATACAGAGCATGTTACCATAGTCTCTCAAGACTAATGGATGCCTGTTCTAATCATTTTTCAGATATTAAGCTGGGATAGGATGAGGAGAATCACGTTGTCACAGCTTTCTTTGAGCAAGATGTACTTTTCCTATTATATTATTATTTATCACACCTGATCACACAATGAGATGGAGGAACATGTTGCTGATATTCTGTGCAATTTGGTTGTGTTAACTACTTGTGTAATATTCTGCAGACCAAGATCTCTGTCTGTTGCGGTCACAAAATGAGAAGGCTGATAGGATAGCTGATCACCAGATAATTAGAATAGCAATTAGTCCTAGAGAGAGAAGTTAAAGAAGTAAATCTCACAGAGAGATGTCTGCCAGCAGAGCTCCAGATGGGTGACTATTACTGCCACACCCCCAGGAGGACTCTCCTTTATTACTTTAGCAAGCTCACACATAGTTGACAGTATACAGATTATTGACAGAGTTCAGAGAGGACAATGGTTACATAATGCCAATTAGTATTGGCCAAAGAAAGGTTTTGAAGTTAGCTCTCTGTCTCTATGAGAAAGAGGAAGAATGGGTAGGCACGCCTCTCAGAAGCAGCCACATCTTGCTGGAAGGGTCCCTCACTACTACAACAATGTGGCTTAGCAACCTTGGGGATGGCCCTCCCGCATCTGTCTGGAATGCACCTCCTTAAAAGTGCTATTCTGCTAGCAGAAGGTGCCAACTTTAGTTCCCAATTTTCACCACCCTTTGAACCCTAGGCTGGGTGAAACCTAGAAGGTGGGCAACTATGGGCAAGCTTCTAATCCTAGATTTCTAATTACTCCCTTATTTGGGATAAAATACTCCTGGCTTTGCAAACCAGCCTGACCAGATAGAACACCCGAAGAACAACAATGGACAACATAGCCCTGTGGCTAAGACACTTTCTTTAGACACTCAAACTCTTCTTCTGCCAAGGATTACACTTGAGTAAAATGTAAAATAAGGTTTATTCAAAAGAGAGTAAAAAATTATGAAACATAAGGAATTCAAAAGAGTTACAAATTGTACTATTAAAATGCCAAACCTCTGAGGATTAAAGGAGCTTCTGTAAGCAATTTCCCATAAAATAATAAAGAAACTAGCTATCTAGAATAACATTGATATAGTGGCCATAATGGAAATCTGGGGAAATTTGGAGAACCAGTGGGATATTGCAATCCCAGGGTATGAACTCTATAGGAGGGATAGGGAGGGGCATGTTGGGGGTGGGGTGGCTATCTACGTCAAAGAAGTGGTAGAATCCAGCAGAATGGAGATGGACGGTGGGTCAGATTCCATCATAGAATCACTGTGGGTTAAACTACTAGGCTCAAGGAGCAATGTGATTGTGGAGGTGTGCTATCGTCCTCCAGATCAAAAACTTGAGGGGGATGTTGAAATGAGGAGACAAATTAGAGAAGTGTCCAAGAGGGGCATGATTGTAATCATGGGGGACTTCAATTATCCTTACATCAACTGGGCCAATGCGTGCTCGGGTCAAGAAAAAGAGACCGGGTTTCTTGACATGCTAAATAACTGTGCCTTGGAGCAACTTGTTACAGAGCCCACCAGATGACAGGTGACTCTGGATTTAATATTGTGTGATACTCAGGATCTGGTTAGGGACATGAATGTCACTGAGCTACAAGGGAATAGTGACCATGCTGTGATCTCTATCACCATGCATGTTGGGGGGAGAGTATCAAGCAAATCTGACACAAAAACCCTTGCTTTTTGAAGGGTGGACTTCCCTCAGATGAGGAAACTAGTTAGAAAGAAGTTGAAAGAGAAGGTGAAAAGAATCCAATCTCTCCAGAGTACATGGAGCCTGTTTAAAACAATGGTAGTAGAAGTGTATACCATGAAGAAAGAAGGGGTCAACTAAGTCCAAGAGGGTGCCAGCATTTGATACGGTAGATCACAACCTACTTCTGTGTAAGATAGAACAAAGTGGGATAGACAGCGCAGCTACCAGATGGATTTGCAGCTGGCTGATCAACTGCACTCAAAGTGCGGTCCTCAGTGAAACCACATTTATGTGGAGGGGAGTGTGCAGTGGGGTCCCTCAAGGTTCTGTCTTGGGCCCAGAGCTCTTCAACATCTTCATAAATGACCGGGATGAGGGGATTGAAGGAACACTCATAAAATTTGCCGATGACACCAAGCTGGGGGGAATTGCTAATACTTTAGAAGATGGACTCAACATTCAGAAGGATCTAGACAGACTTGAGCATTGGGCCCTATCCAATAAGATGTAGTTCAGTGGCTGGAAAAGTAAGGTCCTGCATGAGAAACCAGATGCACAGGTGATACCTGGCTCGACAGTAGTGCCTGTTGTGATGCTCATGCCCCCCTAAAGGGTTGTTGGGCATTCGGCCAGAGAGTTTGACCGGCACCTATCTACCACTTTTGTGCTGGTTCGAGTCCTTAGACCTCAGCAGTGCATAGCATAAGCCCTTTGAACAAGTCTGACCTAAAAAGAACACTTCACACTTACTCAGTATTTTGCAAGTACAGGCACATGGGCTTTGTGATTCCTTAAAACTCACAAGAGCTCAGTTAGGTAGAACTCTTGAATGATAGCTAGTTTGTGGCCCTCTCCATCTCCTGGATTTAGCCAGACCCTGCTGTTCAAGAGGCCAGTCCTCAGTAAGGATTTTTAATATTAAAGTTTTATTAGAAAAATGAAGATACATTAGAAATCAGTTTATATTGCATAAGCTTTAGCATTCAAGAACATATTCAAAGACCATTGCAGTTAAATAAGATAACTATTTCCCATTTAAAATAATTAAAAGCTAATTAGGGTAGCTACGGTGGGTTAGCCCCCACCTCCTTCTTTCTCCTTACTTACATCCTCTCTCCTTCATGGAATCTAACAACACAAAAACAACATCAGTCTCCATCCAGCATCAGTAAGCATCAGTAAGCAGTAAGCTAAGCTACATTCACATAAGCTATCATCCATTTTCTACTCTCCCAATGCCTCCCTTCTCTATGGCCTTTCTGGCTGTTAACCAATTAACTTTTTAGAGGTTGTACCACCTCTCTCCTTCTCTAATTCTCATGAGAGTCCAGGTGTTATTTATATCTTCTGTAACAAGCTTGGAATGTTGGGTCTCCAGGGACTCTTCATTTGGCCTTCAAAATGTCTGGATCTTGGCTGTAATAGACTCAGAAAAACTTTCATGGCATTTAGAAAAACACATTTCAAAGTATCTCAAATCATCTTCACACAGAACCTGACTCCATTTTACATTTCTCTGACTATATATCCCATCATCATAACATGCTTTTGACTACATATACCATGATCATGACACCTGTGAGAGGGATTTAGGTGTCCTGGTTGACCACCGCCTAAGGATGAGTCAGCAGTGTGCTGCAGCTGCCAAGAAAGCCAACACAGTCCTAGGCTGCATCAATAGGAGGATGGCATCAAGATCACAGGAAGTGATAGTACCACTGTATACCACACTGGTGAGGCTGCACTTGGAGTGCTGTGTCTAGTTCTAGTCACCACAATACAAAAAAGATGCTGAGGCCTTGGAAGGGGTGCAGAGAAGAGCAACAAAGATGATAAGGGGACTGGAGACTAAATCCTATGAAGAATGACTAAAAGAACTAGGTATGTTTAGCTTAACAAGGAGAAGACTAAGGGGAGACATGATAACAGTCTTCCAATATTGAAGGATTGCCACAGGGAAGAGGGCATTGATTTATTCTCCATTGAGCCTGAGGGTAGGACAAGAACTAATGGGTGGAAACTCATCAGAGGGAGATCGAACCTGGAAATAAGGAGGAATTTCCTGATGGTGAGAACCCTTAAGCAGTGGAACAGCTTGCCTCCCATTGTTGTGGGTGCCCCATCGCTGGAGATGTTCAATGTCCAGGATGGTATGAGGTCCGGGATGGAATGAGGTCTCCTGCCTTGGGCAGGATTAGAAGACCTCCAAGGTCCCTTCCAACCCTATGATAATTCTATTGATGAAATATTTTGTAGCTTCTGCATGTGTGAAGAAGCACAAGGTTAATTTAGGTTCCATTCCTGAGCTAGCTAAGCAGTACACGTATCACTGCCTCATAGCTTCTTGCCATGCAGGTTTACTACTGAAAAAATCCATAGATAAATCCATGGGAAGGGGCTGACACCATTACTTCTTATCCAAGTATTATGTGTTCTTTTACCCAAAGGAATGTTAGCAAGGGAAGCAGCAGAGTCACTCAATGATACCTAACCACAGGAATCCTAATTTAGGTAATAGGGGATCATAATTGTATCCTATCACTCCTCCAAGGATTTCATGGTACTGTAGAGCTATAGTTCAGGGACAGAGCACTTTTTTCCATGCACATGGTCCCATATTCATTCAGGTAGGACCGAGAAAGAACCCTTTCTGAAATCCTGGTGAGAAGCTGCTGATCAGTAGGGAGAAGACTTCTCTAGCCTGATGACCTCCATTCTTATGAAAGTAAAACCTCTCTAAATTCTTGATCACTAGGCATTCTGGCAGGGGTCAATAGGAGTTGAACTGAAAACATTTGTAAGGCACTAGACTGGTGAAAGTTCAAACAACAACAAGCAAAATGGACCAAGGGTATGTATAGAGAATAATGCCATTTTATTATCAGAGCAACCATGTGGTGAGAGTTTGCCTGACTTCCTCAAGATCACCTTGTGCACTTCATGGGTAAAGAGAAAATTTGAATCCACTTTCAGAGGAGGTCTGCCTCCTTTATAACAACACCTATGATTTTAAAAGTTTTCCAGTAATTATTATCACTAAGGTACAATCATATTCTGACTTTGATTCCAGTTTCTTTTTCTCAAAGATTGCATCAGTTACTGGTGTGCCTGGCCTATGGTGTGGGAAGGGGCCACCTTGACTTGGTAAGAGAATTGCCACCACAGAGCAGCATAGGTTTGAATGGAAGCTGAAGTGGAATCAAGGAGAAACCTGAAAGCAGGCCAGAAAAAGAGAAGGCAGACTAGTATAAATATATATGTATGCTAATTTACAGGAATAGAGGTAATAATGGCCTAAATCCAATTGCTAGTTTTAACTAGAGCAGACACATTGAATCAGTTTGTGAACAGTAATAGTGAATTTGTACGTAAATTCTGGGACGAGTAATGCCGATTTAGACCAGTGACAGCACATTTCACCATAATGAGTAAGACAATGACCAACTGCTTCTATGGTCTTCTGACCAAATGCTGATCAAGTTATCTGGCCAATCTACATCTGATTTTGATGTAGAATTACTGTTTTATTCATAATCAGATATGAAATAACAAAATTAGGCCAAACAACTAATGGTAGCTTATTGCTTTATGAATGTTCATATTTTCACAGTGCCTCAAGCTGTACCAAACCACTTCCAATTTTAGAGTGTAACTCATAAGAATTAAAACAGATTATCGCATGATTTAAAAGAGCACAGAAACTGTGAGTTACATTGGCTTCCTTTAAACTTCACACAGCCTTTTAAAATTATCAGTTTTTTCTTTCCATCTTTGAAATAATTTATGTTGTACATGTCCCAAATCTATATGTATTTCAAATATGCAGAAAAAGGATGAAGTAGAAATGCGACATTGATGTAGTATCTCAACTTGCTACATTTTTCTCTCTTTGTAGAATGCAAGCCAAGAATTGGTCAACTGCGTAACAACTAAGAATTATGTACAAAACCCTTCTCAGAAGCTTTCAAAAGACATTGCCTGAGGCATGTTCTGCTTCACATACTGTTGGGAAGAAAATTAATACAAAGCTGCTTTTAACTAAGCAGGAACTAAGTTGGTGTTTGGCAGTGACACTTTCCAACTCTTTTGTCTTTTAGTTTTGCTTACTTCATGCTGATCTTTTTCATATTGGCAGAATGTACAGTTTCATGACTGACTGGGCAAAACCATGTTGCTTAATGTAGTAAAACATACTAGAGTCAGCCTGTAGAGTCACTGCATCACAGGGCTTGACTGTAGCCCTGTGATGTAGTGGTTAAACTGCAGTACTACAGTCAAGCCTCTGCTCATGACCTGAGTTTCCTCCTGATTAATTCTGGCTGCCAGCTCAAAGTTCACTCAGCCTTCCATCTTTCTGATGTCAGTAAAATGAGTACCCAGCTTGCAGGTGGTGGAGGGGGCAACGTTTTGTTTGCATAATCATGTTGCAAACCACCCAGAGAGTGCTTTAGTGCTCTGCAGCAATATATAAATTAAAACAACAATAATTCCTACAGAAGTTCTTTTGCTTCAAGTTGACCTGTTTAACTGGATTTACTATGCTAAAATAAGTTGCTGTTAAGAGTATAAAATCTCCATTTATTCAATGTGTCTACTTTAGTGAAATTTCCTATGCTAAGCAATGGGATTTTAGTCAGAGACTGAAAACCAGGGGAGTAGAGGGAGAGGATTCTCTCTACCATACTAACTGTTCCACTGACAGACAGATACCAGATAGCTCCCCTTCTTCACAATGTCTTTTCCACTCAGTGCGCATGCCCAGAAAAAGCCTAGAAGCACAGGAGCCCTGTTGGGAATTAAACAGGAATAAACCTTCCTGCAGTCTTGGGCTACTTTTTTCCCACTTTTTCAACTGCTCATATGCTGCACGTCTGTTCTGGTAAAAGGCAGAAAGGGGACCAGCAGCAGAGGATTTTCCAGCCCAGTTGAGCCACACACACCCCTGTTTTGTAATGCTTGCTGCTTGGGGTCATTGGGGTGAGCTCACTCCTCCCTCTGCCTGAGCCCCTCCCACCCCCTCCGACAGAAACCTCCATGGCTTTGAGTCTGCCTCACAGCCAAGACACCACCACCACCACCAACAGCAGCAGCAGCAGCAACGGATTTTCTAGCCCAGGCAAGCCAACCTCCCCTTTTTTTGTAATGGTTGCTGCTGGGGCCATTGAACTGGCCTCCCTTCTCCCTCTGCCCAAGCCCCTCCCACCCCCTCTGACAGAAGCCTCCACGGCTTCCAGGCTGCCTCACCCAAGGCACCATCGGCAGAGGATTTTCAAGCTGAGGCAAGCCTACTCCCCCCTTTTTGTAATGGCTGCTGCTGTATCCCTGTGGCCCAGCTGATGTCACCTCGTGGACTGGGTGTTGGGAACCCTTTCTGTAGATCACCTTGACCTCATCAACACTGAGGCTGCCAGACCCAGCTGGGAGGCATTTTAGGTTTCTTACAAGCCAACTTAAAAGCAGACCTTTAGGGCAAATCATAGAAGCCTACTGTTCATCATAGCTGACATTATCCCAGTAAAGGGTTGTAGCGGGCCACTCTGAGGCCTCTACCAATACAGGCCTCCAAGAGTGCTCACTACTCTTCTTCTACTGCTGCCACCAAAGTTTATTCAGTACTCAAAAAGGACAAGTGTTTCTTCCAAACAAAACCGTTGTTTATTGATTTGACAAAATAAAAAGGTGGAATCACAGGTAGTAAATCAAGTTGTAAATCATGTTTTTCAATTACTAAATCACACAGACTTTTCCCTCACTGACTAGCTCTCACAAATCTATCTCACTCTCTCCAACAACTTCTCTCATCTCCCAAACTCCAAAACTCTCTCAAGAATTCCCCCTTACACATTACACACACCCCTTATATAATCCAGCTCCTCCCCCTTCTGCACCACCCTACGTCCTCTCATTGGCTGATGTTCCCCTGCCCAGCTGTGACAGACAGGTGAGAGTAGAGCTGTATGTTACGAGGGTTAATCCCAGAATGAAATCAGACAATCATTGACACGTATTTCAAAATTAATCTGGGCATCTGAGTATGAATATTTTCTTTGTTGCAGTAGCTCTCGTTCGTTCGTTTAGTCGTGTCCGACTCTTCGTGATCCCATGGACCAGAGCCCGCCAGGCCCCCCTATCCTCCACTGCCATTCCTCAAAATTAACCTTATTTTTTCATGTGAAAAGTAAAGATAATGTATTTTACAAGTTAGGGGGTGTTTTCAAGAACGCTATTTTGTTGCTTAGTCGTTAAGTCATGTCCGACTCTTCATTACCCCATGGACCAGAGCACGGCACACCCTCCTGTCTTCCACTGCCTCCCAGAATTTGGTCAATTTTTATGTTGGTTGCTTTGCAGACACTGTCCAGCCATCTCATCCTCTGTCGTCCCCTTCTCCTCTTGCCGTCACACTTTCCTGACATCAAGGTCTTTTCCAAGGAGTCTTTTCTTCTCATGAGATGGTCAAAATACCGGACCCTCAGCTTCAGGATCTGTCCTTCCAGTGAGCACTCAGGGTTGATTTCCTTTAGAACTGATAGGTTTGCAGTAACTCTAGGCAACTCCAAAGCTTGTCATATTTTAAAGTCTTATTTATCTACATCGCTCTATGTTCTGTATTTAAAAATATATATACCGGTAATAGTCATACAACTGCAAGGAAAAACTACAGTACAGTATAGGCACATATACTTGAAATCCAAAAGTATTATAGTTATGTTAAAGTGTAGGCACATGACTTAAAAATATATGAAAACTGAACTTAAGCTTTAGGCAAATAATTAAGTCAGAAAATACAAGATCAAGAATACAATAAAATACCAATTTTTAAGTTACATAAATAAAATATAGAAGCTTACAGTAGTCTATAAAGGATGAGAATAAAACTCTAGAACACATCAAAGTTCCTAAGAATAAAACAAAAAACAACATAAGGCATGGAAAAGTGTGTTAACTTTAAAAAGTAAATATATATGAAGTGAAAAGCATTATTTAACTTGAACTATGTTTACACACACACAAAATCAATACATCATATTCTTACCCATTTTAGCCAGACTACTGTTAAAAGTCTATGTGAAATCCATTGTTTGTTCTTACAGTGAACCCTCGACTTACATACGGCCCCACTTACGAAGTTTTCAACCTATGGATTTCTCCGGCCACAAAGTTTCACTTCAACTTGCAGCTGGAGAATCGACCGGGAGAGGCGGGGAAAGTGGGAAATTTGAACTGCTTTCAGTTGACCGTTGGCCAGCAAAGCGAGTAGTCTGCTTCCTCGCTCGTACTAGTGGTTAGAGAGTGGCTAGGGAGAGAGTCTTCAGTGAGTCTGCCTGGTACTGTATTGCCTGGTGCTGCCTGGTACTGGACTGTATTTTTTGATTTTATTTTATTTTTTAGATTTTTTATTTTTGACTTTTTTTTTAAGCAGAGAGGATGCCTGTTCTGGGTGAATACTGTTCTGTACATTTACAGTACTGGGTTTTTGCGGTGGTGGTGGGGTTAGGGCTGGGGGGGGTTATGTTTCTGTGCTCAAACAGGCTTAAAATGCAGTTGAGAGTCATGTCTCTGTGCTGAGGAATTCTGTGGAGGAAGAATGCTGGCTTGCAAACAGGCTTAAAAGGCAGTTCAAAGTCATGTCTCTGTGTTTAAACATGCTTTAAAATGGCTTGGTTGAAAAAAAAAGATTTTAAAAGTGATTTTAAAACTGTTCCCTGCCTCCTCGCTCCTTTCCTGAACTTTTTTTGACCTCCCCCTTGTGGTAGAGTATGGATTGGCTGGCTTCCATTAGTTCCTATGGGACAAAAATGGCTGGTTACAGATTAAATGGTTTTCAATATACAGTGGTGCCTCGCTTAACGGGCGCCCCGTTTAATGACGAATCCGCATAGTGATTAAGTTTTTATCGCTATGATTTAGATGAAAAAAATCGCTTTGCGATGATCGGTTTTGCTTACCAATTTTCGCATAGCAATGTTTTTCCAACAGCTGATCGCCAGTTCCAAAATGGTCGGTGGGTAAAAAAAATGGCTGCCCTCTGTGTTTTCGCGCCCATTCCTCGCTTACCGGGCAGCGGAAATGGCGGCCGTATGGAGGATTTTGTCTTTAAGGTGAGTTTTTTGCCCATAGGAACACATTAAACGGGTTTTAATGCATTCCTATGGGCTTTTTTATTTCGCATAGCGATGAATCCATATAGCAACGATTTTGGCTGCACGGATTATCGTTGCTATGCGGGGCACCACTGTATTCCTATGGGAAATGCATATTCGACCTACGGACTTTTCGACCTGCAGCCACCATTCCAATACGGATTAATTCCGTAAGTCGAGGGTCCACTGTATTTATTCTCTGAAACCAATTCCTTATCTGTCTCCTCAAATAAGATGTCAATTCCTGCTGTTACTTCTCACTGATTCAGGTGTGAGGAATCATGGTTAATTTACATTGTACATTTTATTTATCTAAATTGCCAGGAAGCAGTGTTACTCTCTGCTTCTTAGAGACAGTTGTTACTTTCCCTGCTTGATAGTGCCCACTTCTCCCTATTAGTAGAATAAGCAAGTTGCTATCACCTTTGCTTGCATTGAGGTAACTGCCTGTATTTGCACTAATTACCCATCAAAGATCAATGTTCGCTATTTTCACATATCTTGTGTATACATTGGAAAACAAAACAATGTCAATTTTCATGAGAGAGTCTGGTTTTGAAAGGTGTGTGACAGCCCAGACTACTGAAATTAAATTTTTCAAAAGAATTCCAGTTTATAAATAGGATACTGTACTTCTCTATCCATGATTTAAAACACTAAGAAATGCCTGCACAATATCATGCCTGCATTGCCAGCAAGAAAAAAAGATGACAAATCCTAAACGGCAAAGGGCAGCCTGAATGTTCACAACACCAATACTCCTCTGTGATACTGTAATTACAAAAGAGCTGGGAAATGCTGAAGAATCTGATTTCTTTTTTCATCAGTTTACCATTTCTTACCAGAGTTTCAGCACTGTTTTTCAACAAATTACATAGGTATTTTGAATATTAAATTTTGAAAGGCCCTTTAAAAGGACCAATATTTCACCCCTTATAGCGTAGTTTTTTTCTAAGTAAAGAAAAGCATGTAGGGCTAATAATTCTTTTTGAAGATCAGCAAGTTTGGGCCTTTAAATTAATCTGAACTATTTTAAATCTGCTGCAGCTTGTGGTCACTTATTTGTAAATTGGGGTGGATGAGTTAAACAATTCTAATTTTTTAAAAAATCATACTTCAGAAACTCTTTGTCCAAACTTCCTAAAATTGGCACAGAAAAAGAGCAGACTATCTGTTACACTGGTGGTCAACAGAAGGCCAGTTTAAAAATTGTATTTTTAAAATTTGGGCTGCCTCCATTTTTTAGAATTGCTTTGCAAAATTTTGATCTGTTCTGCCATTGCTGCATTCCCATGCAGCAGTAATGTCACTGTGAGTGTTCAGTGTCTGCCTCCCCATTTTTAGTCAATAAACCAGGCAATGTTTTAAGTTCAAAAGCTTTGGTATGTTTTATTCCTTTCTCTAACGGCAACAGTTCAGCAACAGCCTGTTTAGATAACTTCTCCTGAGAGACCAACAGGTCCCGCAGGGGCAACCAGAGTTGTTTCAAAGGGGTTCAAATCTTTAGACTCCCAGGGTCCTGGGGTGCAAGGGTCCAATCCGGATAGTCCCCATTCAACCTCATCGTTTATCAATAGTGGTAAGGTCTCCTCATCTCCCTCATCTCCCCAAAACAGGGATCCCTCTCCCTGACCAGTTCCCCACGGTCCGGGAAGTATCTCCTCCAACGTATTTCTTCCACTCACCATGCCTTGCATTCTTCGGCTTCTCTGGCAATGGCCTCCCACTCTTCCTTCAGCCTTCTCCTCCACTCCCTTGCCTCAGATTCTCCCCAATACGAAGGTCATTGTGGAAGTCCTTTACATCATCTGTAGTCTGCCTCCTCCCTGGGAACTTTTACCTGTTCCCATAGTCCAGTCCAGGGATCCTGTACCCAGATTAATTCCCAGCCCCCCGCCCGGTATGTTGTCCCTTCCAGTATTTATATCCCCCAAACCTGCCTCCACCGTAGACCATCCCTCCCTTTCCTTTCCCGCCAAAACATTCTCTGTTTGTGTGGCTATATTTGACCCCTTCATGCTTGATTCTAACTCTTGGGTGTCAAGACTTTGATGTACCATCCGGGGCAGAGTTGGTGGTGGAGTAGTTTGCATTCCTTTATGGGCCCTAGGGAGAGACTGCCCCACAAGGGCCTCAGCCGCCTCGTCTCCTTCACTACAGTCACCCCAAGTATTTTAGGATTATACCAGTACAAGACGACTGGGCATATAAGACAACCCCCCAACATTTCAACTCAAAATATAGAGTGGACGGCTCTGCTGCTGCCCGGTCCCGCCCTGGAAGTTCATGGCCGGCGAGGAGGAGGGTGAGGAGGAGGGGAAGCGGCCGGCCGGGTGGTGGCAGCAGCTGAGGAGGAAGAGGGGAAGTGGCTCTCTGGCGGTGGGCAGGTGAGTGGGCAGTTGGCTCAGCGGTGAGGGGGAGGGGAAGCGGCTGGGCCGCCGGCGGCAGCGAAGGAGGAGGAAGAGGGGTAGCGGTTCTCTGGCGGCGGACAGGTAAGCAGCTGGCTCAGCAGCGCGGGGCGGCGGGCAGCCCGGTGGTGGGCTCTGGTCACTCAGGCATGGCTGGCTCTGCTTCCCTTCCTCCATCTGGACTGACCGCCTGCCTTCCTCCCCGGCTGGAGTGGCCCCGGGTCACTCACTCAACAGCAGTGGCGGCAGCTCCTTCCTGGCTGAACTGAAGTGCACCCGGCATATAAGACAACCCTCCCCCACTTGGAGGCATGTTTTTGGGCCAAAAATGTCGTCTTATGTGCTGGCAAATACGGTACTATTAATTTTTTCCCAAAATTTGAAAATGTATTTATTTGTCATTTCTAAAGTGTTTTAGATATGTTTTCCCCCCTACCAATTTTAATATCCTATCTGTTTTATTCTTTTAAAATACTGTAACAGTTTATTGTATTTTACTTTCTAATACTAATTGTTTTTGATACTGAAAACTTACTTTATTCCTTTTCAAGAGAAAGGCAGGGTATAAATATCTTAAATATACATTATCTGTAAACAGTTATGATACTCAAAACAATAATTCACTTTGGATCATGTAAAAATTACTAATAATTAAACAGCTAGTCTTGACTCTCCCTCCCCTCATTCAATGAGTTAATAATGCATATATATACAGTGGTGCCTCGCTTAACGGGCACCCCGTTTAACAACGAATCCGTATAGCGATGAAGATTTTGCAATCGCAAAAGCGATCGCATTGCAATGGTTTAGATAGGAAAAAATCGCTTTGCGATGATCGGTAACCTGTTTTGCTTACCGATTATCACATAGCAATGATTTTCCAACAGCTGATCGGCAGTTCCAAAATGGCTGCCGGGTTAAAAAAAATGGCCGTCTGCTGTGTTTTCGCGCCGATTCCTCGCTTACCGGGCAGCAAAAATGGTGGTCGTATGGAGGATTTTCACTTAAAGGTGAGTTTTAAGCCCATAGGAATGCATTGAAGGGGTTTCAATGCATTCCTATGGCCTTTTAAAAATTGCATAGCGACGAAATCGCTTTGCAGTGATTTTTGCTGCACGGATTATCGTCGCTATGGGGGGCACCACTGTAATATTAAATGTTAATTTCATATTTAACAACAACAACAACAACAACAACAACAACAACAACAACAACAATAATCAGTGTAGTATGAATAATGAATGTAGATCACAAGAAACTATGGGTTGTTCTGGAAGAAATGGGTGTGCCTCACCATTTGATTATCTTGATGTGTAATTTGTACAGTGGAAAAGAAACTAACATTTTTCTGTAATTAAATATGAATTTCAAGTGCTTTCCAGCAGACTCCTTTTTTAAAAAAAACTTAAAAGTTATTCATATTTTAGATAGATTTCAAAGTAATAGTTTAAATATTTATGGAAAAACAACAAAATATCTTGTAGCACTCTGAAGACTAACAAGCTTTATTTGGCAGAAGTTTTTGTGGACTCTGACCCACCTGCATGCTTTTGATGCATGTAAGAATATTCCTTTTTTGTTTTTTGCTGCAGGAGACTAACAGCTGCTTCATATGTACATGCCCTGTTAGTACTGTAGAATAAAAAGATCAGCATTCTCTCTTCTGAGTGTTTTCTTGATCTCAACAGGATTACAGTATAAACCTTTGTAGATTATCTTCAAGCTTATTGCTTTCATGTCAATTGCTACCATATTCTGTGCCACTGTGCCTCCTCCATTTCTCCAGAGTGAAGCCGTTAGTGACAGAACAACCCAACACAGCTTATTGTTTCCAGCCCATCTTTTTCTGAAGAAGGGACACATCCTTAGAAGACATTGAAAAACTTGATTTTTTTCTTGCACCTATGGTTAGTCAATAGATAAATAAGACAGCAAAAAGCCCCACCTCAAAAAAGTAGGACTTCCTGCTTTTTCTTACTCAAGTATTACCAAATATGTAAAAGTGGAACTTGTCTGTATACAAGCCAACAATGCATAAAACATCTTGCATGCAAATGAAAGCTGGATTTGGACAGGGTGAAACTTTGAAAGGAAAAGTAAAGGAGAATTATTTTTCCTGTAATCTAAAAAATGGGTACTGGTTATTTTTTACTGGAAATCCAAGGCAATTTCAAACGGATTTCTCATTGTAACATTAGTAGCAGAATTACACTGCAGGACTGCCATAAACTAATCTCTTAGGTGCTCCGCCAGTCTACAGCATGGAGAAAACATCGGTAGTCTTGCTCCTGTTGTCTTTATTTATTTATTTTTATTTATATCCCGCCTATCTGGTCGGGTGAGGACCACTTTCCTTAAGCTCTCCATTGGTGTATGATTTGGGGCTACAATACTGTACTTATTATAAATCATTTCCTTCTCCAGAGCACCTACTCAACAAACACCCCCACACCAATGACTGTAGGTGGGGGTGTTCTCCTGGCACCTGTGATGGGAGAAAAGAAGCCTCCGTGGCTCCACTTAATTCTGTTCCGTGAGAGCCAGGCGTCTACTTTGGGCATGTCTGTCGCCTGAAGAGCCTCCATGACGACTTTCTCCCTCAGTCCACCTTGTTCTGCTCCGAGTTGAAACAGAGGGGCGGAGTGCAAGGGGAGAAAAGGTTCGTGGAAGAAAGCCGGTGAGGACAAGGTGTAAACCGTGAGAAGGCGCTATTTGTTTTTGCAACCCACCTCCGACGGAATAACGGACTTTTAAAACACTAAACCCAAAATGGAATTAAAAGTGACCCAAACAAAAAAGGGTTTGCAAATTGTACTTTCCCGTTTCACCACATCACAAAACGAACACGGCTTTTTTTGCCTCCCCATTTCGTTTTTGGAGAGGATCCGCTATAGCATTGCAGTCACAGCTACAGTCAGAAGCCCTATCCACGAAGTTTTGAACTTCTGCAGTGACCTCGAAAGAACCTCCCTCGAAGCCCTGGCTCATCTTTCGAAACAGGCTTCGCGTGAAAGGCAAGCAAGAAGCACCGCACGCAGCCAACCTCCTCTTCTCCCCCCCCCCCCACTCTGCGGCCAGGTATCCAGCCGCCCATTCTAACAGACCTTCTGGGGGCAGTATACCGCGCACGAGGGTGAAGCGGTTTCTCTAATCAGGCTCTAAGGCTTTCAGGAAAAACGGAAGTGGGAGCGGACTTCCACGGATATACGTCAGAAGCCTTTAACTTCCGGTAGCGTGTAAAAGAAGAAGGAGGGGAAGTATTTCCTTTTTTGGCCACAGGCGGGGCTGAGGCCTCCTCTGTACCTCCCGCCAACTGGGCTCTATCCCCCTTTTTAACATCAGTTTGACCCCCCTTGAGGGGTTGCGTGGTTTTTTGTGAGTGGGACGGGGAACTAGAACTCCTGCCCCATTTTTTTGCCCTGTACAGCCGCGTGAGTAACTTTGTGAGGAGCTGGAACAGGAAAAAGAAGGACAAGAGGAGCCATGGCTGACGGACCAGCCTCGGCCCTGTCCGAGTCTGGCTGGTGAGTAAGCAGTGGGAGAGGGGCGCGGCTCTTTGGATCTGGCGGCTGGTTCTCTCTGGGCTGCTTTTTCTCGCCCTCCCCGCGCTCTTTTGTTGGATATTCACAAACCCTTTTATGGTTGTTTTCGTTGCTTACATTTTGGCCGGACCAGGTTAAAAAAAACAACAGGTGCGGCTTTTAATGCCAGGCCCTCTATAATGCTAATGGTGCTTCTAGTTGCTACTAATGAGAATGCTATTTTTTCTAATTCTTGCTCTGTTCTTTATCATGTTAACAAGTTGAAACTGTTTAAACTTGACGGGAATCTTGAAAGGTTAATAGATTAATTTTATCAGATTAATTTGCTTTGGGCTTGGAATAGTATCCAGAGGTGGCATGGTGTACATTGGCACAAGTAGTCATAATAGCAGCAGCAGTCGTGTTTGTTTTCATCATAGCAACAATCTATAGTATGTGGCAGCATGTGAATAAAACAAGGAGAGGCGTGGATTTCTCTTAAGGAATTCGTAGCTTACATTTTGACAGCATGAAGCAACAGTGGGGTAAGGAGAAGAATGAGAGCTTTGTGGCATGCGTTATTTACAAATGCAGTTATTTGTGTTCTGAATTTCTTTACCTGAGTTAACAATAAAACATTTTGCATTTACATCTAAAATTATTAGAACTCATGAGCTTCTACTACACTGCTTTGGTAATATATGCACGTTTTAGTCATATATGTATTAAAAGGTGGATCTTGCAAAATTAGTTCTTTGGTTGTTGGATAGTTGTTAGGCCAATGGGAATATTTATGAAGATATATTTAGCTGGAGAAGGTTGTGGTTGTCATTATACCACAATACTTTTTGTTTAGCTAGTAATATTCTGCAGTTGTAGCTATTGATTACAATATGGTTTGATGTGTTAGGTGTTAATGTCTACTACTGTATATGTTAATAATGATTAAGTTGCTTGTTGCAAACCTGTTGGCACATTCTTTTGTTTCAGATTTGGTGAACAGAGATCAATAGTGTATACAGCATACTAAAATTTTGAAAAAATTATATCTTTTTAGAGTGATTGGTATGTTTTAATATGCAAAGTTGATCCAGTTTTCTGGAAGCTTAGTAAACAAACGGATTAATTTTAAGTATGTTGAGCTTATTCTTGTGGCCAAACAGCAGGTTGTCTGGTTTGGCTAGTTCACAGCTGTGCTGAAACATGTTTGTTTGCAAATATAAAATAATGATAGTCTGTTGTCTATTAGTTATCTCCTATAAGGGGGTCAAGTTTTGTTTTGCATGTTTAATCTTGTTTGCCATTTCTTCAGTCAAAAAAGTGTTTAGTTGGTGTTGTATTAGCTTGATCTTCATTTTCAAATGTGATATTGATGGGTTTTGTTTAAATTGATGTTCACTTAGTTTTTCATCTAATTCCTTATATATTTCTTTTGTCTTTTTAATCTTGCGGCAAATCTTATTGCTAATTCTCTGAAGACACATTTTGCAGCCTCCCATACTGTGGTGTTTCTGGTTTCATATTTATTTTGAAGAAAGTTTCCATTTTTTCTTTTATTTGCTTTTGAAAATCTTCATTTTTAAAAATATATATTAATAAATATATAAAAATATTTATATATTTATATATTTATTTATATATGGATGAGTTATTAAAGAAGCTATAGGACATTGCAGAACTAGACATGCTTTCAGAGGCACTACAGGATCAACGAAGAGACTTTATAAAGCAGAGTTGGAAAATATTTGTATTTAATCTCCATTGTTGAGCTTTACAAGATGTCTCTAACTGCAGTAATATTGGACTGTGGTCTGCCAAAGTGTTTGCAAGAATTTCTATTTCTTTCATTTCCTTAATCAAATTTGTTGAGATCCAAGAGGCATCAGTTCTTGACCAGCTTTAATGTCTATTTGAGAAATGTGTATAATCTCTTTGTGTTGAATATTTTGGTCTCCATAATTCTTCTGCCATTTGAAAGAATATTTTTGGGATCATATTTCTTCTTCTTTTCCGTCTTTTCTCCTTGTCCTATAGAGGTATCTAGGTTCCTATCAAAGACTGCATTGAAAAGTCTCCCGTTATGCAATATTTCTGATAATCAGTGCTAGGGAGTTCTTTTTGTAGGTTTTTGTAAAAAATGTCTTGATTTTCATTTGGTGCATATATATTTACAATCAGTATTTTTTAAGTTCTTTTTGTATTTCCACCATGAATATTCTTCCATCTTGTGATGCATGGACCAATTTGGGGTTTAGTTCTTTCTTAACTTAAATGGCCAGTCTTCTCTCCCCCCCCCCAACCTGATGCTGTAAATATCTCTCCCAATTATCCTCTTTTATCATTATGTGTGTTTCTTGTAGGCAAATCATATCTAATTCTAACTTACAACTTAATTATAAGAAGATCCTTTTTCTTTTTTGTGTGGAATTTATTCCATTGACATCAACTGAAAGAAATTTCCATTGGTTCTTATTCATTGGCCTTAGTTTTACTGTTTTCCCCTCTCTTTTCCTAGCGCCTTTTGTCTGCATCTTCGACTTGGTTTCTATTTCTTCTTCCTATTTTTCTATGTCTGACTCTGTTTCTTCTTCTGATTCTGACTCCTCTGTTTTAGAACTTTCCTTTTTTTCCTTTTCCTCCTCTATCTATTTATTTTCCTTTCTATTTTTCTCTCTCTTTTCTCCATGAATTCTGCTGCTTTCTTTGGGTTGTTTATAAAGTATCTTTGGGTCTGGAATTGGAAAGTAAGCCCTTCTGGAGTTAGCCAACTATATATTATTGCATTTTGTTTAAGATAGTTTGTCAGACATTCTTTTTTTTCTGTTTTGTCATATTTTCCACGGAATGTGCTTCAAAATCTTAAATTCTTTTCCATTTATCTCTAATTTATTTCCTTGTGGAGATTTTAGGATTATATTTCTAAAGGTTGTTTTTATAAATTTAACATCTATTTCCTTCAGTAAATTATGCCTCTTTGTATAAGCTGAGGAAAACGCTCCATGCTTTATATTTTTTTTTTCACTTCTGCTGTTGTACTGCTAGGATTGGTACAAGCGCTTCCAGTACACAATCAATTATGTTTTCTTCTTTCTTTTCATATATATTCTGGAGTCTAAGTAGATATGTTACTTTATCCATTACCAAATTTAATAGCATGTCCTCATCCTGTTTTCTCTGTGTCTGTTACTCTCGTTGTTCTTTACATAATTCTTCTAGTTTATCCTCTGTTTTTTAACAGTTTGTGAAATCTTTCTGATTTTTTGTGCTTTTTTCCACTTGTTGCTTTGTCTCTCTAGTCTGAGTCCCAAATTCTTTAATCTGCTGGGAGAGTTGATTCAGGATTTTCTGTAATTCCCTCTGAATTAGTACTTCAAGATTTTGTTGTAGATTCTGCTGCCAGTCTCTCAGAGATTCTTATTCTAGTAAGGGTTGTCTCAGTTGCAGGTGAGCTCCTTGGAGTCTTTCCTGGGAATTTTCCAGTAATTTTAACTAAGGTGTGCGAAAAATATTTTAAAATCAATGTTGTTATTGTTGTTTAGTCCTTTAGTCGTGTCTGACTCTTCGTGACCCCATGGACCAGAGCACGCCACGCCCTTCTGTCTTCCAGTGCCTCCCGGAGTTTGGTCAAATTCATGTTGGTAGCTTCAGTGACACTGTCCAACCATCTCACCCTCTGTCATCCCTTTCTCCTCTTGCCCTCACACTTTCCCAACATCAGGGTCTTTTCCAGGAGTCTTCTCTTCTCATGAGATAATCAAAGTATTGGAGCCTCAGCTTCAGGATCTGTCCTTCCAGTGAGCTCTCGGGGTTGATTTCCTTCAAAATGGATAGGTTTGTTCTCTTTGCAGTTCAGGGATCACTCAAGAGCCTCATCCAGCACCACAATTCAAAAGCATCAATTCTTCAGCAGTCAGATTTCTTTATGGTCCAGCTCTCACCTCCAAACACCACTACAGGAAAAACCATAGCTTTGACTATGTGGACTTTTGTCAGCAAGGTGACGTCTCTGACTGTGTAGAACTTCTCCATCTTTGCCTGCCGAAAACATAATCCGTCTGATTTTGGTACTGCCTATCTGGTGATGTTCATGTGTTGATTCGCCTCTTGTTTTGTTGGAAAAGAGTGTTTGTGATGACCAGCTTGTTCTCTTGACAAAACTCTATTAGCCTTTGCTCTGCTTCATTTTGAACTCCAAGGCCAAACTTACCTGTTGTTCTTTTTATCTCTTGACTCCCTACTTTAGCATTCCAGTCCCATATAATGAGGAGAACATCTTTCTCTGGAGTCAGTTCTAGAAGATGTTGTAAGTCTTCATAGAATTGGTCAGTTTCAGCCTCTTCAGCATCGGTGATGCTTTTGCCCAACCACTTCATTAGCTCTGGAGCTATTTAAACTTGGATGACTGTGATGTTGAAAGATCTGCCTTAGATTCGTATTGAAATCATTCTATCATTTTTGAGATTGTCTCCCAGTACAGCTTTTCGCACTCTTTTGTTGACTATGAGGGCTAGTTCGTTTCTTCTACGGGATTCTTGCCTACAATAGTAGATATGACAATCGTCTGGATTGAATTTGCCCATTCCCATCCATTTTAGTTCACTGACGTCCTGGATGTCAATGTTTATTCTTGCTATCTCCTGTTTTACCACATCCAGCTTACCAAGGTTCATAGATGTTACATTCCAGGTTCGTATGCAGTATTTTTCTTTGCCGCATTGGACTTTTCTTTCACTTCCAGGCATGTCCACAGTTGAGTGCCCTTTCTGCTTTTGCCCAACCACTTCATTAGCTCTGGAACTACATGTACTTAACCTCCATTCTTCCTCAGTAGCATGTTGGACACCTTCCGACCTGAGGGGCTCATCTTCCAGTGTCATATCTTTTAGCCTTTTTTTTTCTGTTCATGGGGTTTTCTTGGCAAAGATATTGGAAGGGGTTGCCAATTCCTGCTTCAGGTGGATTGCATTTAGTCAGAATCCACTATGACCTGTCCATCTTGGGTGCCCTGCATGGTACAGCCTATAGCTTCTCTGAATTACTTAAGCCCCTTCGCCACTTCCAGGCAGCAATCCTTGAAGGGGCAAAATCAATGTACTTGCCCTAAAACCAAATCCCATTTAACAACCAAATCATTCAATATTGAATTATCAATATATTACATGCATCAATGTCCCAATTAAATTAATTGTCTTTGTTTTTTCTTCTGTCTTACCTTGAAAATCCAATAGATGCCACTGTTAGTCTTTTTTTCTTTTAATCTGCTTTCTATGTCCCATGTTTACATTCTGATTTTCCCTCTCTGGCTTGTTATCTCTTCCTTCCCCCCTTCTCTCGGATTCTTCTGCCTCTCAAGGTCTGTGTAAAATATTTCTGAGTTAATTATGTTTCCAAAGCCTCATCTCAGCATTGTTTATCAGTAGTCCCTCTCCTTTCACTCCTACACCAATAATTCACAGAAATGCCATTTTGTTCCAGCCTTGAATCATCTCCCCCCTCTCTTATTGCTCAGTTCATAGTCCAACATAGTCCAGCTCTTTCACCCAAGATAGGATGGAGGTGTGGGGTGTCACTATCACCTCTCCCTAAACAGATAATGATCTTAGTAAGGGAGTCACTATGGGTGCAAAACTACCACCTTTAGTACCTGAAGTAGGTCGTTTAGGCCTCAGAAGTGCATAGTACATGTGTGTGTGTGTTTAGTCGTTTAGTCGTGTCCGACTCTTCGTGACCCCATGGACCAGAGCACGCCAGGCCCTCCTGTCTTCTACTGCCTCCCGGAGTTGTGTCAGGTTCATGTTGGTTGCTTCGCAGACACTATCCAGCCATCTCATCCTCGGTCGTCCCCTTCTCCTCTTGCCATCACACTTTCCCAACATTAGGGTCTTTTCCAGGGAGTCTTTTCTTCTCATTAGATGGCCAAAGTACTGGAGCCTCAGCTTCAGGATCTGTCCTTCCAGTGAGCACTCAGGGTTGATTTCCTTTAGAACTGATAGGTTTGTTCTCCTTGCAGTCCAGGGGATTCTCAAGAGCCTCCTCCAGCACCACAATTCAAAGGCATCAATTCTTCGGCGGTCTGCTTTCTTTATGGTCCAGCTCTCACTTCCATACATCACGACAGGAAAAACCATAGCTTTGACTATTCGGACTTTTGTTGGCAAGGTGATGTCTCTGCTTTTCAAGATGCTGTCCAGATTTGTCATCGCTTTCCTCCCAAGAAGAAGGCACCTTTTAATTTCAGGGCTGCTGTCTCCATCTGCAGTGATCATGGAGCCCAGGAAGATAAAATTTGACACTGCCTCCATATCTTCCCCTTCTGTTTCCCAGGAGGTGATGGGACCAGTGGCCATGATCTTAGTTTTTTTGATGTTGAGTTTCAGACCGTTTTTTGCACTCTCCTCTTTCACTCTCATTACAAGGTTCTTTAATTCCTCCTCACTTTCTGCCATCAGAGTGGTATCATCTGCATATCGGAGGTTGTTGATATTTCTTCCGGCAATCTTAATTCTGGCTTGGGTTTCTTCCAGTCCAGCCTTCCGCATGATGTATTCTGCATATAAGTTAAATAAGCTGGGGGACAATATACAGCCTTGCCGTACTCCTTTCCCAATTTTGAACCACTCAGTTTTTCCATGACCAGTTCTAACTGTTGCTTCCTGTCCCACATATAGGTTTCTCAGGAGACAGATAAAGTGGTCAGGCACTCCCATTTCTTTAAGAACTTGCCATAGTTTGCTGTGGTCCACACAGTCAAAGGCTTTCGCATAGTCAATGAAGCAGAAGTAGATATTTTTCTGGAACTCTCTGGCTTTCTCCATAATCCAGCGCAAGTTAGCAATTTGGTCTCGAGTTCCTCTGCCTCTTCGGAATCCAGCTTGTACTTCTGGGAGTTCTCGGTCCACATACTGCTGAAGCCTACCTTGGAGGATTTTGAGCATAACCTTGCTAGCGTGCGAAATGAGTGCAATTGTACGGTAGTTGGAGCATTCTTTGGCACTGCCTTTCTTTGGGATTGGGATGTAGACTGATCTTTTCCAATCCTCTGGCCACTGTTGAGTTTTCCAAACTTGCTGGCATATTGAATGTAGCACCTTAACAGCATCATCTTTCAAGATTTTAAATAGTTCAACTGGAATGCCATCACCTCCACTGGCCTTGTTGTTAGCCAGGCTTTCTAAGGCCCACTTGACTTCGCTCTCCAGGATGTCTGGCTCAAGGTCAGCAACTACATTGTCTGGGTTGTCCGGGATATCCACATCTTTCTGATATAATTCCTCTGTGTATTCTTGCCACCTCTTCTTGACGTCTTCTGCTTCTGTTAGGTCCCTCCCATTTTTGTCTTTTATCATGTTCATCTTTGCGCAAAATGTTCCTCTAATATGTCCAATTTTCCTGAACAGATCTCTGGTCTTTCCTTTTCTGTTATCTTTCTCTATTTCTTTGCATTGTTCATTTAAGGAGGCCCTCTTGTCTCTCCTTGCTATTCTTTGGAAGTCTGAATTCAAGTTTCTGTAACTTTCCCTATCTCCCTTGCATTTTGCTTCCCTTCTCCTCTCTGCTATTTCTAAGGCCTCGTTGGACAGCCACTTTGCTTTCTTGCATTTCCTTTTCTTTGGGATGGTTTTCGTTGCTGCCTCCTGGACAATGTTACGAGCCTCTATCCAAAGTTCTTCAGGCACTCTGTCCACCAAATCTAGTTCCTTAAATCTGTTCTTTACTTCCACTGTGTATTCATAAGGGATTTGGTTTAGATTATACCTGAGTGGCCCAGTGGTTTTTCCTACTCTCTTCAGTCTAACCTTGAATTTTGCTATGAGAAGCTGATGATCAGAACCGCAGTCAGCTCCAGGTCTTGTTTTTGCTGACTGTATAGAGCTTCTCCATCTTTGGCTGCAGAGAATATAATCAATCTGATTTCGCTATTGCCCATCTGGTGATTTCCATGTATAGTCGCCTCTTGTGTTGTTGGAAAAGAGTGTTTGTGATGACCAGCTTATTCTCTTGACAAAACTCTATTAGCCTTTGTCCTGCTTCGTTCTGAACTCCAAGGCCAAACTTCCCTGTTGTTCCTTTTATCTCTTGGCTCCCTACTTTAGCATTCCAGTCCCCTAGAATGAGAAGAACATCTTTCTTTGGTGTCAGTTCTAGAAGGTGTTGTAAATCTTCATAGAATTGTTCAATTTCAGTCTCCTCAGCAATGCTGGTTGGTGCATAAACTTGGATTATTGTGATGTTGAATGGTCTGCCTTGGATTCGTATTGATATCATTCTATCATTTTTGAGATTGTATCCCATTACAGCTTTTCCCACTCTTTTGTTGACTATGAGGGCTACTCCATTCCTTCTACGGGATTCTTGTCCACAATAGTAGATATGATAATCATCTGAGCGGAATTCGCCCATTCCTGTCCATTTTAGTTCACTGATGCCCAGGATGTCGATGTTTATTCTTGCCATCTCCTGTTTGACCACCTCCAGCTTCCCAGTGTTCATAGATCTTACATTCCAGGTTCCTATGCAGTATTTTTCTTTGCGGCATTGGATTTTCCTTTCACTTCCAGGCACGTCCACAGCTGAGTGTCCTTTCGGCTTTGGCCCAACCACTTCATTAGCTCTGGAGATACTTGTACTTGTCCTCCGCTCTTCCTCAGTAGCATGTTGGACGCCTTCCGACCTGAGGGGCCCATCTTCCAGCGTCATATCTTTTAGCCTTTTGTTTCTGATCATGGGGCGTTCTTGGCAAAGATACTGGAGTGGCTTGCCATTTCCTACTCCAGGTGGATTGCGTTTAGTCGGAACTCTCCACTATGTCCTGTCCGTCTTGGGTGTCCCTGCACGGCATAGCCCATAGTTTCTCTGAGTTACTCAAGCCCCTTCGCCACGACAAGGCAGCAATCCATGAAGAAGGCATAGTACATGCCCCATTGATAAGCCCGACCTGAAAGAAACCTTTGCCTGCTTACACGGCAGTAAATCATTGACTATGTGCTTCCTTTGACAGCACAATAGCCTGGCCAGGTAGGTCCTCTCAATATTATAGTAGCAATTAGTGACCTCCTCAAATCCCTATTGGATTTAGGTGTAGTCCTGCTGTTCAAGAGACCAGTCCTCTGTTGAAGACTTATATTTGTTTTTAAAATAAATAAATAAATAAATAAATAAATTAGAATACTGTACAGTTGTAGCTTTAAAGGCATGAGCATTAGGCATATCCAGCAGTTACAATGATTAAAATAAGCTTACTATTTCTAAGTAAAATTAACAATTAAAACTAAGCCAAGTAATCATCTTTGCTCTCCCTACATGTTAGCTGAAACTGGGCTATTTCCTTCCCCTCCTTCAAAAGACAAAACTCTCACATTTGACAACATCCACCAACTAACACCAATCCCATACACGAACAACCATTTTCTATATGTCTCTGTACCTTCTTCATGACACTTCTAAGCTGTTAACCAATTAAGAGCAAGTGGATGTAACATAGTTCTTCGCCCACATTTCACATGAGGAAATCCAAGCCCAGGTGGCTTATCTTTCCCCAATTAAGCGGTATGCTCTGTTTAGTCTTCTCTGGGCCTCTGTGGCCTTGCTTCCTTACCTTTGTGCCTGGCAGCACAATTCAAGCAATCTCATGAGCACATTTCAGTGCTTTCAAATCCATCTTATACAGTTTCAGCCAATGTTCCTGTGCCTCTCCCTCCTCCTCCCCTTTCTTCGCTTTCAGGTTGTTTTCAATCTCAATATTCCGGTAAATCCAATAATTGTTTCATCTTACTGTTTCTGGTTCCCTTATATGGGTTTTGATTGCAGTATATTTTGAGAATTCTTCCATTTTCTCTCACACTCTGCCTTGGGGCATTCCAGGTTTTGTCCCAAGATGGCCCTTTCCCAGCTGAACCTTATGATGTTTGCTTCTGAGTTGGATATCTCGGTGTTTCATCGATCATGACTGTAATTTTTAAAGAGATGTAGCTCTTGCCTTAAACTGCATTTTAAATATTCACATTGTTCTTTTTTTACTTTTAAAAGAGTCTTTACTCTTAATAGAGGTGCTACTGTATTTTACAATTTAACTAAAAACACTCTTGTGAGTATTTTATTGTGCTTTTGACCGTGTGTTTTTACTTAAGTACGGTATATATTTATAGCTTAAGTTCTATTTTTAAACATTTAAGCCAGTGGTTCTTAACCTTTTTGAAAGAAATGTCCCCTTGAGCCATTGAGGATGTTATCATTGCCCCCCTCACCACGGCAATGTCCTATTTATTTATTTATTTATTTATTTATTTATTTATTTATTTATTAATTAATTAATTAATTAATTAATTAATTAATTAATTAATTAATTAATTAATTAATTAATTAATTAATTAATTAATTACACTTAAATCCAATGACCCCTGAAAATAAAATTCAATTGCAAGAAAATGAAATGCCCGAAAAAAAAAACAGGAACATTTAATGATTTAGTTACAAGTGAATTTTAAGATGCAAGAAGAAATATTAAAAGGGCATAAAAACAAACCGCAATGCAGGAACTAAAAATTTGAAGACGAAAACTCTGAAATTAAATTAAGATTCGAGGAAAATACTTATTCATGCATACTATAAAAAGGGTTAAAAAGACACAAAGAAATTTTTTACAGAAGGAAAGCAACAAAAATCAGAGCGAAAAATTACACACACACACACACACAAAATTTACACGAAAAGCACAAAAAATTTGAAATCATAAAACTGAGAAACCAAAATATAATATCAAACGAGTGCATGTTAAAAAAGTACAATACAAAGAGACGTACAAATTTTTTTACAGAGCACGACAAGAATTCAGAAACGAAGCAAACATCGTCACACTATATAAGAACAAAGGAGACAAGGGCGACTGCAATAACTACCCTGGCATCTCTCTTCTCAGCGTTGCTTGCCTCTGTTGTGCTAAAGAGACTCCAAGTGCTTGCAGACAGAGTCTTTCCAGAATCACAGTGTAGATTTCGAGCTAATAGAACCACCACTGACATGGTATTCTCCCTCCGACAGTTGCAGGAGAAATGTAGGGAACAACAACAGCCAATCTTTGTGGCCTTCATAAATCTCACAAAGGCCTTTGATGTGGCTAGCAGGGATGGCCTTTTTAAAATATTTCCCAAGATTGGATGTCCACCTCGACTCCTTAACATCATCGGGTACTTTCATGGGGGAATGAAGGGCACCGTAGTTTTTGATGGCTCAACATCAGATCCCTTTGACATCGGATTCCAAAATATCTCCTGTATGGAGAATTAGTGCAGTGAAATCGCCCCAGAGGGAGATCCCAGCTGCAATACAAGGATCTCTGCAAGTAGGATCTGCAGGCCTTAGGAATGAACCTCAACAGATGGGAAACCTTGACATTTGAGTGTTCAGCCTGGAGGCAGGCATTGCATCACGGCCTCTCCCAATTTGAAGTGACCCTTGTCCAGCAGGCAAAATCAGGGAGCTGGACAGGGGACAGACTGTATTTGTCTTCAGTGTGGAAGGGATGGTCACTCTCAAATTGGCCTTCTCAGCCACACTATACGCTGTTCCAAGTCCTCCATACAGAGCAGGTTAACCATAGTCACTCGAGACTGAAGGATGCCTAATCAATCACTCATGGGCAAAACACAAAACAAGACATGAAAATGAAAAAAGGGTGCTGAGGTTTTTATCCAGTGGAAGTCACTCCACTGATAGAAGGCACTGTCCCCTTTCAGAAGAGGGAAGGAGACATTTTTCAGTGATGCCCCTCCCTCTTGCAGACCACTTCAGATCTGCTGTTAAGTGTGAGTTGGGTAACTGAGCTTGGTGTGGTGGCAGTGGAGAATGAGGACAGCACAGGAGAAAGAAAATTGGGGTTGGGAAGCAGCCTAATTTCTCCTTCAACCAGCAAGATGATCCTTACTGGACACAAGCCTGTGTATTCCAAAGCTCAAAAATGCAGCTTGATAAAAGCTTCACTTTATCTTCCACAAACTATCTCTGATACTAAAGGGTGGCAATTAAAAACAATATGTCTCCATGGCTTCTGGCCACATCCTGATGAAAGCATAGCCAGGACTATGTATTAGTGGCCCATTCTAGTTTCACCAAAAGACTTAGTCTTCATACTGACCAATAATATGTCAGCTGGCATATTATTGCCATCGCTGGCAATAATATGCTAGCAACTGGTTTTTGTCACTTTAGCTACAAATCCTAACAGAATTTTAAGAATCAGAGAATCTTAGAATAATAGAGTATTTGTTTGAATGGAAAGGAATATTGATTTTGCTGCTGTCTGAACCCTAAATTCAAGATAGCAACCCACTTGGGTCTCAAAATAATTTTTTTTGAAAAAGCGGAGCTAGAGATTTAGAGAGAAATTCTGTAGATAGTAGACTTTGTATTAAGGAAATAGAGAAGCAAGTTAGGGTTGTATATTGCCTTGTAGCAGATTTAAATTCTTTTTTTAATTCAAGGAGCATTGTTAGAATAATGCAAAAGTCTGTTGACCAAAGCAACCTTCTACACATGAAACTTGTTTAATGTAACATTTTCACATTATCTTTTCAGAAGATTTTGAGAAGAATTTTCAAGTTTTATGCCAATCACTTCACAGTCCTAAGGGTTTTACAATAGTCAGAAAGTAAAGAGTAACTAAGACTCTTTGCGACATTTACTCACACAAATTACTTTGGGGGAGGAAGGTTACAACAACATCCATAACAAATTACCTTAAAAACAACTTTCCAAGTACCCAACAGAACAATAAACAACTGAATAGTTCAATGAGAGATGACGCACCCACCCTAAACGATCCGTTTCTTTCCGCGCTTCTGTTGCAATGGGTGGGAAGGTGGGCCAAGGCAGGGGATTGTGGGAGTTGTAGTCTAAACGTTTTGGAGCGTCCCTGCCACCCCCTTCTTGAAGCAAACTGTTTTACTCAAGCCACTGACATGCTGCCCTTTTCGCCTTCATTGAACGGATTCTCAGTGTTCAGGGAGAAAGAGGAGCGGCTGACTTTCCGCAGTGCGTTTGCTTATCTCTCTATAACAGCTCCATGGATTTTGCCCTCAGCGCTCTCAGTTCAATTTGAGAGCTTTCTCTCCCAGAGGATTTACACATAGAGGCACATCACATCCGTGTACACAGAAGACAGGGGAAGATCTCAAGTTCGACGTCCCTCAAAGCCATTTAAAGTTGGCCAGGTGAACTTTTTCCCCCCTGACAGCCAGCCAGCTACAACAGGACAACAAGAAAAGCTGGAAAAGCTGCCAAATTCCCATGCACCCAGGATGACCCGAGCCAGCCCCATCCCTAGAAATCTTGCCACGCCACCCCAAACTGACCCTTCTCTCCGCGCTTCCCTTGCAACGGGCGGGAAGGCAGGACGGACAAACGGGGCTCGTCTCTCCCTCCCCACCCAGGTGTAAGGCAGCGCTTCACCAGGCGAGGATGGGAACCTGAGAGACCCTTTCCTTCCACCCAGTCCACACTCAGTGCTCCCTTAAGGGAGGAAGGCGAGATGCAGCAGGCAGAAAGAGCTGGATTGTCTGGCGGTGCTGGCACCGGATCCACTGCCAGCACCGTGGCGGCAGCCACCTTCACAGGTTTGGCTTGCTCCAGCGTCCCCTACCACCCCCTTCTGTTCCGCCGCCCCCACACTGCTCCTTTTCGTTCTACCGCCCCCCTGAAAAATGAAATTGCCCCCTGGGGGGGCATTATTGCCCACGTTAAGAACCACTGATCTAGGAGACCGGCTTGACGCCGTGACGAGACAGCAGGAGGACAGAGCTCTGTTCCCTGGGCTGAATTCTGACCTCTTTGGGACACCCCAGCGTGTCAAAACCACCCCAAAGAGGTGGTGAACTGGGGGGGAAGCCTGTTGATCATGGGGGGGATGGCGGTCATCCTTGTTTGATCCAGGAAACTCCCCAATCAGCCAACGGGCAGAAACAAGCAGCTAGAAAGCTTGCTTGCAAGTCATTGGGAGCCGGCAATAAGAGAAGCAACAATCAGCTATTCAACATCGGTGTTATTATCGGGTGAGATATACTTTATTTTAACTGCTTATGGTTACCCCTGGAGAAGACTATTCCTATATACAGAAACAAGAATCTTCTATCAGTCTCATCATTTGTAGAGTGGCAGAAAATCTGAGAGAGAGGGATAGTTGATGAAAAGAAAATAATTTAAAGATTAATGGGACTAACTACTCATTTAAATACATGTAAAATATATTTTAAGAATATTATAATTTGGTGTTATAAATCTTAAGAAACTTTTCTCGTACGCTATTATCAGTCAAGCAGCAAGTCTGGAGTTATGTTTTGGCTATCTGAAGTCTTTTGGCATAATGCCCAGAACAGTGACCTTGAGCACTCTACTGCTGTTTAAAGCTTGGAAACTTGTTTTTTATTTCCTTTTGATTTTTCATGCCTGGCTAGAACATAGAAAAATTAACCCTAAAGTGGATCTTTTTAAACTGTACTTTGGGAATCAGTATATTGGGCCAGAGTGAACTTTTTGGAAAGACCTCCAGGGACTTGGAATTTCAGTTTTGGCCAATGCAGAATTGCGGTAACTAGGTTACCAGGACATGGATACAAACACTGAATTCAACTGTGAAATTTGGCGGGTTTGAGCCTCGGTTTAAGCCTATTTGGCCAAAGTAGATCCTCTGAAACTGCCCCGTGAGCTGGAAGTGTTTGTGTTTGACTAGCTCTTTGTAACTGGGTGAGTTTTCCCAGCTATCAATGGAGATTCCAGATTTGCCATCACTGGAGCTGCTAACTCTGCCTTTTTGACCATAATAAGTGGCATAGTCATTTGTTCCTTGTATTCGTGAGTGTCCACTTAGTGTAGTTCTTTTTATCTATTTTCTTCAGCTCTTCAAAATAAATTATATTTAGTAGTGATTTTTCCAGACTTCAGATTCATCACTGTTTTGCTCATAACTAATTCATATTGTTTGTTTTGCTCTGGAATCTAACTTATGTCAGTTCTGTTATGGAATACAAGTGTTACGCTTGACTTCCAAAAGCTCTTAAATTACTTAGTGATGGAATTTTACCCTGCCAGATTTCATAAGCTGTTTTACTATTAGACTTAGTTGGAAGTCTGTATTGAATATAAGTTGCGATCATCAGTTTTACCCTGAAATTTATTTGGCAATTCAGCATCTGCTAACATGCACCTTGTCAGTTCTAAAATATATCTCATTTTTCTCTGCACTACTACATTTTGTTCAAGGGTTTAAACAGCTGTTTTCATATTTAACTTTATTTTCTCTTTAATAAAATTTTCCATTCTCTGTGAGTTAGATTCAACAATATTATCTGTTAATATTGCCTTTGATTTTCTCTCAGATGTATTACTGATCATCGCCACATAATTTTTAAACATAAGTTTTTTTCTTTTGGTTTATTTTTATCTCTGTTCCTATCTTGATTTTTTCTTGCTTTTTCAGACTTAAAATATTTTTAACTTATACTTGTGAATGTAACAGTCCTTCAAAATATGAGTAATTTTACCACAACAGAAACATTCCCATAACTTATATTGGTTTCTGCCTTTCTTATCACTGTTGTGTTTGAGATAGTAGCTAGCTTCATTTTCCTCTAACTTCACAAAGTTGTATAAAGGTTTTAAACTTTCATCTGATTTTTGTTCTGTGCCCAGTTCTGAGGAAATTTTCCTCCTTAAAAGCATACAGATGACCTCCTGCTATATGCTGAATTGACCCAGCAGGTTATTGATAATAATTTGGATTAGGAGCATTTTTATCAGATTGCACCAAGGGTTGGATTTGCCCCTGAGATTGGGTTGTTACACATACATTATTTATACATCCAGCCAAATAATTTCTGATCAGGCATGGCACAGGGATACCATTATGCAGAGCTACCTTCCATTGCTCTTCTAATTTCGTATATTCAATATTGACATTTGTCATAGGTATAGGAAATTGTGGTGCTCTTAATCCTTTTACCAGAATGCTTTTGTGAGGTAAAATGTTTTCTGTATCACATCAGGGTGACACACACACACACACAGTTGTGCACACTGCACCCACCTTTGTCTTAAATTCAAATTCTCATTCTATATTATTCCATTAGCTTTATATTTATTGTAATAAACAGTGTTTTATCTCCTGACCCGGTCTAGCATCATTCATTTCTGACCTTCCTGTCTCTGTAACAACCGACCTGCTAGTTTCTCCATTTAGTGAGCAGTTTAACACTAGGTTCAACATTTTTGAAACACAGTACACTGCTGTCTCTGTATACACTTTCTTTCTAATACAATGGGGTCTTGACCTACGGAATTAATCCGTATGGGAATGGAGTCCGTAGGTCAAAAATTAAGAGGTCGAAAATGCATTCCCCATAGGAATGCATTGAGAACCATTTAATCCGTAACCCGCCCAACCCCCCCCCACAATCAAAATTAAAATACAAATTTAAAAATAAAAACTTACCTTTCTGAAGTCTTCCACGGGGCTGCCGCCGCCGCCGTTGCAGGAAAACTGGGCTATGGTGTGGCTGCTGGAAGCCTCTCGGAGCTCCCCCGCCACCACCATCGCCGTTGCAGAAGGACTCCGAGGGCTTTGGCGCTGCTGCTGGAAGCTTCTCAGAGCTCCCCCGCAGCAGCCGTCACCATTGCAGGAGACTCCAAGGGCTTCGGCGCGGCTGCCGGAGGCCTCTCGAAGCTCCCCCCCGACACAGGCTTTCCCAGGTTGGATGGGCCTAGCAGGGGAGGGCTTCCCCTGCTATGCCCTGTCTACTGCCTGGGAAAGCTTGGTAGACTGGGTCTACCAGGGGAAGGCTTCCCCCGGTAGGCCCTGTCTCATTCGTTTAGTCGTGTCCGACTCTTCGTGACCCCATGGACCAGAGCACGCCAGGCCCTCCTATCTTTCACTGCCTCCCGGAGTTGTGTCAAATTCATGTTGGTTGCTTCGCAGACACTGTCCAGCCATCTCATCCTTGGTCGTCCCCTTCTCCTCTTGCTGTCACACTTTCCTAACATCAAGGTTTTTTCCAAGGAGTCTTTTCTTCTCATGAGATGGCCAAAGTACTAGAGCCTCAGCTTCAGGATCTGTCCTTCCAGTGAGCACTCAGGGTTGATTTCCTTTAGAACTGATAGGTTTGTTCTCCTTGCAGTCCAGGGGATTCTCAAGAGCCTCCTCCAGCACCACAATTCAAAGGCATCAATTCTTCGGCAGTCTGCTTTCTTTATGGTCCAGCTCTCACTTCCATACATCACGACAGGAAAAACCATAGCTTTGACTATTCGGACTTTTGTTGGCAATTTGATGTCTCTGCTTTTTTAGATGCTGTCAAGATTTGTCATTGCTTTCCTCCCAAGAAGCAGGCGTCTTTTAATTTCGTGGCTGCTGTCTCCATCTGCAGTGTTCATGAAGCCCAGAAAATAAAATCTGTCACTGCCTCCATGTCTTCCCCTTCTATTTCCCAGGAGGTGATGGGACCAGTGGCCATGATCTTAGTTTTTTTGATGTTGACTTTCAGACCGTTTTTTGCACTCTCCTCTTTCACTCTCATTACAAGGTTCTTTAATTCCTCCTCACTTTCTGCCATCAGAGTGGTATCTGCATATCTGAGGTTGTTGATATTTCTTCTGGCAGTCTTAATTCCGGCTTGGGATTCCTCCAGTCCAGCCTTCCGCATGATGTATTCTGCATATAAGTTAAATAAGCTGGGGGACAGTATACAGCCTTGTCGTACTCCTTTCCCAATTTTGAACCTATCAGTTGTTCCATGTCCAGTTCTAACTGTTGCTTCCTGTCCCACATATAGGTTTCTCAGGAGGTAGATAAGGTGGTCGGGCACTCCCATTTCTTTAAGAACTTGCCATAGTTTGCTGTGGTCCACACAGTCAAAGGCTTTTGCATAGTTAATGAAGCAGAAGTAGATATCTTTCTGGAACTCTCTGGCTTTCTCCATAATCCAGCGCAAGTTAGCAATGTGGTCTCTAGTTCCTCTGCCTGTTCGGAATCCAGCTTGTACTTCTGGGAGTTCTCAGTCCACATACTGCTGAAGCCTACCTTGCAGGATTTTGAGCATAACCTTGCTAGCGTGTGAAATGAGTGCAATTGTACGGTAGTTGGAGCATTCTTTGGCACTGCCCTTCTTTGGGATTGGGATGTAGACTGATCTTTTCCAATCCTCTGGCCACTGTTGGGTTTTCCAAACTTGCTGGCATATTGAATGTAGCACCTTAACAGCATCATCTTTCAAGATTTTAAATAGTTCAACTGGAATGCCATCAGTTCCACTGGCCTTGTTGTTAGCCAGGCTTCCTAAGGCCCACTTGACTTCACTCTCCAGGATGTCTGGTTCAAGGTCAGCAACTACATTGTCTGGGTTGTACGGGATATCCAAATCTTTCTGATATAATTCCTCTGTGTATTCTTGCCACCTCTTCTTGACATCTTCTGCTTCTGTTAGGTCCCTCCCATTTTTGTCCTTTTATCATGTTCATCTTTGCGCAAAATGTTCCTCTAATATCTCTAATTTTCCTGAACAGATCTCTGTTTTTTCCTTTTCTGTTATTTTCCTCTATTTCTTTGCATTGTTCATTTAAGAAAGCCCTCTTGTCTCTCCTTGCTATTCTTTGGAAGTCTGCATTCAATTTTCTGTAACTTTCCCTATCTCCCTTGCATTTTGCTTCCCTTCTCCTCTCTGCTATTTCTAAGGCCTCATTGGACAGCCACTTTGCTTTCTTGCATTTCTTTTTCTTTGGGATGGTTTTTGCTGATGCCTCCTGGACAATGTTACGAGCCTCTATCCAAAGTTCTTCAGGCACTCTGTCCACCAAATCTAGTTCCTTAAATCTGTTCTTTACTTCCACTGTGTATTCATAAGGGATTTGGTTTAGATTACACCTGAGTGGCCCAGTGGTTTTTCCTACTCTCTTCAGTCTAACCTTGAATTTTGCTATGAGAAGCTGATGATCAGAGCCGCAGTCAGCTCCAGGTCTTGTTTTTGCTGACTGTATAGAGCTTCTCCATCTTTGGCTGCAGAGAATATAATCAAGCTGATTTCGCTATTGCCCATCTGGTGATTTCCATGTATAGTCGCCTCTTGTGTTGTTGGAAAAGAGTGTTTGTGATCACCAGCTTATTCTCTTGACAAAACTCTATTAGCCTTTTACCTGCTTCGTTCTGAACTCCAAGGCCAAACTTCCCTGTTTTTCCTTTTATCTCTTGGCTCCCTACTTTAGCATTCCAGTCCCCTAGAATGAGAAGAACATCTTTCTTTGGTGTCAGTTCTAGAAGGTGTTGTAAATCTTCATAAAATTGTTCAATTTCAGTCTCCTCAGCAATGGTGGTTGGTGCATAAACTTGGATTATTGTGATGTTGAAAGGTCTGCCTTGGATTTGTATTGACATCATTCTATCATTTTTGAGATTGTATCTCCAGGCACATCCACAGCTGAGCGTCCTTTCCGCTTTGGCCCAACCACTTCATTAGCTCTGGAGATACTTGTACTTGTCCTCCGCTCTTCCTCAGTAGCATGTTGGACGCCTTCTGACCTGAGGGGCCCATCTTCCGGTGTCATATCTTTTAGCCTTTTGTTTCTGATCATGGGGCGTTCTTGGCAATGATACTGGAGTGGCATTGCTCGTTCCTACTCCAAGTGGATTGTGTTTAGTCGGAACTCTCCACTATGTCCTGTCCGTCTTGGGTGTCCCTGCACGGCATAGCCCATAGCTTCTCTGAGTTACTGAAGCCCCTTCGCCACGACAAGGCAGCAATCCATGAAGGGGAGGCCCTGTCTACTGCCCGGGAAAGCTTGGTAGACCGGGCCTACCAGGGGAGGGCTTCCTCCGGTAAGCCCTGTCTACTGCCCAGGAAAGCTTGGTAGACTGGGCCAACCAGGGGAGGGGTTCCCCCGGTAGGCCCGGTCTACTAAGCTTTCCTGGGCAGTAGACTGGGCCTAACAGGGGAAGCTGTCCCCTGGTAGGCCCGTCCACCCTGGAAAAGTGGGCGGGGGAAAACCTCCAGAGGCCTTCCCCGCCGCCATGGGAGGCCTTTTGAAGGTCCCCTGCCGCTGCCGATAGTGCTTTGGAGGCACAATTGGTGGTGGCGGAACCTCCAGGAGGCCTCCCATGGCGGTGGGGAAGGCATCCAGTGGTCCCTCTGCTGCCGCCGCGGCTGGGAGCCACGCCGGGCAATCACAGGCCAGGAGTCTGAGCATGGCTGGGATTGCCCGGCATGGGGCGGCTCCCAGCAGCGGCGGTGGCGGGGGACTCCGGATGCCTTCCAAGGCTTCTCTGGAAGGCATCCGGAGGTTCACCCCCCCCGCCGCCATAGTGGCTCCAAAGCACTATCGGCGGTGGGCGGTGGGCGGGGCTCTGAGATGCCTTCCATGGCATGACCTATGGCCTACAGACTGGAAGGGGGAGGCGGGGAAAGGGAAAACTTTTCCCCGCCTCCCCCTTCTGGTCCCTAGGTCGATTCTCCGGCTGCAAGTTGAAGTAAAACTTTGCGGCCGGAGTATTCCGTAGGTCGAAAAGTACGTAAGTGGAGCCAACCGTAAGTCGAGACTACTGTAACTCTTTCTGATCAGGGCTCTTGCAAATGTCCTTCTTTACCACATTAAAACAGACTTTATTTACTTTTTTCTCTTAGCAAACTGTTTTCCCTTGGCCACACCTTCAATCTGCTGAGATTTGTCCCTCCCAGTCTGTGCTGTTTTTAATATCCAGCCTTCAGACACTTTCTTTCTACCCCTTGCCACATTATATCATTTCTCTTCTTACTGAGTTATTCTTACCTCTCCCACACTTACTAATCTGTCAGTTAATTCAGTTCCGTCAATTACTGTTTTTTGTTGTTTTTCTTGTATATGCCATCTATATTCCAGGGGCACAGTATTGTAAAATTGTTATAGTCCAGTTAAATGTCTTCTTTATATATCTTATCATATGTTGCTTAGTTGTGATATCTGACCTTTCAGTCCAACCAGTCAGTAAATAATCTAATTGACAACCTAACTAAATGTAAGCTTCATCATGTCTCTTCCTTAAATTTTTCAGTTCTGTCCTCTGATGTTTAGTGGTTAATTCAAACTTTTGTTTTGGACTGTTCTTATATAACTCATAATACTGGAGATGCTTCATTGAAAAACAAGCTCCAGCATTTTCACTCTAGCAGCAGGGACCAAACAACCAAAAAAGATAAAACAAGGTGAATAAGTGTTTTTTTTTTGAGTGAGAAAGTAGAACAAAATGGATATAAAACAGAAAGACACAGAGCAGTTGTTCCCAGCCAGCGACCAGAATTGTACAGTAAATGCAGTTGGGTTTTTTTCCCTATTGTTATAAATACATACATACATACATACATACATACATTACATACATACATACATACATACATACATACATACATACATACATACATACATACATACATACATACATACATACATACATAGTTCCACATTTTTATACCCAACGCCTTTACCTAGAATCTCTCTCTCTCTCTGTGTTAAAACCCTATTTTGATGTTCCAGGAATCCCCCCATAGAATTTTAAGCAATAGCCTTCAGAGAGAGGTTGATCAGACCTTAATAATAATCAACAAAATAGCCAGCTCACATAAAGTCTATAAACTTTTGGAAAATAACAGCTTGCAACTTAAAGACCATGTGCCACCAATGTTCAATCTGCGGCTCATTCTTCAAAATACAAAAATAAAACACCCACTCATCAGTATACATTTATAATAGGTTAAAACAATTATTTATTGCAAGGATTCAGCACAGATTTGCAGTAAGGTGAAAAAGAAAAAGAAGTCATTGCTGTTTCCCAGCAAAAATTGAGATTTCAGATGTTTGAACTCACATCAGAATCAGCTTAGCTCATGACCAAATAGGTCCAAAACCGAACTGCCAAAAGGGTGCTTCGGAGAGAGTTGTGAGGGAGTGCTAATGGTACTCAGTTTCAATATTTGACTAACCAAAAATCCTCAGTGCTAGAAAAAGTGATAAGAAAGTCAAAAGTGTTGAGATTGCTGATCATGTCCTGTCTGTCCAGCATAGTTAGTCCACTTTCCTGCAACATCGAAAGGGAAAAGGTGTAGCGTTTGCCCCTGGTTACCACTGGTTATTTTCTAACCACTGAGCACTTGAAGGTAAACCAAACTCTTCACATGCTGCCACCAGTTGATCACTAAGTCAACATACTTTTCTAAAGAAAGATTCAGGTCCATTACCACTGTCTTTTAAATAAATTAGGTTCATTGATTACAGATGTTTTGGTAATACATATGTATCTTCTTCAGGTTTCTAAATCATCAATAACAACCTTCTATTTGATATTACAGTTACTATACACTCTTCTAACTAATCATACCTCAAGTCTCCCAAATATCACTCAATCTCTTACTCCCCTCTGATCTCTGACTCTGACTGACTCTCACTCACTCTGCTCCCTCTTCACTCTGCCTTTTTTATCTCTCTCTCGGCTCCACCTCTCAACAACACTAGCCTACAATATGAATAATGCATGACTATTTAACATAGAGGGACGTGGTGGCGCTGTGGGCTAAACCGCAGAAGCCTGTGCTGCAGGGTCAGAAGATCCGGCAGTCGTAAGATCGAATCCACGCAACGGAATGAGCACCCGTCGCTTGTCCCAGCTCCCGCCAACCTAGCGGTTCGAAAGCATGCAAATGCGAGTAGATAAATAGGGACCACCTCGGTGGGAAGGTAAACAGCGTTCCGTGTCTAAATCACACTGGCCATGTGACCACGGAAAGATTGTCTTCGGACAAACGCTGGCTCTATGGCTTGAAGAGCGGGATGAGCGCCGCCCCCTAAAGTCGAACACGACTGGACAAAAATTGTCAAGGGGAACCTTTACCTTTACCTTTATTTAACATATGTTTGGGAGGGGAAACACATTTTCCCTCTTTAACAAACAGGCACAGTTGCACGAAACTTCACTACCATCTGGCACAATTCTATAAGCAATACCACATTTGATATAACAATCACTATACCTTTTTATACTAAACATTTCACTACAATTCAATAATATACTTTACCTTATCATTTACACCTACTATATTTAACATTTTCAACCATACAGAAATACAGTGGTGCCCCGCATAGCGACGTTAATCCGTTCCGGATTAATCGTCGCTATGTTGAAACATCGCTAAACGGAACGGAAAAATCCATAGGAACGCATTAAACGAAGTGGGTGATAAACTCACCGTTCAGCAATGTTCCTCCATAGGGGCGGCCATTTTCGGTGCCTCTAAAGCGAGGCAACACAGCGGGGCGACCATTTTGGAACCGCCGACCAGCTGACCCAAAATGGGGCCTTTGGCATTTTCCCCCAGCTGAGCGGCGGGAGCTTCAAAGGTCTGCCGCTCAGCTGGGAGAAAATGTCTGCAGTCGGTTGGCGGTGGCTTTGGAAGGACCCCGAAGCCGCCGCCGACCGCCCGACATTTGCCTTCCAAGCTCTCAAAGGGCTTTCCCCCCGACATTGGAGAAAGCCCTTTGAGAGCTCGGAAGGCTTTCAGCGGCGGCAGGGGCAGGGTAGGGGGTGTCCGGATGGCTTCCAGGTGAAGCACTGGAACCCATCCGGACCCACCTACCTGGCCCCTGCCGCCGGGAGGCGCGCCGTGTCCGCCTATCCCAGCCATGTTGTGACTCCCGGGAGTCCGAGCATGGCTGGGATAAGCGGGTGCGGCGTGGCTCCCGGCGGCAGGGGGAGGGTAGGGGGGTCCAGATGGTTTCCGGCGAAGCACTGGAAGCCATCCAGGCCCCCCTGCCCCCGCCCCCGCCGCTTGGAGCTGCCCCGCGCCCGGCCAGCACGTCCAAGCGGCGGTGGAGAAGCCTTCCCCCGAGGCCTCTCGGAAGCGCTGGCCGCGAAAATGCCGGCCAGCACGTCTGAGCGCCGGTGGCGGAGCCTGTCAGCAACCCCCCTATCTCCAAGGAGATACCGGGGATGCCAGAGAATGGAGAGATTCCAAAGCTTAGTCAGTCCTTTAGGAGCCAAGATGAGCCCAAGACTCTCAGCTAGGCCCTGACTAACGCTTCTTCCTCAAATCCACCTCCTTTATTAAGAAAAGCACACAGACAAATCCATGAGTTTAGACTCAGGCTAATCTGGGCTCTATATCAGGTAGCAAATACACATGGCCAAATCAGAAAGACTAGTCTGTTCAAGAAACCAATACATGCAATTCTAAATCATTATTGCTTTATTAAGAAATATGTTTCAGAAGAGAATTCAGATTATTGCAAAGTAATTCAGTTAAGAAACATTTTCATAACAAGGCAGACAGATCACCCCCACCACTCCAGCTGGAAAAATAAAATAATTAAAAGCATTCTAAACTAGAATAATGCATAAGCGTAGTCATTCTTACGTTCCTGTGATTCCATAGACCATGATCCACCAGGAAACGTTAGATTCCAGTTATAATCCATTTTGGGAAAAGGCACATGTCTGTCCTTTCTCAGCCCAACTCCATCTTTTTTCAACTCCTTACCAACTTCCTTCTTCTTCCCAGAATTCTTCATAAGGAACACCCCCTCCTGGGTCTTGTCCCGCCTAACTTTCTCATGGAGCTTCAGTTGTTATACTTTGTGGCAGGTTTATTTTGACTACGAAAGTCTCTGCTCTCTACTCATCTTAGCAACGAGATAACCAGAGAGCGAAGCTTCTCTGAAACAGCATGAAAAACTTTCCTACTACAGAGCAGACTTTAAATCAAGATGGATGCTATTGGGACAATCTTAGGACTACATATCCCATTCTAATACACATAAAAACACAAATCATCACAGAGCCTTCCCCCTCCTCCCGGCTCTGCACGACCCACCCCTCTCCCTCATCTCCGCTGGCACTGCTGGGCTTTGGAAGTGGCTTCCAAAGCCCAGCAGTGGCGTCGGGGAAGGGGCTGTGGGGTTCGGAGGAGGGCAAGGCTTGGGAACACCCAAGCTTTGCCCTCCTCGACTCACCCCTCACCCTCATCTCCGCCGCCGCCACTGGGTTTTGGAAGCTGCTTCCAAAGCCTGGCGGTGGTGAAGAATGGGGTGAAGGGTTCGGAGGAGGGTGGCCGTGATCCGCGTCGTGGCCGGCTACCCCATCCATGGATGGACTCCTGAGAGTCCGTCCATGGATGGGGAAGCCGGCCGGGGGGCAGATCCAAGCCCAGGATGCCTGAAAGGCATCCGGACCCCTCCCACCCTGCCACCGCCACTTGGATCCGCGGCGCGGCCGGCTACCCCATCCATGGTCAGACTCCTGAGAGTCCGACCATGGTGGGGGTAGCCGGCTGGGATGCGGATCCTGGTCGCGGGGGCAGGGTGGGAGGGATCTGGATGCCTTTCAGGCATCCGAAGGGGAATCCCGGCGGTGGCCTCAGAAGGACCCTTCGGAAGGGTCCTTCCGAGGCTACTGCCTGCATTTCCCCCCAGCTGAGCGGCAGGAGTGGTCGTTTGGTGGTTCCCGCCGCTCAGCTGGGGGAAAATGGTGCCTATGGGGAAAAATCGCTTTGCGATTTTTCCCCATAGGCAACATCGTAATGCGATTGCAAAAGCGATCGCAAAATCCGCATCGGTATGCGGATTCATCGTTAAACGGGGCGCTTATTATACGAGGCACCACTGTATCACAATCAGGAAACTTTTACATAAACAACCTGTAAATCATACTCAATTCCCGTTTCTTTTGTAAATTCTTGCATCCTTTGCCTGGCCTGGAAAGCGCAATGGTGACAATGTTGTGGGCTTTTGAGGCATGATCAGAGTATCTGCTGCAAAGTCCAAGTTTGCAAAGTCCAAGTCTTTCACCTTCCTGTTGTAGTCAGGCGCGCTGTGGATTGGTCTGGTCATTATCACCTCCTTCAGCTGGTCACCTGACTGCTGGCACTCAGGGGTCCATCTGATGTTCTCTGGCTCCTTCTTCCATCGACTGGAGGTCATCGGGCCCTCTGATGTCCACTGGACATCCTCTGCTAGCCATTTTATAGTGAAGCCTGCTTTCTTTCTGGCTCGGAGCTTCACCTTCTCTGTTGGGGAAAGGGTAGACAGTTCCCTCTCCTCCTCCTCCTGAATAACATAATTCACGTTGTTCAGTGTTGTCACTACTTTGTAGTGCTAAGACTGCTAAGTTAATTGTAGCTTGTGACCTTTGGCTGGCCTAAGTAAAAGAACTTCATCTTCAGGCCCAAAAGTTCTTTCCCAGGCTTTCCGGTCATACCAGGTCTTCTGCTTGGTCTGGGCAGCCCATAGGTTCTCTCTGGCTATCTCCAGAGACCTTTGCAGGGTGTTTTGCAACCTGTTCATATATTTGATTACTGACTCTGAGTCACTTTCACTATGGTCTTCCCAGTTCATGCGGAGCAAATCTAAAGGTCAGCACATCCCCTGTCCTAGTAACAACTCAAAAGGACTGAATCCAATGCTTTCTTGCGGAATGCTCCTATAAGTGTACAATAGTGGTTGTATTTTGCAGTCCCAATAATTTGGGTTCCCTGCCACATAGGCCTTAATCATGCGCACTAATGTGCCATTAAATTTATCAATCAGTCCATTAGTTTCGGGATGATATGGTGTAGAGTTGATTTGTGTTATTCCACTTGTCTTCCATAACCTCTTTATAAGTCTGGAGGTGAAGCTAGTTCCCAAATCACTGACTATTTCACTAGCAAATCCCAATCGGCTCATGTAATTGATTAAGGCATCTGCCACCGTGTCAGTTTCCATGTTACGTAATGGAATTGCCTCAGGATATCTTGTGGCAAAGTCCACAATGGTCAAAATGTACTTATTTCCCCGTCTGGTGGCCTTAGGCAGAGGACCTACCAGATTGATCCCCAACCTTTGGAATGGGGTAGAGATGACTGGCAAAGGACATAATTTGGCTTTAGATCTGTCCTGCCCTGTCCCTCGTCTCTGACAGACATCACAAGTTCTGCAATAATATGTAATCTGTTTATCCATACTTTGCCAAAAGAAGTTCTGGGCAGCCCTTCTTTTTGTATGTGTGATCCCCATGTGTGCCTCAAACACAGTACTGTGAGCTTGATTATGATTTTCTCCCTGTATTTACTTGGGACCAATAGTTGCTTTTGGGGTTCACCTTTTCCTCTGTATGGGGTGGCTAAAGTTTCCCTATACAAAAGGTCTTTATCCATGCAAAATCTCTCAGGGCATTCAGGAGACAATACAGCGGGTGTCCTGGTTGCTTCAAAGCAAACCCCCAAGCTAATGTTCTCCTCCTGCTCCTGGGCAAAATTATATTGGGATTCTTCAGAACCATGAGATCAGCTTCAGCACCACTATTAAGCTGGGTATCCAAGGGAACCTCTCACTCCAGGCTTCTCTCTGGTACAGTATCCATTCCTACTGCAGTGGGTGAATTTTGGCCCCATTTGAGCGTGTAAGTACAAAAGCACTCTTGACATGCTCTATTAAGTCCCAACCTATTAGAAAAGCAGTCGGTATTTCATTTGAAATGGCCACCTGCCCCTTTCCAGACCAATTCCCATAAGTTAATTGAACCTCTGCCACTTTCAACATTACAGTTTCCTTCCCAATTCCTTTTAGAGTCATAGTTCTGCCTGGAATTATGTTGTCTTGAGTTATCAGATCTGAATGGGCTATAGAAATTTGACTCTGAGTCCCTTAGAGCAATGTACTTCTTTTTACTCACTAATATCTCTTCACCAGCGTTTTTGAGAATATTGTCATTTTTGATTTTAAAACAATGGACTAGAGGGGCTACAGGAATGTCTTCTTGCTCAATTGCTGTGGTTGCCATGGAGACAGAACCTTGGCCACAGTTTCCCTCAGAGGCATCCACAATTCCCAAGCAGTATACATCCTTGGTCTGGCCATTATTCTCCACATTTTTAGGTTTATTTTTTTGTACAATTGAAATATAAATGACCAGGCTCACCGCATTTGTAGAGTTTGCAATTCCTTTTCTCATTCTGAGGAGATCTATTAAACTTTTCCTCAAGATTCATTTGGTTCTGAGGACTAGGCCAGGTAATCTAGGTGAGGCCCCACCCTGGCCTTCTTTCCCTGACATTTTACTGTTGATGTAAGGTTGGTTGAAGGGTTTCTTATTGTGATCCTAGATAGGCCTGTTAAATTTTACCTGTGGTTTCGAATCTCCCCAAGGTAATCCGCTGTTTCACGTCCTTCTAGTAGATTTTTGGGATTTTTATCCTTGACTAAATAACATAATTCCCCAGGCAAAATAGAGTAAAATTGTTCCAACCCAAACACATTTTTCATCTGCTCAAGAGAAGTGACATTCTCACGTTCCATCCACTTCTCCAAACATTGCAGCAGTTTAGCTCCTAGCTCTGAATAAGATTCCTCATGCCTTTTGGTAAGAGAGCAAAATTTTCGCCTCAGGTGTTTCGCATTAATACCAAATCTTGAATACACCAATTTTCTATGGGCTTCAAAATCTGTAGCCTGATCTAGAGGAATTTGAGAACAAATATGAAGTAAATCTCCACTTATTAGGGAGCTCAGCACTACCATCCTTTCAACACCCATCATTTTAAAGTCCCAGCAAGCACATTCAAAGGAAATGAGGAACGATTCTGGGCAGTCACCTTTTCTATATTGGGGAAATTTCTTCAGATCTATCTTTGAGAATTTTCCCTTGTTACTGCTATTATTGTTCTTTTGAGAGGCTGTAGTTCCTTCTCCTCAGCTCTGGCTTTGATTTCTAGTTCCTTAGCTGTTTCCTTAGCCCTAGCTTTTACAGGCCTGAACAGAAAAAAGCAAAAGTGGTGATGAGCTCCCATGTTGTACAGGTGTGCGATTTGCTGAGTCACAGTGACTCTGGAGAGGTGGTGCCTTGGGTGATGAAACCTGAGTACAATATTGCATGACCCTGCTGTGATTGGATAAGAGCAGAGGCTCAACTGTATATATATGCACTGTATAGAGAATTGTACCCTCCACCATTTGGTGATGCCATGCTGTCATGCTGCTGCTTTCTACACTTGTACATATGCTGTAAATACACGTGCTGGAAGAAGCTGAATGAGTCTGAGTGATTTATTTCGCCCTTTTGACCTGAAAATACGAACTCTGCTGGATTCTATGCAGATTTGCGGTAACAAACCTCTTAATGAGGATGAAAGAGAAGAGTGCCCAAAATGGTCTGAAGCTCAGCATCAAAAAAACTAAGATCATGGCCACTGATCCCATTACCTCCTGGCAAATAGAGGGGGAAGATTTGGAGGCAGTGACACATATTACTTTCTTGGGCTCCACGATCACTGCGGATGGTGACAGCAGCCACAAAATTCAAAGACACCTGCTTCTTGGGAGGAAAGCGATGACAAACCTAGACAGCTTCTTAAAAAACAGAGACATCACCTTGCTGACAAAGGTCCGCATAGTGAAAGTTATGGTTTTTCCAGTAGTGATGTATGGAAATGAGAGCTGGACTATAAAGAAAGCTGACAGCCGTGGAATTGATGCTTTTGAATTGTGATGCTGGAGGAGACTCTTGAGAGTCCCCTGGACTGCAAAGAGAACAAACCTATCCATTTTGACGGAAATCAACCCTGAGTGCTCACTAGAAGGACAGATCCTGAAGCTGAGGCTTCAGTACTTTCGTCATCTCATGAGAAGAGAAGACTCCCTGGAAAAGACCCTGATGTTGGGAAAGTGTGACGGCAAGTGGAGAAGGGGACGATAGAGGACGAGATGGTTGGACAGTGTCATCGAAGCTACCAACATGAATTTGACCAAATTCTGGGAGGCAGTGGAAGACAGGAGGGCATGGGGTAATGAAGACTCAGACGTGACTTAACGACTAAGCAACAAAATAGTGTTCTTGAAAACACCCCCTAACTTGTAAAATACAACATTATCTTTACTTCTCACATGAAAAAATAAGCTTAATTTTGAGGAATGACAAAACCTGCCTAGTCTTCACTTTCATGATTCATGTAATGTACAAGCTCTCACTCTACAGACATTCTACAGTGGTGCCTCGCTTAGCGACGTTAATCCGTTCCAGGAAAAACGTTGTTAAGCTATTTCGTCGCTAAGCGATTTTTAAAAGCCCATAGAAACGCATAAAAACGTGTTTAATGCATTCCTATGGGCTTAAAAACTGACCTTAAGCGAAGATCCTCCATAGGGGCGGCCATTTTCGGTGCCTCTAAAGCGAGGCAAAACAGCGGGCGGCCATTTTGGAACCGCTGATCAGCTGTGCAAAAATAGGGGCGTTGCAATGATCGCTTCCACGCGATCATCACAAATACCCTGTTTTCGCCCAGCTGATCGGCGGGGCTTCGGGATGATCGGGGGGGAAGCGCTTCCCCCCATCCCAAAGCCCGCATTTTTGCCCAGCTGATAGGTGGGGCTTCGGGATGATGGGGCGGAAGCGCTTCCCCCCATCATCCCAAAGCCCGCATTTTCGCCCAGCTGATTGGCGGGGCTTTGGGATGATTGGGGCGGGCGCTTCCCCCCGATCATCCCAAAGCCCCGCCGATCAACTGTGCAAAAATGGGGCGTTTGCGATGATCGCTTCCCCATAGGGAACATCACAATGCGATTGCAAAATCTTAATTGCTATGCGGATTCATTGTTAAACGGGGCGCCCGTTAAGCGAGGCACCACTGTACTTAGAATCATAATCATGAGGTTGAAAGAGGCCTTTAATGCCATTGAGTCCAGGGCAGGAATACAAATCAAAGCAGATCTGCCAAGTGGTTGTCTAAATTTCTCTTGAATGCCTCCAATGTTTGAAGACTCACCACCCCTCAAGGTACCGTATTTGCCGGTGTATAAGATGACTTTTTTGGCCCAAAAATGCCTCCAAGTGGGGGGGGTCATCTTATACACCGGGTGCACTTGAGTTGGGCCAGAAAGGAGCTGCTGCCACTGCCGCCACCATTGAATGAGTGACACAGGGCCACGCTGGCCGGGGAGGAAGGCAGGCAGGCAGGCGGTTGGTCTGGACGGAAGAAGGGAAGCAGAGCCAGACATGCCTGAGCGGCTAGAGCCCGCTGCCAGAGAGCTTCCCCATCTCCGTTGCCGTTGCCCGGCCGGCCGCTTCCCTTGCTCCTCGCCCTCCTCAGGCCTTTTGCTGGTTGAGCCAGCTGCCTGATTGCCTGCCTGTCGCCAGAGAGCTTCCCCTCCTCCTCCTCCTCTGCTGCCGTCGCCCACCCGGCCACTTTCCCTCCTCGGGCCTCCTTGCTAGCTGAGCCAGGTGCCCGCTTGCCCGGCCGCTGGTGGAGAGCTCCCCCTCCTCCGCTGCTGTTGCCTGCCTGGCTGCTTCCTGTCCTCGGGCCTCATCGCCGGCTGAGCCAGCTGCCCGCCTGCTGCCAGAGAGCTTCCCCTCCTCCTCCTCCGCTGCCATTGCCCGGCCAGCTTCTTCCCTTCCTCCTCGCCCTCCTCAGGCCTTTTGCTGGCTGAGCCAGCTGCCTGATTGCATGCCTGTCGCCAGAGAGCTTCCCCTCCTCCTCCTCTGCTGCCATCGCCTGCCCGGCCACTTCCCCTCCTCAGGCCTCCTCGCCAGCTGCCTGCTCTCCGCCGGAGAGCTTCCCCTCCTCCTCCTCCTCTGCTGTCGCCTGCCTGGCTGCTTCCCCTCCTCAGGCCTCGTCGCTGGCTGAGCCAGCTGCCCGCTCGCCCGCCTGCCACCGGAGAGCTTCTCCTCCTCCTCCACTGCCTTTGCCCACCCGTCCGCTTCCCCTCCTCTTTGCCCTCATCAGGCCTCGCCGCCAGCACCGCATCCACTCTATATTTTGAGTGGAAATGTTGGGGGGTTGTCTTATACGCCCAGTCGTCTTGTACGCTGGCAAATACAGTAATTAGTTTCACTGTACTGCTCTAATAGGACTTTGATATTTGACCAATATCTGGCTTCCTGTCACTGGAGCCCATTGTTGCGTGTCGTTCACTCAGGGATGACCAGGAACAGATCCTGCCCCTCCTCTGTATGACAGCCTTTCAATAATTTGAAAAATGCTTTCATATATCATCTCTGTCCTGTTTTCTCAGTGTTAAACATGCCCAGTTCTTTCAGTCTTTCCTCATAGGGCTTGATTTCCTGCCCCCTGATCATCCTTGTTGCCTTCCTCTGAGCTTGTTCCAGTTTGTTGGCACCCTTCCTGAAGTATGGTGTCCAGAACTGGACACAGTACTTAAGGTGAGGTCTAACCAGTGCTGAATAGAGGGGGGCTAGCACCTTGTGGGATTTGGAAACTATACTTGGAATTTGGAAACTATATTTCTGTTAATGCAGCCTAAAATAGCATTAACCTTTTTTTGTAGCCATGTCACACTGTTGGCTCATATTTAGCTTATGATCTACAACAATTCCAGGATCATTCTTGGTAATAGATTTCCTGAGTGAGGTATCCCCCATCTTGTAACTGCAATTGATTTCTTTTTCCAAGCTGCAGTACTTTGCATTCATCTCTGTTGAATTTCATTCTCTTGTTTTCAGCCCAGTGCTCCAGCCTGCCCCCCCCTTTAGAGGGAGCAGAAGGAGAGCTGTGTCTAGGAGGCCATTCTCAACTGGGTGTGGTTTCTTTTAGGTTTCTTTGAGTAAATTTGTTTCTGATCGTTTGCTCTCAGTGCTTGTCAAACAGGCAAGGCAAACAAGGGTTCTTACACAGTGTTTAGTGGGGGCGTGGGGTTTAGGGAGAGGATCAGATTTTCTTTCTTATTCTATTTTTATTTTAATTGACTGTCCTAATTGTTCAATATGGAGAGTGATGGAGTCGCTCCAATCACCTGCAGCAGCTGTGGCATGTTTGTATCTTGCCAAAGGATGTGTCTGGCTACACATGCACCAAGTGCAAGTTGGTGGCCCACTTGAAAGATAAAGTCCAGCAGCTGGAGGCCCATGTTTCTAATCTTTGGATTACTGGGGAGCATGAGGATTTCTTGGATGGGGCAGTGAAGACCGTCTTCAATACAGAATACATGGAAACATCATTGAGGAGGAAGGCAGTTCACAAATATAGGAGGCAGACATGTGGAGGAATGTCACACACAGAAGTAGAAGGCCCAGGAACCTTACAGAGAGTTTGGAGCTACAGAATACATTCCACTCTCTCTCCCTTAATAATCAGGAAATGGACCAGCAGGAAGAGCAGCAGTGTCAGCCTGCAGAGAATATCCAGACGCTTCTGAAACAATCTGTACATCAAGTGTCCCCTACCAAGCTTGTGATTTACAGCAATTCCAGTTGTACACTTATTTTTTGCTAAAAGTCTTTTTAATATTGAAGGGTTATATATTTATGTAGATAATTGATATTATATTTGGGATGTTAATTGAGGGAGAAGATCTTGAGTTAGTCTAGTCAAACACAAAATCAATATATTTAGAAAGTAGGATTTAGTTTAGATTTATTTTTGCTAAATTATATCAGAAAATAAAAATTTTCTGTACCAAATTGGTGACAGTCCAATCCAGCATGATATTTTGAATTGAGGTGAGAGAGTAGTTTCTGGTAAGTGCATAATCAGATTGTGAAGACGAGAATCCTTTCTCTTGGTTCTTCTCTGTGTTGTCTGAAATCCTGTTTCTTACCATAGTATGGAGTCAGGGAACTTTTTAACCTTTTACCCCCCAAAAAATTTATATACGCCAACATTGCCCCCTTGATTCAAAAGAAAGGAAATCATACATTATTTGAATTAAAAATATTATTGAATCTACACAGGCTGTGTACCAAAGTAGCAGGATGCACCAAATTTGATAAAGTTGTGCACTATTTTTCCTGGAAGACATTGCACTCCAGCTATGGTGTAGTATAGGGAGTAGTAAGGTGTCCAACGTGCCTAGTGTGACAATCACGGCGCTCGAAAGCATGCGTGAATGCTCGGATAGAGAGTAATTTGGAGATTGTACACGCTAACACGTGCTGAGTGAGTCCTAGAACCCAGCTAGACGTGAACAACTCCCCATCTTACAAGTCTACCCTAATAAGAACACCTTTGTACTCTCAGATATTACTGTTAGAAAACCATGTGGGCTTTGTAGTCCTTAGACTTATCTTGCACCACAGGCAGGACTCCTTAAGTATGCTAGGCCAAGGCAGCACTCTCAGATGACCCTAAGACAACTTTACTGTTCAGGAAACCAATTGATTTTTATAATCATTATTTTATTAAAGAATAAGCATGTTCCTAAGTATCAAAACCAATCTAGGCCAAAGCAAGTAAATAAGCATTGTGCTGGTTATTTACAAATCTGTAGTGAGGCAAAGAAAACATGAAAAATATGCAAATGTCCAAAAAGCTTACAAGAAATAAAAAAGCTAATAAAAAGAATAAAAACAGTTCCCGTAAGGTAATCCATTAGGAAAAGCAAAATAGTCCAATTATGTTAGAAAAAGTCCATAGTCCTCAATAATCCTGTAGAAGAAAAATACTGTACAAAAAGAAAAATCCAGTATAAGAATATGTCCCATTGTCCTGTGAAAAATCCAAGATAATAGTCCATAAGGAGTATTCCATAAGAAGTAGTCCGTAAAGGATATTCCATAGGAAATAGTCCATAGGAAATAGTCCATAGGCCAAAGGGTAATCCAGTATAGTCCATGTATAATCCATGTGTGTAGGCCACGAGTAAGTCACGAATGACTTCAGGGTCAGTCATGAAAGACATTAGAGTGAGTCACGAATGACTGAAGAGTGGGTTCCGAAAGACATTAGGGTGAGTCACGAATGACAATGTCCATAGGCAAAAAGTTCATTTTTCAAGAGTAACTGGTAAGGTCTTATCGCTCCTTCCCACGATGTCATCCAATCACAATCTGTTGCTAGGCAAACAGTCCTGGTGTACCATATGACTTTCTCTCCCATGGGTAACAGATGTTATTTGGGTTCTCTGCAAAGAGTCACAACAATACCCATCTATCTTATCACACCGAGTCCTTTCTCATGCTCTCAGAATAGCATTCTCCCTGCTCTCACTAGCAAACAACCTGTCAGCATAGCATAGATCCTTTATACAGAGAAACAAGATGGAACCTCTCTTGCACATTTCTTAATTACAAAATCCATGTTCCTTACAAGATTTCAACTACAAATTCCATCTCATCACACCTAGCAAGTTGCATTAAATTTTTGCTAGCTCGCAGAGGATTGAATAATCATCAGTGGCTACCAGAGTGGTGCTAGCAATGACATGCTTGCTAGAGACAGCCAACGCAGAATTGGGGAGGGGGCTTTCCATGCCACTTTAATCATTCTGTGTGTGTTGTGCAAAAAGGAACAAACCAGGCTAAAGGCCTTGTCACCCACCATGGTGGCACAGCCAAAAATCAAAGGACCATTGCGCTTTTTTTATCATCATCATGGGAAAATTCAGCAGTGGCCAGAGGATTGGAAAAGATCAGTCTACATCCCAATCCCAAAGAAGGGCAGTGCCAAAGAATGCTCCAACTACTGTACAATTGTACTCATTTCCCACTCTAGCAAGGTTATGTTCAAAATCCTCCAAGGTGGGTTTCAGCAGTATGTGGACCGAGAACTCCCAGAAGTACAAGCTGGATTTCGAAGGGGCAGAGGAACTAGAGACCAAATTGCTAACATGTGCTGAATTATGGAGAAAGCCTGAGAGTTCCATAAAAACATCTATTTCTGCTTCATTGACTACGCAAAAGCATGGCAGAAAGTGAGGAGGAATTAAAGAACCTTGTAATGAGGTTGAAAGAGGAGAGTGCAAAAAACGGTCTGAAGCTCAACATCAAAAAAACTAAGAGCATGGCCACTGGTCCCATCACCTCCTGGGAAATAGAAGGGGCAGATATGGAGGCAGTGACAGATTTTACTTTCTTGGGCTCCATGATCACTGCAGAGGGTAACAGCAGCCACGAAATTCAAAGATGCCTGCTTCTTGGGAGGAAAGCAATGATAAACCTAGACAGCACCTTAAAAAGTCACCCCTCAACTTAATTCAAGGTTTCTCTTTTTCTTGCCTGTTCTTTCTCATAGTTTTGAGTCAGTCTCTTTCACTCACTCTTTCTTTCCCTCACACACATACACCCATCCATCCATCCACCCACCCTCCCTACGTTTCCTCCCTCCCTCCATTTTCTACATACATTTAAATAAGTTTGATGAAGTTCTCTGTCTCTCGCACCTTTCTTCCCTCCTTCCCTTGCTTGCTCCTTGATCCTTTCCCTCCTGCTGCTTCTTTGCAGTCATTTCTGGTGGAAGCAGTCATTCAGTAGCCCCGGATTGATTGATTGCTTGCCTGGGGCTAATCCACAGCTGCAACCAATCAAGGAGCTTATCTCTGATCTCTGGACTAATGGAAGTGCCTGCTGCAACCAGGAAGTAACAGGGAGAGGTGGCTTACAATTTGAGTTTTGGCTGCAGAGGGTGGGGGTTGGAGGGATGGAGGGAGTAGCACTCTGCTCATTACCCCCAGGATTTTCACTTTTACCCCATTTGGGGTTTACCCCTGTTCCCAGACCTATGCCATAGTAAGTTGCAGTAGACTAGTTCCGTTGATTCAAATGGGCCTACTGTAGTGATTTACTACACTAAGGGAATTCTCAATTAAAGTAGGCCCATTTGAATCAATGGAACTAATGGAGTTTATTTGAAATCCTCATTGATTTAGTGAAATTACTCTAGTGAAACGTACAGGATTTCAGCCATTATCTAGTACTCACATTTACATTTAGTGTGTGCTATATTAATAATTTAAAATTCCAAGATTTTCAGTGGTACTGTAGTAGCTGATTCACAACTTGCCATATAGTATAAATGCATCTGGCCTTTCCTTCTTGTTTGTAATGGATAAAATAAAGATTTTAGTCTCTTTTGAAGTTTCTATATATTTTGTCATATAACTGGATTTACATATTTTATTGTAATAGGTACCTGTCCGATGAAAGCATTGAAGCTTGCACAAGTTCTTCTGACAAAGTCAACATACATGATACTATCCTGATTGCACTCAATGTAAGTAGCATTTGTGCATTTTTAAACTGTTTAAAAAGTTATTACGACCATTTCTTGACATGAGAAAAAAAAATGTAAGATTTATATATTTCATGTGCATCTTTTCATAAAAAGTTGCTAGAAAAAGTTGAGAGTATAGTATGTAACATAATTTAAAAAATGTTTTATATTCATTTTAGGGATGGAGAGGAGAGACATGGAACCAAAAATATTGGGAAGGATTGTGGATCAGGGTTTCACTAGACAGCCAAATTAGAATGGATCCACAGGCTAAATAAAGTTGCTTAAGGTCACATAGCAATGTGGTATGCTATTTGAGGCAATCCTTGCCTGCACATACAAGGATTGGGTGGTTTTTGAGCATAAAGCCATACCTGTTTAGTGAACCTGTTTAGCCTATTCCTCCTTTTAAAGGGGAAGAAAAGAAGAAGGGGAAAAATAACAACAAAAAGATCCTTTTCACACACTCTAATCGTTTAAGATGAGGTAGGAATAGGCCAGAGGGTCATGGTGTTTCTTCACAGTCAGAGAAAGATGGGGTGGGGCAGGCAAATGGCCATTTGAACTGGTGCAGCCATGTTGTGCCCCTCTTATATCCCATCTCTGCAGACCCCTACATATTGAGGATGCATTCTGGTGGAGGAGAGGGTTTCTGTGGACTCTCTGGGCAAATGGGTGATGATATTGACCAGGTGGTTCCCCACGGCACTAATGGGCTTTGTACAGCCTCCAACCTGCTGAGTGCTGGTGGTGGGCATAATGCATGTGTTATAATCACAAGAGTTGCCCTCCTGTCCCATTGGACCAAGAAGGATAGTCACAAGTCCCCTCTGCTGTCCATCTGGGTTCTTTTCTACCTGTACTGTTGGTTCTTTTTCTACCTGTACAGTGGTGCCTCGCATTGTGACGTTAATTCGTTCCGCAAAAATCGCTGCAGAATGAAAACGTCGCAATGTGAAATAAAAAACCCCATAGAAACACATTAAAACCTGACTAATGCATTCCTATGGGCTTAAAACTCACAGTTCAACGAAGATCCTCCATAGCGCTGCCATTTTCGCTGCCTCTAAAGTGAGGAATCCATGCAAAAACACAGCGGGCAGCCATTTTGTTTACCTGGCGGCCATTTTGAAACATCCGATCAGCTGTTTAAAAAATCATCACTTTGCGATGCTCAGTTCCTGAAGCAGGGAACCGATCATCGCAAAGCGAAATTCCCCCATAGGGAACATCGCAAAGCAATCGCTTTTGCGATCGCAAAAAATGCATCGCAAACTGATTTCGTCGTAAAACGGAGCGATCGCTATGCGAGGCACCACTGTATACTGCTCAATATGTGTTTGTTTGGTGGTGATTACCCTGCAGGCAATTTTAGCCTATTTCTGTTACTAATTTCTTGCTCCCAACCACTCTTGTTCCCATGTAAAATACAGCGTCTTAAAACTCTCCTTGTCTCCTGTCTACTCCTCCATCAGGCAGCAGGAGGAAATGTTGATTTAAAAATGTTTAGAAGTGCTGCACTGCTGGATTGGCTTGTCAAGCAACCAGTTCAATGCTGGATTCAGTGAACTCTTCTGGGGAGGAAAACTTTGTTTCCTCTTCTCTCTGCTGAGCCTCTGAGGGAGGTGGGGCAGCCCCTCACGCTTGTGCTCTCATGCATGCACAAAGTGGTGGGGGATCGCACGTGCCAGAGGTGCGCACATGCTCCCCCACTGCTTCGCACATGCACAGGAGTGCCTACCCACCCGTGCGCCCACCCCAGCCCTGCGTGTTGGCGCACGTTTGAAAGGGTGAGGGAGCACAGAGGGAAGGTCTGTCTTCGCGGCCTGGCAGCGGTGACAAGAGTGGTGCAGAGCCGGGAGAGAGAGAGAGTATGTGTGTGTGTGTGTGTGTGTGTGTGTGTGTGTGTGTGTGAGAGAGAGAGAGAGAGAGAGAGAGAGAGAGAGGCAAGCAAGTATTTATGTCTACAGCAGAAAGGGAACAGAGGTAGAATACATATGCTGTCTTGGGGTATTCTCAGCCTCAGGTTGGGAACCATACTCCATTTGCAAAGTTCTTGCCATGCCTCTGGTGCGCGTATGCACTCCCACACTGCTTTGTGTGTGTGCACAGGAGTGCCTGCCCACACATGCGCCCACGCCACCCCACTCCTGTGCCCACGCCACCCCACTCCTGCGCCCACGCCATCCCACTCCTGCGTGCGGGTGCATGCTTGAAGGGGTGAGGAAGTGCCTGCCAGTGCCAGCAGCCTGGGAGTCTGAGCATGGCAGGCGTGCTCCCTCCGGCCGCTCGCCTCCCAGGCTCCAACATGGCCAGGGTCGGCGCTCCTCGCCACCCTCAGCAGGCCGCTGCCGCTGTTGGTGCCTCCAGCTCTGGAACCGGCACCAGTGGCTGCTCGCCGAGGCTGCCGCGTCAGTCTTCGACACTCCTCCCTGCCTTCCACCATTTGATTTTCCTGCCGGGGAGGGCAGCGAGGAGTGCCAACCCTGGCCTTGTTGGAGCCTGGGAGGTGAGTGGCCGGAGGGAGCAACCCTGCCATGTTCAGACTCTTAGGCTGCTGGCACTGGCAGGTGCTCCCTCACCCCTTCAAGCATGCGCCCGCACGCAGGAGTGGTGTGGTGTGGGCACAGGTGTGGGCAGGCACTCCTGCGCACACACCAAATGGTGGGGGAGCATACGTGCCAGAGGCATAGCAAGAACTTTGCAAATGGGGTTTGGTTTCCAACCTGAGGCTGAGAATACCCCAAGCCAGCATGCTTATTCCTTTTGCCTCCTAACTGGGGGTAGTCCTACCTCTGTTCCCTTCCTGCTGTAGAAATAAATGCTTGCTTGCCTCTCTCTCCCCCCCCCCGCTCTTCACAACCCCCATCCCCACCGCTGCCGGGCCGTGAAGACAGACTTTCCCCCTTCCCCACAGCTGCTCTGCACGCGTGGGCGCATGCGTGAAGGGGTGAGGGAGCGCTCACGCCGGTGTGGGTGTGCGCAAAGGAGCTGTGGGAAGGGGAGTTCGTGCGGGGAGGGGAGAGGGGAAAAGTCTGTCCTCATGGCCCGGTCTGGCTCATGCCAGGAACTAGGATCGGGTCGCAGACCGGGCGTTGATGACCTCTGTTCTAGTGAATGATTAGATCCTGAAGTGGCTTGAGCAATATCTGACAACTTTGGTTTGATCCACATGTGAAAAGTGAACTAGAGCAGAATGATCCTACCTACACCAAAACACTGTAGCCCCTGACAGGGACTCAATAAGGTGTTGGTTATATTTGCATATGGTTGCCAGAAAAAAGAGCAAACCAGGCTGTCGCCAACACAGACTAAACTGCAGGACGAATCCCCATTTGAACATACTCTCAGATTTTAGGCATTTATACTACTTTCTTTGTACAACCAGTAATTATTAATAACTAACTTTTATGTTTACAGTAACAGTATAAATAAGCATGTGTACACATATGAATGAGAGAGAGAAAGAAGAAGATTGGCTTTTTAAACAGAAAAAATACTAATCAAAATACAATTTTTAAAATTAGGTTTATGTTTGTGTTAAAATCCCACAAGACTATCAAGATATCATTTTTTTAAAATAAAACTTGATGTCAGAGTTTGTTGACATATATTACACCTCTTACATAATCCTTAAAAATGCCTAAATTTAAGCAGAAATTGTTTACCGTATTTTCCATTTATAACATGCCCCCATTCATAAGATGCCCCCCTAATTTTCTAACCCCCAAATTAAGAAAACTTAGCTTTGAGGATTTAGCCTCTGTGTTCAGAACATCGGACATTTTGTCTCTGTTGAATCTTGAGCCTGCAGGCTCCACTTCCAAGGAGGTATATTCCAGTTGGTTTGTTCAGGATCAGCTGACGTCAGTACCATAAGGCTCATAATTAAAGAAAGCTAAGTCTCCTGACTGTAGGAAACTAAGCCTTATGGCTGAAGGAAGCCTGTTTATAGAGGCAAGGTATGCGCCGTTTTGTTCTCTCCTCAGCTATCTTAGCTTACTTCTGTGTAAATGACGCTCCTCAATTTTTAGGGTAATGATTTTAGGAAAAAGTAGTGTCTTATAGATGGAAAAATATGGTAATTCTGTAGCTCTTCTGCTTTCCTATAAAAATATTGTCTGAAATAAATTCTATAAACATTACCTGTCTATCATGAATATGGATAGCTTATTTTTTGCATAATGCAGTGTGTCTTGTGAAATAGAAGTCTCTTTAAGAAGAGCATGTGAGAATCATTGATATGTTTACTTTGTTTACTGCTTGATTGATATAAATATTTTTCTTTTTGCCCTCCCTGCTTCTGTTTTGGAAAACAGTATTTAAGTCTCACTTTTTATTTAAAATTTAGACAGACTTAAGAGCCATTGGCAGAAAGTTCCTCCCAAATGACATCAATGGTGGAAAGGTGCAAAAGGTAATAATATTTGTTGCTCTATAGCTGTATGTGCCCATTTCAACTGCTTTTTCTTTCTCTTTCTTCCTTTCTTCCTTTCTTCCTTTCTTCCTTTCTTTCTTCCTTCCTTCCTTTCTTCCTTCCATCCATCCATCCATCCTTCCTTCCTTCCTTCCTTCCCTCCCTCCCTCCCCAGAGCCACTCTGTGGTGTATCCTCTCTGGGGAAGCTACTGACAGGTATTTGGATTGGATTTCTGCTACTTTCTGTTATCTCTTACTTTATGGCAGCATTTCATGCTGACTGCTGAAATATTAGTGGATTTAAAAAGGCTAGTACTAATAACCACATTGTAAAGTATCTTCAGGTGACCTGGAAGGGAATACAGTTATACAGATAATTATGGAGAGAATAAAGATCCTTGTGAGTACAACTTGCAGGTTCTTCAACTTGCTTGTACCAAAGTCCAACAGACTGCCAGGAGATGTTCCAATGATTATTGGCTTCAGCTCTGCTCTCAGATACAGATAGCAGCAGACACAGGTAACATCAAGGGAATGTATGAAGGTATCAAGCAGGCTTTAGGTCCAATACAGAAGAAATCTGCTCCCTTGAAGTCTACTACAGGCGTGATCATCCAGGACCGAGCACAGCAGATGGAACGCTGGGTGCAGCACTACTCTGAGCTATATTCTAAAGAGAATGTAGTAACGGAAGAGGCACTAAACAACATTGAGTGCCTGCCTCTCTTGGAAGAGCTGGACAGTGAACCAACTTTAGGAGAAATAAAAGTGGCCTTGAATTCCCTTGCCTCTGGCAAGGTACCTGGGAAAGCCGCCTAGAGTGGTCGTAATTGACCAGATAGGTGGGATATAAATGGAATGAATGAATGAATGAATGAATGAATGAATGAATGAATGAATAAATAAATAAATGAATGAATGAATGAATGAATAAATAAATAAATAAATAAATAAATCTCTCTTAAAGTGCTGTAAAGAAACCATCAACTCTGAGCTGTATGAAATCTTTTGTCTTTGCTGGATGGAAGGTGGAGTACCACAGGACATGAAGGATGCAAACATGGTCACATTGTATAAGAACAAAGGAGACGGGTGACTGCAGTAACTACCATGGCATCTCTCTTCTCAGCGTTGTAGGGAAGGTCCTTGCCCATGTTGTGCTGAAGAGACTCCAGGTGCTTGCAGACAGAGTCTATCCAGAATCACAGTGTGGATTTCGAGCTAATAGATCCACCACTGAAATGGCATTTTCCTTCAGAGAGTTGCAGGAGAAACGTAGGGAATAACAACAGGCATGTTTTGTGGCCTTCATGGGTCTTACAAAGGCCTTTGATTTGGTTAGCAGTGATGGCCTTTTTAAAAGACTTCCCAAGATTGGATATTCACTTTGACGCCTTAACATCATCAGATCCTTTCATGAGGAAATGAAGGGCACTGTAGTTTTTGATGGCTTGGCATCAGATCCCTTTGACATCTGAAGCAGAGTGAAACAGGGCTGTATTCTCACACCGACTCTGGGATTTATTTATTTTTTGCTGTTATGCTGAAGCACGCATTTAGAACTGCAACAGGAGATGTCTCTCTCGGGACTAGATCAGACGGAAAGCTCTTTGATCTCTCTAGATTAAGAGTGAAGACCAAAGTCCAGCTGAAATGCATGGGGGACTTGCTCTTCATCGATGATGCAGCTGTTGTTGCCCATTCTGCTGAAGACCTCCAAAAATGTATGAATCATTTTATTAAGGCCTGCCAAGATTTTGGACAGTCTGAAGAAAAAAACGTCCCTCTATTACCATCTCTACACAAGAATTGGAGGTTGTTCATGATTTCACGTGCCTTGGCTCAATGATCTCTGACACCCTCTCTATAGATGTCGAGTAGACATTGTCTAGAGGGGCGAGGTAAAAATCTAATAAATAAATAAATTGGCAAAGCAGCTACCATGTTCTCTAGACTCACAAAGAGAGTATGGCTTAATAAGAAGCTGACGGCATACCAAGATCCAGGTCTATAGATCCTGTGTCCTGAATACACTCCTGTGCTGCAGTGAGTCGTGGACACTTTGTGCATGGCAGGAGAGGAAGCTGAACACGTTCCATATGTGTTGTCTCCGACGGATTTTTGGTATCACCTGGCAGGACAAAGTTCCAAATAGAGTAGTCCTAGAACAAGGTGTAAATTTTAGCATGTATACATTACTGAAACAGTTATGTCTACATTGGCTCGGGCATGTCGTGAGAACGGCTGACGGTCGGATTCCAAAAGATATCCTGTATGGAAAATTAGTGAAGGGAAATCGCTGCAGAGGGAGACATCATGGTGCATCATGGACTCTTCCATTATGAAGAGTCACTTGTCCAGCAAGCCAAGGCAAAGAGGCAGTCCCGAAAGCAGCAAAATTAGGGAGCTGGACAGGGGACAGATTGTATTTGTCTTCAGTGTGGAAGGGATTGTCACTCTCATATTGGCCTTCTCAGCCACACTAGACGCTGTTCCAAGTCCTCTATTCAGAGCACATTACCATAATCTCTCGAGACTCAAGGATGCCTACAGTATACAGTATAGATCCTTGAACCCAATAGAAAACTCATAACATTTTTAATTGATGTTTCTAGATAGTGATGGAGAAGCTCTATACAGTCAGCAAAAACAAGACCTGGAGCTGATTGTGGCTCTGATCATCAGCTTCTGATAGCAAATCTCAAGCATCAACTGAAAAAAGTAGGAAAATCTACTGGGGTAGTTAGGTTTAATCTAAAACAAATCCCTTATGAATACATTGTGGAAGTGAAGAAGAGATTTAAGGAACTTGATTTGGTCGACAGAGTGCCTGAAGAACTATGGATGGAGTCTCGTAACATTGTACAGGAGGCAGCAATAAAAACATCCCAAAGAAAAGGAAATGCAAGAAAGCGAAGTGGCTGTTTATTGAGGTCTTACAAATAGCAGAGAAGGAAAACAAAATCCAAGGGAGATAGGGAAAGTTACAGAAAACTGAATGCTGACTTCCAAAGAATAGCAAGGAGAGACAAGAGGGTCTTCTTAAATAAACAGTGCAAATAAATAGAGGAAAATAATAGAAAAGGAAATACCAGAGATCTGTTCAAGAAAATTAGAGATATTAAAGGAACCTTTTGTGCAAAGATGGACATGATAAAGGACAGAAATGGTAGGGACCTCACAGAAGCAGAAGACATCAAGAAGAGGTGACAAGAATACACAGAGGAATTATACCAGAAAGATCTGCATGTCCCGGACAACCCAGATAGTGTGGTTGCTGACCTTGATTCAGGCATCCTGGAGACTGAAGTCAAGTGGCCCTTAGAATGCATAGCTACGAACAAGGCCAGTGGAGGTGATGGCATTGCAGTTGAACTATTTAAAATCTTGAAAGATGATGTTATTAAGGTGCTACACTCAATATGCCAGCAAGTTTGGAAAACTCAGCAGTGGCCAGAGGCTTCAAAAAGATCAGTCTACATCCTAATTCCAACGAAGGGCAGAGCCAAAGAATGCTCCAACTACCATATAGTTGCACTCATTTCACACACTAACATGGATATGCTGAAAATGCTACAAGGTAGGCTTCAGCAGCACAGTGGTGCCTCGACTTACGAACATAATCCCTTCTGGATGATGGTCGCAACTCGAAATGGTTGTAAGTCAAAGCACCATTTCCCATAGGAATGCATTGTAATCCAATTAATCCATTCTGACCGAAGGGGAAAAAATCACCAAAACAACAACACTGCAAGACCTATCGGAAACGTGATTTATTTCTTCTGGACGAAGGGGGGGGGGGAGAAAAGGAACAAACCGTTCAAGGCCCTTCAGAAATACAAAAAACACAAAGCAAAAAGCAGGCAAACCATGCAAGGCCCATCGGAAATGTATAAAAAGCAAAGCAGAAAGGAAGCAAACCATGCAGGACTCATCGGAAATGCAAAAAAAGCAAAGAAGAAAGCAAGCAAACTGTGCAAGATCCATCGGAAGTGCAAAAAGTACAGGCTGGATTTCGAAGGGGCAGAGGAACTGGAGACCAAATTGCTAACATGCCCTGGGATTATGGAGAATCCAGAGAGTTCCTGAAAAACATCTACTTTTGCTTTATTGACTACGCAAAAGCCTTTGACTCTGTGGACCACAGCAAACTATGGCAATTTCTTAAAGAAATGGGAGTGCCTGGCCACCTGATCTATCTCCTGAGAAATCCATATGTGGGACAGGATGCAAGAGTTAGAACTGGCTATGGAACAATTGATTGGTTTAAAATTGGGAAAGGAGTATGAGAGAAATAGAGCTGGTTGTCCCCCAGCTTATTTAAGTTTTATGCAGAATACATCATGCGAAAGGCCGGACTGGAGAAATCCCAAACCGGAATTAAGATTGCCGGAAGAAATATCAACAACCTCCAATATGCAGATGATACCACTCTGATGGCAGAGAGTGAGGAGGACTTAAAGAACCTTGTAATGAGGTTGAAAGAGGAGAGCGTCAAAAATGGTCTGATGCTCAACATCAGAAAAACTAAGATCATGGCCACTGGTCCCATCACCTCCTGGCAAATGGAAGGGGAAGATATGGAAGCAGTAACAGATGTTACTTTCTTGGGCTCCCTGATCACTGCAGATGGTGACAGCAGCCATAAAATTCAAAGATGCCTGCTTCTTGGGAGGAAAGCAATGAGAAACCTAGACAGCATCTTAAAAAGCAGAGACCTCACCAAAGGTCCACATAGAGCTATGGAAGCTCTCACTTCCATAGATGTATGGAAGCGAGAGCTGGACCGTAAAGAAGGCTGACCGCCGAAGAATTGATGCTTTTGAATTGTGGTACTGGACAAGACTCTTGAGAATCCCCCGGTCTGCAAAGAGAACAAACCTATCTATTCTGAAGAATGGTGAGTGCTCACTGAAAGGACAGATCCTGAAGCTGTGGCTCCAATACTTTGGCCATCTCATGAGAAGAGAAATCTCCCTGGAAAAGACCCTGATATTGGGAATTCTTAAAATCTTATGTTTGGTCTTTTGAGCAGCAAACCTGCATAATTATTTTTAGGCCAGAAATACGCTACTTGAGTCCGTTAATTGCCTGAGTTTTGTTCGTCTTGGCAGACTCCAAAATTCATGATTTTTATCTTTGTTTTTCTCTCAGTTAATTGCTAATTTGAACAGACTTGGGAACAGGAGCAAGTGGGACTGCCTGGCTGAGAACCGGCTGATTTAGGAGTACGCTTTGCCCCTGGAACCTGCTGTAGCGGGCCACTCTCAAACCACTACCAATACAGGCCTCCAAGAGCGCTCACTACTATTCTTCACTTGCTGCCACCAACCTATCCTTAGTACTCACAAAGGACAAGTTTTTCTTTCAAACAAATAAAATGTTTATTGATTTGTACAAAATAAAAAGGGTGAATCACAGGTAATAAATCAAGTTGTTAATCATGTTTCTCAATTACTAGATCACACAGACTTTTTCCTCACTGACTATCTCTCTCAAATCTATCTCACTCTCTCAATCAACTTCTCTCATCTTTTCAAACTCTCCCAAACCACTCTTTCACACATCACAGACACCTTATATAATCCAGCTCCTCCCCCTTCTGCATCACCCTCTGTCCTCTCATTGGCTGAGGTTCCCCTGCCCAGCTGTGACGGACAGGTGAGAGCAGAGCTGTATGCCACAATACCTCCCACCTTAACAAGTTGTTTCATGGGGGAAAGCTAAAGTGCTTTCCTCTCATAAACAACAAGGAGCAATACAACAATACATTTATCTTAATAACACTATTACATTTAATAAACATTGTCATAAACATTAAGTAAACCTCTTACCTGCATGTCATTCCCATACATTCATTAACATTTTCAAAGATCATTCATGCATATGCTTAATATTAGACTACAACATAAAAATTATACTTACATCCAATTTCATATGCATACATAACAAATAACATATATCAGTGGGTACATGTACAACAAACTTTTAATACTTTCGCCATTCTATGAGTCTATTTTTCTTCTTCAGTCTTCTGGTCTTCTAGAGAGGGCATCTGCAGCACAGTTCTGAGTCCCTTTAATCACTCGAACCTCAAAATCAAAGTTCTACAGGGTCAAAGCCCATCTCATCAGCTTGCTGTTGTTGGCTTTGATAGTCCTTAACCACAATAGTGGGGAATGATCAGTACACAGGACAAAATGTCTTCCCCAGATGTATGGCTTAAGTTTTTGCACCGCATACACAATTGCAAGACACTCTTTCTCGATGGTGGACAGATGTTTCTCACCTCCCTGCAGCTTCTTACTCAGGTACGCCACTGGATGCAGATCTCCATCGTCGTCACTCTGGCACAGCACGGCTCCTAACCCGGAGTTGGATGCATCGGTAAAGATGGTAAACTCGCGCTGGAAATCAGGAGCTCTCAAGACTGGGTTGGTTATCAACGCCTCCTTCAGCTTCTCGAACGCCTCCTCGCAGCTGCTGGACCACTGGATACAGTCAGCACTCTTCTTGCGTGTTAAGTCTGTTAAAGGAGCTACTATCTCGCTGAAGCTAGGAATAAATCTCCTATAATAGCCTACCAGCCCAAGAAAAGATCTGACTTTTTTCTTGGTGGTGGGTCTAGGCAGTTACTTATAGCTTCCACTTTAGCTTCCAGGGGTTTAATCCTACCTCCTCCTACTACATAACCTAAATACTTCAATTCGGGGCTACCCAGCTGGCATTTGCTCGCTTTCACTGTTAGCCCAGCTGCTATTAATCTTTGCAGCACTGCATCTAAGTGACACAGGTGATCTTTCCAGGTGTGGCTAAAAATACCTCTGTCAATATAAGCCACTGTGAAATCACTAAGTCCCTGTAAAGTTTGGTCCATAAGTCTTTGAAAAGTTGCCGGTGAGTTTCTTAGACCAAAACTCAAAACACGGAATTCGTATAGACCAAAAGGGCTACAAAAGGCTGTTTTCTCCTGGTCTTTGGGGTCAATTCTCACTTGCCAAAATCCTTTCGTTAGGTCTAGGCAGGAAATATATTGACATCCCCCTATGGTCTCTATTAGGTTGTCTAATCTGGACATAGGATATGCATCCGGCTTGGTGACATGATTCAGCTTCCTATAATCAACACAAAATCGAATACTGCCATTTGGCTTGTCAACCAAGACTATAGGAGCAGACCAAGGGCTGGATGAAGGAACAATGTTTTCTTTCAGCATATCATCTAGCTCCTTGCACACCTTCTCAACATATGGCCCAGTGACTCTGTATGGAGTAACTGATTGTGGGGGTGCATCTCCAGTATCAATCTTGTGCACCACTCCCTTGGCTAACCCAGGTTTGCTGGAGAAAACCTGTCTGTACTTTGTAACCAAGGTCCTCAATTCACACTGTTGCTCATGGGAAAGTACAGGGCTGATTCTGACATCTTCAGGGTTATATATTGTTTCCCCCTTCCTTCCCAATAGGGTAAGTCATGTTTCTCATTGTCAGCTTCCTTCATGGCAAACAACACTCTGTTCTCTTCCCTATAATATGGTTTGATCATATTATCATGAACCACCCTCCTGCCTGGTTCCCCATCTTCCTTAATGACATAATTAAGGTCGTTCATTTTGGCAATAATTCTAAATGGTCCTGCCCAATTTAGTTGTAATTTGTTCCCTTTGAGAGGTCTTAGCACAAGCACCTCATCTCCAGGATTTAAACTTCTTTCCCTGGCTTTTCTGTCATACCAGACTTTTTGCTTATTTTTCTGCCCTTGTAAATTCTCAGCAGCCATTTCTAAATTTCTTTTCAGAGTGTTCATCAGGTTGTCTAAATACGATATTACGCTCAGGATCAGACTCTTGTTAGGGGCTGTGCTGCAGAATTAGCTGGAGTTTTTACGGATATTTTCAATCTATCCTTGTTGCAGTGTTCTGTCCCCACTTGCCTGAAGACATCTATTATAGTGCCAGTCCCGAAGCAGTCAGCTGTGGTATCTCCCAATGATTATAGACCAGTAGCTTTAACATCTGTTATTATGAAATGTTTTGAGAGATTGGTGCTGGATTACATTAAGGCTAGTCTTCCACCTTCTTTGGATCCATGGCAATTTGCATACAGGAGAAATAGATCTACTGATGATGCTGTGTCCATCGTACTCCATACTGTATTGAGCCACTTAGAACAACAGGGAACTTATGCGAGGCTGTTGTTTGTGGATTATAGCTCTGCTTTTAACACCATTCTACCAAATAGGTTGTTTTTAAAAATGATCAACCTGGGATTACCTCAGGAGATCTGCATGTGGATAAAGGATTTTCTGACAGATAGGCCACAGTCAGTAAAGATGGGATCCCACCATTCTTCTACCCTGGTAGTAAGTACAGGAGCTCCCCAGGGCTGCGTGCTGAGTCCCTTCCTCTATTCCCTGTACACACATGATTGCACCCCACTATATAACACCAATGCAATTATTAAATTTGCGGATGATACGACAGTGGTGGGACTCATAAATAAGAACAATGAGTCTGCTTATAGAAAGGAAGTACAAAGATTGATACTATGGTGTAAAGAAAATCATCTCACACTTAACATCAAAAAAACTAAAGAACTCATAATTGATTTTAGGAGGAAGAGAAATGTACATTTACCACTGTACATAAACGGTGAGGAAGTGGAGAGAGTTGGTAGTTTTAAATTTCTGGGTACCTCTCATGGACTATAAATGCCAACATGCTAATAAAGAAGGCACAGAAGAGGCTGTATTTCCTGAGAATGCTCGGGAAGTTAAATTTATCACAGCATTTACTTCTGTCCTACTACCGTAGCACCATTGAGAGTGTCCTAACTTATGGCATTCTGGCATGGTTTGGGAGTAGCTCTGTAGCGGACAAAAAAGCTCTACAGAGAACCATTAAAATTGCCCAGAATATCATCGGGCTCCAGCTACCAACCCTGGATGACATCTTCACATCCCGCTGTCTGAGGAAGTCACACAGCATCCTGAGAGACTCTTCCCATCCTGCTTATAACTTTTTTGAACTGTTACCGTCTGGCAGAAGATATAGAACAATTAAGACTCGGACCACACGTTTTCTAAATAGTTTTTATCCTAGAGCTATAATTGCAATTAATAATGAGCTTAAAGACCACCAGTAGTGAATAATTAGTTGGACTGTGTTACTTGGCCTGAGGTGTAGATGTTTGTATTTTTAGTGGGGGACTTCTAGTGGGTGGGGAATGTTTGGGGAATGTTATGTGTGTGCATGTGTCTGGTCTCTGGGTGTCTGTGAATTTCGTTGTATGGTATACTGTGTATATACTTACAATGACAATAAATTTTATGATGATGATGATGATGATGATGATGATGATTAATTATTATTATTATTATTATTATTATTATTATTATTATTATTATTATTATTATTATTATTATTATTATTATTATTATTATTATTATTATTATTATTATTTTCTCCCAACTTTGTCTAAGTAAGTCAAGGGGTCCTCTCACTTTTCTCCCAAACAGTAATTCTAAAGGACTAAATCCTGTACTGTCTTGGGGTACAGACCTATATGCATATAACAGAAGTTGTATTCTCTGATCCCAGTTGTAAGGATTCTCAGCAGAATAGGCCCTAATCATGCGCATCAGGGTACCATTAAATCTCTCTGTGAGCCTGTTAGTTTGCAGGTGATATGGGGAAATATTTAAATGTTTGATCCCACATATTTGCCACAGTCTCTACATGAGATTTGAGGTGAAAGATGTCCCTAAGTCAGTTACTATTTCTGACGCGAAGCCCATTCAACTCATATAACTCAGCAGGGCATCAACCACAGTATGAGTCTCAATATTCCTCAGAGGAATGGCCTCTGGGTATTGTGTGGCATGGTCCACAATGGTCAGAATAAATCTGTTCCCCCTTTGGGTGACTCTAGGCAATGGTCCTATAATATCCACGCCAATATATTGGAATGGGATAGAAATCACTAGTAAAGGGCATAGCTTCGCTTTTGTTTTATCATTACTATTACCCTGTCTTTGACAAACATCACAACTCTGACAAAATTTTTAATCTGCCTTCCCATCTCAGGCCAGTAGAAATTTTGTGATATTCTTTGCTTGGTTTTATTAATGCCTAGATATGCAGAAAATACATCTGAGTGTCCCCTTTCTAATATTTGCTGGCGATATTTCAAAGGAACCACTAACTGTTCTAATCCTTACAACTGGGATCAGAGAATACAACCCCTTTCTTGGGGTTCCTTAGAGACTCTCGGTACAATAAGCCCTGTTCAAGGTGGAACCTCTCAGGTCTTTCAGGGGATAACTTTATTTCAGAAACGTTCTCAAAGCATTGTTTCAGTGTGGAATCTGCTTTCTGTTCCTGACTGAACATATTGCTTTGGGGAATATTAGGTTGAAATATGTCAGCTGAGTTACTACTGTCAGGCATTCCCTTCCTCTGACTGTCACTCCCTTCCTCAGCTGCCTCTGCTTTCTCTTGTTGGGAACGTGTTATAACTAAAACCCTCTTTACATGCTCAGAGAGGTCATTTCCAATTAAAACTGCTGCTGGCACCTGTGAAGAAATTCCCATTCTCCAAGGTCCTTCCCATCCCTGGTACCTAATGTGTATCTCAGCCACAGGCAAGATGACAGCTTTTCCGCCAATTCCCTTCACAAACATGTTTTCCCCTTTTGAGATGTATTTCTGAGGTACTATATCAGGGTGACATAGGGTGACTTGTGAACATGAGTCTCTCAAAGCCATGTACAGTGGTGCCTCGCATAGCGATGTTAATTGGTTCAAAAAAAACATCGCTATGTGAAACCATCGCTATGCGAAACACCATTTCCCATAGGAATGCATTGGAAACCGGTTAATCCGTTCCAATTGGAACGGATTGCCATCGTTAAGCGAAAAAACCCATAGGAAACATCGCTAAGCGAAACAATGTATCCTCCATTGGAATGTATTGAAGCTGACTCAATACATTTTAAGGGCTTTGCGAAGTCAATTTTTGCAATTTTAAATGTGTCATACAAGAGGCAAAAATGGTTTTAAATGCTTGGATTAGCTTCTGCACCCTCTAAAATGGATGCAAAAGTTAATTTGGCTTTGATCTGACTTTTCATTAATTTATGGTGAATTTTTTCCCCCCAACTTTTGACAGCTGTCAAAATCTGACAGCTCCATTATTTCCTATGGGGGAAGAAAAAATTCACAAAAAATTAATGAAGACTCAGCAACTGTTCTAAATTCTTGGGTTCGTTAGAGGACCCCCTAAGTTGTGTGCAAATCTGATTTGGCTTTGATCTGAACTTTCGTTAATTTTTTGTAAATTGTTTTCTCCCCCATAGGAAAGCATGGAGCTGTCAGATTTTGACAGGTCCATTGGTTCCTATGGGCCAAAAAAAAAATATTCACAAAAAATTAACGAAAAGTCAGATCAAAGCCAAATCAGGTCTGCACATGACTTAAGGGGTCCTCTAACGAATCCAAGCATTTAGAACCGTTTTTGACCCTTCTAAGACACTTTTTAAATTGAAAAAAAAACATCGTTAAGTGAAGCAGGGGACCTAAAATCGCATTCGTTATGCGAAGCATGGTCCCAAACTTCGCTACGCGAAAATCGCCCATAGGAAACATCGTTATGCGATGCATATTATTTTCTTAAAAAACACATCGTTATGCGAATTCATCGCTAAACGAGGCAATCGTTAAGCGAGGCACCACTGTATTTATTATCAAAGATATAAATATGGTCCCCAGCTGTTTGAAATAACTCTTGGTTTATTTTAATTAAAAAGCAAAGTCTAACTTCTGCCAAAGGGAAATCAGGTTCAATATTATCAGTTTGTGTGGAGAGTTCAGCTGGTGTTGCCATAGCGACTGACTCCTCCCTTGGTGGGTCAACCTGTTCCTGCTGCACACAGTATACCACTTTAGGCTTACTTAAATTCCCTTTTTGTGGTCCAAATTCTCTATTTTTACCACACTGGGATGCAATATGCCCCTTTTCATTACACCGAAAACAAGTCCTAACGTTCCATTTATCATTCCCAGCACCCTTAACTCCTTTTCCCTCCAAATTTTGGTTTCTGGCTTGGTTCTGGTCTGAGGGCTTCCCAAAAAATGGCCTCCAACCTTCTGCTGGTTCTTAAATTGTCCTCTGGGCAATTTATTTGCGTCCTCCCCCACTTTTCTCACCACCTTTCCCTCATAACCACTTGGTTTACTGATCTGGGAAATAAAACCAGCAATCTCCCCTGCCTCGCTCAAATTTAGGAGTCTCTTGTCCTTGACTAAATATTTCAGTTCTCCAGGTAAGAGAGAATAAAACTGCTCCAATCCAAAAATATTTTTAAGGTCTTCTACTGTCTCAACTTTTTCCTGTACCAGGACTCAACTTTTTCCTGTACCAGGCTGAATCCGGACAAGACGGAGGTCTTGAGGGTGGGAGGCCCTTCCGTCAGCGGCATAGGTGACTCCTTCTCCTTTGGAGGGACGACCCTTGCCGCAAAGAGTGAGGTCCGCAGCTTGGGAATACATCTGGACCCGGCGCTTACCATGGAAACCCAGGTGGCGTCCGTGGTCCGCTCCGCCTATTTTCATCTATGGCGGATTGCCCAGCTGCGACCATATCTTGATCGGGGGGCCCTCACTACTCTAGTCCATGCACTCGCAATCTCGAGATTAGATCATTGTAATGCACTCTACGTGGGGCTGCCTTTGAGGCTGACGCAGAAACTTCAGATGGTCCACAATGCAGCAGCCAGGCTCCTTAGTGGGGTGAGAAAACACCAGCATATCTCCCCCACCCTGGCTGCTTTGCACTGGTTGCCCATCCGTTTCCGCGTTGACTTCAAAGTGCTAATGATCACTTATAAAGCCCTAAACGATTTGAGACCTCAATATTTGGCAGATTGTCTTCTCCCACCGAGATCTACCCAAATCACCCGACATAGCCAGCATGGGCGGCTGAGGGGTCTGACGCTGAGAGAAGCCCGGAAGGAAAAAACAAGAAACTGGGCCTTCTCAGCGGTGGCTCCTCGGCTGTGGAATGCCCTCCCAACAGAAATTCGGCTGGCACCCTCGCTGGGTGTTTTTAAAAGCCAGTTAAAAACTTGGTTATTCAAGAAGGCCTCCCCTCCAGTCAATTAAGTCTTTCTCTCTTTTTTTTCTTTGCTATTCCATCTTGGTAATCCTCTCTTTAAATTAATTGTTTTAAATTGAAATTTGTAATTTTATGATTTTACATATTTTGATACTGTTTTGTTTTATTTTGTAAGCCGCCCCGAGTAGACATGGTCTAGAGGGGCGGGGTAAAAATCAAATAAATAAATAAATAAATAAATAAATACCAGCCATTTGTCCAGATATCTGGCCAAGTTTGCCCCCAACTGAGAGTAAGACTCATCAGGTTTCTTGGTCAGAGACCTGAATTTCTGTCTCAACTGTTCTGAATTTATGCCATACCTGGCAAACACTAACTTTTTGAACTTATCATAATTTTTAATTAATTCCAAAGGCATCTCTGCATAGATCTCGGCCAGACCTCCACTAATTTGGGATCTCAAGACAATAATTCTTTCCGAATCCCTCACATAAAAATCTTCACACGCTCTTTCAAACATCACCAGAAATGATTCTGGATCATCCCCTTTTCTAAAGACAGGGAATCTTTTTAGATCTGCCTTTGACAACTGTCTCCCCTCAGAGTCATCTCTGCCATTGTTGTTATTGTTATTGTTGGCCTGAACTTCCAGTTCTAGTCTCCTAAGTTCAAAAGCCATTCTCTCTTTATCCAGGGCAATTTTCTCCCTCTCTAAGGCCCATTTGTCTTTCCTCAGCTTTTGCCTTCATTTCAAGCTCCAGTTTCCACTTTCTGAACTCTGTTGGGTCTTCCCTTGAGGTCTCTCTCTCGTGATCTGAGGTAAATCCCTCCTCAGCATCCCCATTTTCATTATCTGACCCAACTGCCATTTCACTAGGCACTTGCTCAGCTTTCTTTCCCCTGGTTAAAGGCATGTTCCTTTCCTCAGGCTTATATTTCAATTTTCAGGCCTCGTTTTAAAAAGCACACTTTTTTCCTGTCAGTGAGAGTCTCTGTGTTATAATGTTGCTGCTTTCCCCAGCACTCATCCACTGGTAAGCTAGCTACCGTGTTTAGGCCTCTGCCCCCAGCTAGGCCTCTTGCCACAGACAGAGCTTCTTTTCCCTGCCTCAGGCAACAAAACAACTTGAATTACCAGCTTCCCCTATCCCAGGTTTAGCTGATTTGAGCCCCCTTAGCTTATCTGCCCTTGGCTCCGCTTTGTCCCCTCAGAGTTCTCCCCTTGAACTCAGGACAAGCTAGCCAACCTGCCACAGATTTCTGCTTTGGGCAACTCACTCCCCAGAAATGATTACTGTCGTAAAAGCGAGCTTCCTAAGAAACTGCTTTTACACGGAACAGAGAGGTGTCCAGAATGATCAGTTCCTTATCAGGTAAAACTGGGTCCTTCAATTTTACCCTAGGCAACTGTTTCACCCCTTCTCCCAAGTCTGATCCGATTTTTAAATAAACAACTTCCTCTCTTATAGGTAGGACCCTAAATTGGTAGCATAAACGTGGCCTGATTAAACAAATCAGTAGCTTATGGTCTATTGCAAGAAGCCAACATTCAGACAATCAGCCTTTTTATATTTTATTAGAAAAATAGAGTTTAGCTATAAATGAATTTAAATGAGCAAAACATGACATCTTTACATAAACCATCATTTCCAACATACCCCAGCCATCACCACAAGACATTTTCCTCTATAAAAACCCAAAATAACAAATAAGCTAACTACATTTCCAAACAGAGTTCTATCTTACTGTTAATTTGAAAAATATGATCCTTTTGTAGTTTTTCTCTGGCGTTCATTCCTCTGGGCAGGAATTCTCTTGCTGCGTTCGGGCAGACGTCCGGGCTGTCTCTCCGTCCATCTTCCTCTCTCTGCTTTTCACCCATCTTTCTTAAATTAAAAAGTTATGTCCTTGTCCGACGGAGTTTAGATAAGATAAAGGTCATCTTGCTCTTCTTGACTTTTTTTTTCTTCTGCTGAAGAAGAACTGACCTTGTACATTTTTTCCTCTAATTAGCACCTGGACACAAGCGGATTTCTAGCTTTTTCGTTGCTGCTCTGAAATAAATCCTATGATATACATCTCTATTCTATTTTCATAATCAAATTCATGACAGTTACCACAGAGCCAGAGTCCCTATCTCAGTCCCCCAATCTGAGTGTAAGCGCCCTCCTACTAGACTTTCTTCCCGCGAGACAAGTCCTAGGAGGTTACCCACACGTCCACTCAGACGTCATTGACTAAAGATCCGCTCTGGGCACCTTTCCAGACCAAGGCCTTACTGGACCACTTCGTATCCCACACGCTGGACACCAATTTATGTAGCGGGCCACTCTCAAGCCTCTACCAATACAGGCCTCCCAAGTGCACTCACTACTATTCTTCACTTGCTGCCACCAACCTATCCTTTGTTACTCACAAGGGACAAGTTTTTCTTTCAAACAAATAAAGTGTTTATTGATTTGTACAAAATAAAAAGGGTGAATCACAGGTAATAAATCAAGTTGTTAATCATGTTTCTCAATTACTAGATTACACAGACTTTCCCCTCACTATCTCTCTCAAATCTATCTCACTCAATCAACTTCTCTCATCTTTCAAACTCTCCAATACTCTCTGTCTTTCACATATCACAGACACCTTATATAATCCAGCTCCTCCCCCTTTTGCATCACCCTCCATCCTCTCATTGGCTGAGGTTCCCCTGCCCAGCTGTGACGGAAGAGCTGTATGCCACACCTGCCTACTTTCTTCCCAAATCTGACTTCAAATTAGGAAAAAGTTCCTTCATTCCCTGGACATTAAGAGGGCTCTTGTTTACTATCTCTCCCGGTCAGCATCGTTTCGGTCCTCGCAGAGACTGTTTGTTTCTTTCTACAGGCAATTGAAAGGTCACCTGTGTCACCACGGATGTTCTCCAGATGGATAGTTACCACAATAAAGTTGGCATATGAACTAGCTCATACGTCTCTGCCTGCTAGTATTCGAGCCCACTCTACTAGGGCAGTCGCTTCCTCCACAGCCTTCCTTAGAGGGGTAGACCTGGCAGATGTCTGCAAGGCTGCTACATCGTCCATGCCTCTCACCTTTGTGGTCCACTACCACCTAGATGTTCGGGTGAAGGCAGAAGCTGCCGTGGGGAGAGCAGTCCTTGCTTCTGTCTTATTGTGACACCCACCACCTGGTAAGGCAGCTTGTTAGTCACCCATTAGTGTGCATTCACAGAGATCACGAAGAAGAAAGAGAAGTTGCCTATCTGTAACTCTGGTTCTTTGAGTGGTCATCTGTGAATTCACAATTCTCACCTGTCCTCCCTGCTGTTCATCACGTGTGCCATATATCATGCTGAGCAGCGGTGGACAGTTCTACAGAACTGAGGCACTTGGTGCTGGGGGTGGAGTTATAGCCGGTGTGTGGGAGGTCCTGGCACCATGTGCTTAAGCTCTAGAAGATTCCAAAGCTGCTCTGCTCAGGCACAGATTAACCCATTATTGTGAATTCAGAGATGACCACTCAAAGAACCAGAGTTACAGGTAGGTAACTTCTGTTTCTTCAGATACACGTTATACATAAGCAAGTCGTCATCTTCTCTCAGTACATACTTCTTTTCTCTTGCTGTATCGTTACTACTTTCTCTACCTATTGTCCCAACCAGCTCTATTTCTCTCAGTATCTGTTCCCTCTCTCTCTGACTAACCAGCCCTATCTGACTCTTCCTTCTCCCACCAAGCCTCATATAGCTGCTGACTCCGCCTCTCCAGTCCTCTCATAGTTTCATGCGAAGCAGCTCATGAATATGAATGGCATGAGTGATGTGGGCAATCGCCACACTAGGGAACATTAGAAGCGTTTGAGGCAGCTAGCTTCAAATCTTCCATAGTACATATTGAAGTATACAGACATACGTAGATGTGATGGTGTCCATTACTTTCTGCACTTGCAACTGCATTGGTGCAAAAATCCAATTTTCTTGGGTTCACTTTGGTGATGCAACTCCCATAGCTTATAAAGTGACTTCCAAGTAAGTAAGCATAAATAAAATCCTATGTGGTTGGTAGCTAGACTTTCTTGGGATTCGATCTGTTTCAACATGTGGGTAGTTCTTTCTTTGATACTGAAAGATATTAAAGTGGTGTAGCTGAAAGAGTAATGGAATATAACTTTTAAGGCTTGGGTTCGAATCTCTTCATTCTCTGGGTTGAAATCCCTGCTCAGCCATGGAAACTTACTGGGATGGTCACTTTCAATCAGTGTCCCCCCCTGCAGAAAATGATACCAGAATTCTTGGATTATGTTTCCTTGAGCGTATATGATGATTAAGTTGTAATGAGTATTAAAGTAGTGGGCAAATGAACATTTTTGGAACAAAAGAATGTGCAATATCACATGACACAAAGCAGCCAGATTCTAACTGACTGGAGATTTGCTGCTGCTGCAGGTCCTATTTGGGAGATGAGGGTCTTGGTCTGTGAGGACTAATTAAATGCAGACCTTAAAACAAGGTTGCAGACTTGATAGTAGAGTGGTGCCTCAACTTACAAACTTAATCCGTTCCAGAAGATGGTCGTATCTTGAAATGGTCATAAGTTGAAGCATCATTTCCCATAGGAATGCATTGAAACGCGATTAATCCTTTCTGGCCAGAAAAAAATTCACCAAAACACACACACACACACAAACCCAAAACCACTGCAAGACCCATGAGAAACGTGATTAATCCATTCCAACCAAAGGGGGGAAAACACCTGAAAAGCAAAGAAACCCTGCAAGACCCATCAGAAAGGCAAAAAAAGAAAAAAAGAAAAAAGAAAACCAAAAAGCAAACAAACCCTGCAAGACCCATCAGAAATGGGGGGAAAAAACCCCAAAACAAACTAACCCTGCAAGACTGATCGGAAATTGGGGGGCGACCCAAAAAGCAAAGAAACCCTGCAAGACCCATTGGAAATGGGGGAAAAAACCCGATAAGCAAACAAACCCTGCAAGATCCATTAGAAATGGGGAAAAAAACCCAAAAAGCAAGCAAACCCTGCAAGACCAATCGGAAACACGAAAATAAACAAAAAAAACAAAGACTGCAAGACCCATCACAGGAGAGAAACATAACCTCCCCAGCTCAAAACCACGCAGCAAACCCCATCCAGAACAGGCAGTTTTTAAAAAGCAGAGAACAGCACCTTACCAAGCAGTCCAAAGCCGCCTCCAAATGTGCACTCTAACCGCTGGGGCGAAAGAGCTACAAAGAAGCAGCCTCTTTGCCACCAATGGTTAGCAGTTTGAATTCCTCGCCTTTTCCCCTACCTTTTTTCCGATCACAACTCAAAGCTTCAGTTGGAAGACGAAGCAAAATTTTGCGGCCAGAGCTGGTCGTAACTCGAATTGGTCATAAATTGGGACATTCGTAGGTTGAGGCACCACCGTATAATAATATCTTCTATCACTTAAAGTCAGAAAAAGTAATTAGTAGAAGAAATGGTGCTGGAACTCATTTCCATGGAGGGAGGGAGGAAATAAGGAAAGAACCCTGCGAAAGGCTTAGTGTGTTACAAAATTATATTTTCATGACATCTGTGGTAGGACTGGGATTATATTCGTATGGCTATGGAAGTGCTCTTGTGACAAAAATAACAAAGATAGTTGAAAATGATTGTGTTTTCTTTGAAAACTGGCTAATATTAATTCAAAAGACCAACTTTTATAGTTTCACACAAAATAGATAAAAGCTAATTGGTATAATTAAAGTTGTCTTTGTTCTTTGCAGTTAGAAGGTCCATGTGTTCTTCAGATCCAAAAAGTTCGCAATATAGCTGCACCAAAGGACAACGAAGAATCACAGTCTGCTCCCAGAATGCTGCGTTTGCAAATGACTGATGGGCACACAAACTGCACTGCGATAGAATATAATTACATGTCAAAAATAAGGTAAACAACACTTATTTTTGCTTTTCAGTGATTCTTAAACATTTTACATGTCAGAAATTTCAAATACAATTAAATATACAGAACATACCTGTTTGTAAGGTCTTTTGAAGGAAAAGATTCTGGAAATGAAGATATTTCCTCTATAAAATCTTATTCACATTCTATTTGCTTGTTTATCTTTGTTGTATTGCTCCAAAACCAAAGAGAACTTTTCCCTGTAATTTAGCAATTAGCTATCTTTCTGTAGAAGATGAAGAAGTGGTTTGATCTTTAATAAAAATTGAAGTAAATAGAAAACTTTAGCATTTGTATGTTTACCAAAACTAGAATTACAATTTTGCTCCAGACTCCTTCAGCAACTTTGTGAGGATGTTTATTATGTACATTCATGTAATGGATTTAGGAGGAAGGATTTCTATGACATTTCAAATTTCTCTCCAACCTACATTTGAATCCATAAACAAATTCAAACATGTTTATGGATAATCTGGCCTTTCTCACCAGATTACTCATAAACATGTTCAAACTCACCCATAAGCTGAAACATGGAGAAAAAATGTGACATATGAAATCCTCCCCCTAATTGAAAATCTACCTGGCAAGCTGATCCAGTAGCTTTAAGTGATTGTTAAGGCGTGTGCAAAGCTCTTACTTTCACTGACTAAACAAAGGTGAAATGTTATTTGTAAGAAATGTAGGCAACTTTGGCCAGTGAGAAGTGTTACAGTGCAGAACATTTTTGCTATTTAATAGTTCATAAATGAAAGCAATGGTACTTCCCTCTAAACAGGTGATTTAATAGTAATAATTGAAGACTAACCAGCTTCCAGGCTCCAGTTTTTAGAGCCCCAGCCCCATTCATAGGAGTGCCAATTCTCTGGAAAAGAAGCCTGAAGCCTCCATTTCTTCTCACCCAACACTGTTTTCATGCTTCCTTTCCACTGTTACTAATTTTCATTTCTTTTTTGAAATGTGTCCCTCCTCATTCTTCTCTTTCATAGAGGCACTCTCAATAGGAGTAAGTTCTAACTTCCTTGTAGAGGGTCTTCAACATCCCTGTGTGTATGCGACAAGTAATAGAGAGGAACCTTCCACACTGCTTACTCATCAAACATCCTGCATGGGTTTCAGGCAGTGTGCATGGATCAAATGCCCTAGCTCTGCATACCAAACATTAGGCACCATGGGTGAGAGGAATTTTGAAAGGTTTTGGTGCTATCATGGATCTCCTTGGTTTCACTGCTGGAGGGAGGACTTTGGGAGGAAAATGGTAGAGACTGGAGATGAGCTAGAAGAGTAGCTCGAGTGTGTGCTGGCCAGGTTAATGAATTTGCCTCCCAGATGGACTGCTTTAATCTCACTCCTGAGTGGAGCATGGATGGGGATTTTTAAACCATTATTGTAGACGCCGTTTTCTCATTTTGGGATAGCCTTTCCATAACAAGAATGCACAAGTAGAAGGACCAGTGGCAATACACTGAATGTGTGGCCTACAAATACCCTAGCTAAGGGACTGTGAGCAAGGTGGTGAGAGGAAACTGTATCCTCCCTGTACACTGTCCCCTCTACCTTGGAAAAGGGAGGCAAACGAGCTGGGACCTACCAGCAGAAAAAAAAGGAAAGCACCCTGGGAGAAATGAACTATTTGGGTTTGAAAGAAAAGGTGGAAAAAGAAGGGGAGATTAGAGAGGAGGAGTGGAAGATCCAGGAAGAAGTATATAAAGACAGGGCAGAAAAGTCAGAGTGGACAGAAAATGAAAAGAAGGAAAATGGAGTTTTGCCAGAGGACTGGGAATGGATTGAGTTAGAGAACCCATGGACTGGAGAATGAGAGAATCTGATTGTGTCCAGGGAGGAAGCAGAGAGGAAGAGAAGGGAGAGAGTACCTCAGAACCCCTCTTATTGGAGAGAGAGAGAAAGAGAGAGATCAAAGAGGGAAAACACGACGCGAGCCTTTGTGAGGGAAGGACAAGCAGGGACCATGAGGGTAAATGCCACAATTGTTGTCCAGCAACGGGATATAAAATAATCCAGTGTGGGAAAGTGAACATTTTGAGAGTGAGGGAACAGGCTCATGCCCAGGAGAGCATGATGAGGGAAGACCAGAGGAGTGATGGCAGAGGGTCCCCACAGTGGGAGAACAGTTCCAGGTTAGACAAGAGAGCCTGGGAAAATACAAGGGGATCCAGGACTGTTAATATTTATTTATTTGTTTATTTATTGATTGATTGATTTGATTTGATTTGATTTGATTTGTATCCTGCCCATCTGGTCTATGCAACCACTCTGAGCGGCTTCCAATATAATACAAACAATTAATAAAAACACATAGTTACATAAATCTACAAATGAAAATGTAGAAACCAAGAAAATAGAGTAAAAATAAATTAATGAGAAATGAGAAGAGAGAATCAAGTATTGACTGGAGGGAAGGCCTGAATAAACATCCATGTTTTTACTTGGCTTTTAAAGATACCCAGCGTAGGGGCCGCACGAATCTCCGGAGGAATTTTGTTCCAGAGGTGATGAGCCACTGCCGAGAAGGCCCGATTTTGTGTCTTTTCCTTCCGGAGGAGGCAAGAGTCAATACCATTGCTGCTGGTGTTGTTGCCATAAAGGTCCACACCTGGTTTGAATGTTGAAGGAAAAAAAAACCTTGGATGGATGAGAAGGGGAAAACCCCTACATTTGAAATTAGTTCATGGAACCCTTTCCTCTCCCTGTTGGAGGGGGAAGTGATATTGCAAGTTGGAGATATGCCTGTTGTCCTTGTTGAATCTCTGCTAATAAATGTTGATTGTTGTAAGCAAGAAGATGGCTCCAGTGTGACTTCATTAGAGAAAGAGTAAGGAGGGGCACCCATGAACTTTAACAGGGGCATTAGTTTTCCCCAACCCAGCTTTTTAAATGTTCATTACTTTGAAATTTAATTTATTTCATTTCAAAAGATAGACAACCTTTAGCTGACTTTTGTTGGTTGTAATTCAGATAATGTATTGCTCATTCTCCATATCTAACCTCTTGGCAGCTTTTCAAAAACACCACAGTATAATTAAAAATATTCCATTCCTATTTGTCTTGTTGATATCCCATCTTTTACCATGGAAATCAGGTGTTACTTGTGTGAATGTTTGTCCTAATTTTATCTATGCAATATCCCTGTAAGGTACATTGGTAAGAGTGATTGACCCTTGGCTATCTAAGCATCCTGAGTAAGCAGGGATTTGAAGCTTTTTTTCTGTTCAAGGTGAGGAGAGCATACAGTAGTATATTCTGCAGGCTTCTAGGAGGGTGTCAGTATAAAATTAGAGATGTTCATATTGCCCTTTCTGGTGGTGTGGTAGGCAAGATTAGTTCTGGAAGTATTCTGATATGATTGGAATCTAGTACACTGTGGCACTTACTGTCTTGCCATGTCGTAGATTGTATCTTCTTCCTGTACCAGCATCACTGGTGGTAGCTAATGCAGAAACATCAAAATGTGTCTTACAAGAACATTGTAGCTGTGAATCTCAGCTGGTAAGAGCTAGATGACATGTGTTGTCTTTCAGTAAGAATCTATGCAAAGAATACTGCATGTATTTTCTTTTTTCTTTTTGGTAAAACAAAGGATCCTCTTACATTTCTGGCTTGGAAGATCCTACATAGCCCATCCTCAGTTTTGCATTTGGTTTCTTTTAATTAATATCTATAGTTTCTGTGATGCCTTGAAGATGAACCAGTTTATTATGGGATATATTTTTGAGCTGTAGTTTACTTTGTGAGATATAGGTCTTGAAATTAAGGACACCGGTTATACAGAGCCTCCTATCAGACGGCTTCCATTCTTCCCACTTAACTTTAGTCTCTAAGTAAAAGACTTAGAAACTTAGATGTGGGGAGAAAACAACATGAGAGAGTTCTTAGTGATTATAATATAGTATATTGGTTATGGCTACACATATATACAAGGCAAGATACATTTGGCATAGTAACATTCAGAGCAATAACATAGAAGTAAATGACCACCAGACTTACTGCTGAGCGGCAAGGTCTGTTCTGTCTGTGTTATATTTATACCCAGAACAACCAATCACATTTCACCATTTATATCTGATCTTGTTTAACAATCAAGCATTACATCATCTTGTTACAGCTATATGCTGTAAGTCATTACATTGGCTTTTACCTTACATTCGTGACTCTGCACTTCATTACCAGCCCGAAGCCTCCCTGCAAACACACTCTCTCTCTCAGAAGCAGAAGGAGGCAGTCTTAAGCCTCCGCTGCCTCTCTAACTGCTGGGGTGAAAGAGCTACAAAGAAGCAGCCCCGTTGCCACCTACAGTTAGAAATTTTAATTTCTTGCATTTTCCCTGCCTTTTTCTGTTCATAAGTGGAAGCTCCAGTCGCAAGTAGAAGCAAAATTTTGAGGCCAGAGCTGGTTGTAATTCAAAATGGCCCTAAGTAGGGACGTTCGTAAGTCGAGGCACCACTGTAAAAGTGTTTTAAAAATAGGGCAGACTGACTCAGCAATAGAAATGAGTCCCTCTTATCAAGAAAGTACATACTTAAGCCACCCAAAAGAACTGAAAAGCCACTAATGGAAGAAAATGATCCTGAAGAGGTTGGGGGGAATGGGAATGGAAATGGAGACTCTCCAATACCTGAGGAAGCTGAGGAACCCTCAAGGGAAATTTTTCAAAGCTCTCTAGAGATTGAAAAATGGAAATTAGAACAGGAGTACAGACTCAGTGAAAAAGCCATGGAACTAGAATTGGAAAGAGAAAAAATCAGATAACTTGAAATGCAGAAGAGAAAAGGAAAAGAAATTTGAGCAAGAAAATAGACAAAGGGAATTTGAGGGGAAAAACAGGTAAAGGGAATTTCAAATACAGATGAAAAAATTTGAATTAGCTGCTCAAAATAATAATAACAACTCTAGTGAGGGAAATCTCTCAAAAATAGCTCTAAAGAAATTTCTCCAATATAGGAAAGGAGATTGCCCTGAATCTTTTATGATTTCATTTGAGAGAGCATGCTGGGACTTTGAGATTAAAGATGATGAAAGGATGATAGTTTTGAGATCACAGATAAGTGGAGATTTACCTGAGCATTATTCTCAGATGCCTCAGATGCCTTTTGCTGCAATGGATTTCTTTTGAAATGGTTGAAATATCTCAGCGAAAATATGTTTTATTTGTGAAAATAAGAAATGTAAGTCTTGGTATACTTATTTTGTGATGTTAAAAACTTAGCCAATTCCTTACCATCTGGTTCAGTAAGAATAATATTTGACCCACAGAAATGAGGCTTAGTTTAAAAGAATCAAGTGTTTTTTAATTTATAATGCACTTTTGAAAATGGAAATAAATAGCAGTAAAAACACAGCCTGCTACAGCAGCTTTAGACTTAAAATATGTGCGTATGCGTGTATGTAAACATCTTCTGAAAGCTTTCCACATAGATTTAAAAATATTTATTTCTGTACAGTGGTGCCTCGCACAACGATTGCTTCATACAACGATGAATTCACACAGCAATGGGTTTCTTTGAGGAATTTCCCCCATCGTTTAACGATGTTCTCTATGGGGGAATTTCACTTAACGATGTCCCTTTTTTGCTCCTGTAAAAGTGTCTTAAACTGTTTGAAGCCTGTTTTAAATGCAATCGTTAGCCCACTTAATTTGGTGTTGTTCTGTCGTTAATTTTTGGTGATTTTTTAAATTCTCCATTGAAAGCCTTTGAATGGTCCGAAAACGGACATCGGAAAGGACTGCAAAAGCACTGAAGCCGGCTTCAGTGCTTTGAAGCTCTTCCGTTTTCGCTCATTTTTAAGTGTCTTACAATGTTTGGAACATGTTTTAAATGCTTTGCAATCGTTAGCCCACCTCCTGAACACTATGCAAACTTAATTTGTTGTTCTGAGCCGTCGTTAATTTTTGGTGATTTTTTGTTTTCTCATTGAAATGCATTGGACGGACAGTTCAATAGAGTTCAATGAGGGAAAAACAAAAAATCACCAAAAATTAACAGCGACTCAGAACAACACCAAATTAAGTGTGCGTAGGTTTCAGGAGGTGGGCTAACGATTGCAAGCATTTAAAACAGGCTTTAAACAGTTTCAGACACTTTTACAGGAGCGAAAAGGGAGATCGGAAAGGGCCCTTTGATCTCCGTTTCCCTTTTAAAGCTCTTTCCGATCAAAGCCAAATTAAGTTTGCACCCGTTTTAGAAGGTGCACCAACTATTCCAAGCATTTAAAACAGTTTTTGAACCTTTTAAAACTTAAATTTGCAAAAATGGACATCTCAAAACCATTGAAATGCATTGAATAGGCTTCAATGCATTCCAATGGAGGAAACATTGTATCGCTTAACGATGTTTCCTATGAGTTTTTTCGCTTAAGGACGGCAATCCGTGCCTATTGGAACGGATTAAACGGTTTTCAGTGCATCTCTATGGGAAAACGTGTTTCGCTTAACGATGTTTTCCCATAGCGATGGTTTTTTTGGAACCAATTAACATCGTTAAGCGAGGCACCACTGTATACTGATTTCATGGGGGTCAATAATGTATAGAAAGTCTTAAACCTGTGTTGTTTGAACTATTGGCTTCTTGTGGTATTCTTCCAGGAACTGACTGAGTACTGATTTTAATTTATTCTATCTGTTTGATGGATGAGTATAATAGTTGAAAACCGACATCACAATGATTGCAGCCTTGAAACATTATTATATGTTTACTTATTTTGCCACTGAATAATGGATACACTTGGTAAAACTGTGAACGAATGCATATTTTCAGGTACGGCTGTCAGAGACATTGTGGGAGATGGATTATCTTCTTGCATTAGGTGATAGTGATGGACCATGCATCTTCTTGTGACTTAGAGCTTTTAAACACAGTTCATAATGGTGTTACAGGGACAGAAGGAGCAAATGTTTGAGAACCTATTTAATACAAAATACATACAATAAACGATTTAATGAATCAATTTAGTTTATATAAAATGATGTGGGGCAACGTAACTGAAATAATGATGTATTGAGTTGTCCAGATAATTTGCTAACACTTGTACATATACTCTTTTTACATTTAGTTTGAACACACCCCCTGGAACAAAAATTAAACTGTTGGGTGTTGTAGAGGTGAAAAATGGCTTTCTACTTCTGGATGATAGCAACACAGTTATTCTTGGAGGTGAAGTGGAACATCTTATAGAAAAATGGGAGTTGCAAAGGGTGAGGTAACATGATGCTTTGCCTACCTTAAACTGAATGCTAAACTCAGAATGCTCCTTAGATACACTTAGGTAACAATTAGAATGGCAGTATGCAAGGGGGTGCTGATAAGTATTGAGCCTTTCCCAGAAAAAAATTGAACTAGGAAGCTGTAACTGCTGCACTATTCTACATATTCATCCAGCACTTGCAACATCTTTCCTGCAGCTTTTTAAGTCCCTGCAAATAAAATTCTTCCAACTGCTGGTGTAACCACTCATTTGCAGCATTAGTTGCCTCCAGAACACTCCCAGATCATTGTCCCTTTAGATTTTTTTTGAATTTAGGGAACAGATCATAGTCAGAAGGAGCCAGGTCAGGTGACTAGGGTGGATGGGGCATCACTTGAAAGCCTAAGGACGTCAGTTTTGCCATTGTTTCACCTGCAGTGTGTGACGAGGCATTGTCATGCAACAGGATGACACCTTTGGTGAGCTTTCCTCAAAGTTTTTCCTTGATGTTTTGCTTCAACTTCGTCAATAAAGCACAGTAATATTTTGCATTGATGGTTGAACCCTGTTGGAGGTAGTCCACCAGCAGAACTCCCTTCTTGTCCCCCAAAAAACTGTTGCCATTTGCTTCTGTGCCAACCTTTGCACTTGGAACTTCTTTTGCCTGGGGGAACCACTGTGCCTCCATTCCTTAGACTGTTGCTTTGTCTTAGGATCATAACAGTAGATCCATGTCTCATCAACAGTTACCAGTTTGCCCAGGAAATCTGACTAATTTCTTGCAAAATGTTCCAAAACAGCCACCGATGACTCCACACATTTCCTCTTTTGTTCGGTTGTCAAAAGTTTGGGGATCCACTATTTGCCCATCCTCCATGATCATGTCATGGATGGTTTTCACATTTGCAGGCACAGAGACAGGAAGAGGCCTTCCACTGGGTTTCTCACTTTCAACACCGAAATGGCCAGTTTTAACATTGACAACACAACGTTTAACTGTTGCATATGAAGGGCCACAGTCACCCATACTTTGTGACATTTCATCATGGATCTGCTTTGCACGTTTCCCTTGGAGAAACAGGAACTTGTTTATGGTCCTGTGCTCTTCCACATTGAACTTTTGTGGAGTTGCTGCCATGTTCACTTTGGACCTGAACATGAAATATAAGTTAAAAACATAGGTAGTTGATTTTTGCACCATAGAATACAGACAAATTGGCCAATACGCTCTGCAATTTATAGCTTCCTAGCTCAATTTTTTCTGGGAAAGGCTCAGTACTTAGCAGCACCCCCTCATATGTCTGATTCTGAATAGTCTGATGTGAAATAATGGGGCCTATATCTTAATTAATTTAATTGCATGTTCATAGTTTTTCTTATCAGTGATAATTGAATTCTTAGGCTTTCTTAATAAATCTATCAAAGAATGGAAGAAAAGCTTACCTAGTGGACTTAACTAGAGAAAAATGCATGATATTCGAAATGTATGATTTGGTTCGATGTAATACAATCATTTAAGCAATCTAGAAAATTCACAGTTAAGTGAAAAAAATATGAAGTCATTCTCATTACATAGGTGGATCTGCATAACAGGATTTCCTGTGACCTAGTCAGTCTTCCCAAATGTTAACTAACATACATCTCCCAGATCTGCAATATAGGAGTAATACTGAGTGCTATGAAATAAGGTGTGTCAAGTGCTTTGACCCTCTAAAGTTTATGCATATAAGGTATAATAATGATACTATCAAAGGATGAGGATGACATACAGAATGTGGACTCTATTTATCCTGAAAATAATACTTAAATAATTTATATAAATAAAAAATTACACTAATTTGTATGCTAGTTTTTAAAATCTACCCTAATTGAAAACACACACCTATATTAACTTTTTTCTTACTGACAGAAAGACAGAATTGTGGAGAATTCTGGCATATTATTCAAAATCAGTGTGTTGGTGAATGGTACTTTATTGCTTCTGATTGCTTTTTTCTGAAATAGCCAAACTGATTAGGCAGCAAAAAGCTTTTTGTCAAATCAAAGTTGGAATATCTGTTTTGTCTTCCCATGCAACTTAGAATCTGAAACAGCAACAAACCCTTTGTTTGACAACTGTTATTGCTTAGGGGAGTGGTTAGAGAGGAGACCCAGTATGGATGCACCTTTGCTGTCCAGTCATGTTGTGGTTAATTTCACTGCTTTTGACTAGAGGAAGAGTTAAAAGAGAGTGATTGGTCAGAGTGCTGTAGCATTATTGCCCATGAAATTTAAGCCAGGATTCTCCAGAAATCTGACTTATATAGGTACAAAGTTACTGCTGAAATAATTCCAGAAAAAAGTTGTTCACCAGTGAAGAAAAATGTGCTTCTTAAATTCCCATCTGAGTCAGCAACAACAGTAGCATATCTGTGTCATTAGAGCACCAGTAATGTCTTATATTTTTGTGTAGTCTTGTTTGCATCTTAAATTTACTTGAATCCATGACACTTTTGATCATCTGTAAAATGACCACTATATTTCATTGTAGGGAACAGTACTGTTGGGGCATCAGTACCGTTATTAACTTCCTGTCAAAATTATGCGGCCATTTCCTTTGCTTAAGAGGTCTCTCTTCTCTATTTAGTAGTTTCAGGTGTCCCTGTGCCTTCACATGCGTGAGAAAGAAATAACATAGTTGGTATACCTCTGTAGCTCTAACAAGACTCTTAAATAAGTTGATAAGGGTGGTGAATGGTAGGTTGGATTTAAAAAAAATTACGTATCTGTTGTGGTAGACTTGGATAGATGCCGACTAATTGCTGTTCAGTTTCTTTTCTTACCAGTTAATGAAAACATTACTTGATTCCATAGAGCTTATCAAAACACAACAGAAGTAACATAGGAACAGAAGGTGGACCTCCTCCCTTTGTGCCATTTGGGCAGGTATGGTAAACTTTTAAATTAGACTTCATTGTTTTTAAGATTACTTAGACTCTACTTATAATTTCAAACACTAATACTGATTCCAAAGTAGCTGCTTACAAACATAATGTTCTATCATATATTCAGTGTACAGATTCAACAGATTAGAAGGAAAAATACATCCTTATCTGACAGATTTGGCAATTGGAAGCCAGTAAGATTCTCCATATTCTGTCTTTAGTGATACAACTTTGTATTGTCTTGATATCTAACTTGTGTCAGCTTAGCACCGCGAAAATTTGCAGAGTTAATTGATTGAAGACACAGACACGCTCTTCTTCTATAGCAAGACACGTGTATTATACAAAATATACAAATATACAAAGTGGCAGCACTTCGGTGTAGCAGGCAGTCATCAGACAAACTGGCATAGAGGGTAGCAGCAAGTGATAGAAGGAGAAGAATACATTAATGTCTACACTATTCTCATATACATTTACAGAGCTTCTTCTGTCCAATCACAGGACACATTACATCATCTTCTCCACCTGGGTGTCACCTCTTCTCCAGACATTGCATCATCCTCTTCTCTGTCACAGTGACTCAGCAGTCACACATCTGTTCATTATGGCAGTTCATTAATATCACATTTAATCCAGGTTCAGGCCTACAAAATTACCATATCCTGACAACCAGAGATTAGGCATCAGAACAATACAATGTTGTAGTATGCTTATTTCCATTGGAATGATCCAAAGTTCTTCAGGAATCATGAAGCCAAAGTCTTTATTGTTGTCTATAATGTGCAAACTATTTTTTTCTGTTTGTTATGTTACAATAGCAAACATATTTGCAACATGATCTCTGGTGGCTTTTCCTTTCCTGAATCCAGCTCCAACATCGAGCATTTCTTGGTTCAAATACATGTTGAAGTATTGAGCATCACTTTGTTGGCATACTAAATAACCAATAATGGCCTTGTAGTTGCTGCAATTTTTGGCATGTCACTACTCAACAATTTAAGATACACAAATGACACCCTATTACTTGCTAAAAACAAATGAAGTGAAACAGCTACTGAGGGAAATTAAAGAAAGAGCAAAAGCAGGATCACAACTGTTTATTAAGAAGTCATAAACAGGACTAGATGACTTTAATGTTGGCGCTGCAAAGACCAAAATTGTTAAAAAATTCTTTGTACCTTGGTTCAGTTATCAGTGAAGCTACAGCCAAAAAAAAAATCAGATGGCTGATTTCAGCCAACAACTGACTCGTTGTTTGGAAGGGCTGTTAGAGAAGATCATGAAGGGTTGAGATGTTTTTGGAAACGAAGGCCAATATCCCCCATGCTGTGATATTCCCAGTTAAATTGTAGAGATGCAAAAGAAGGCTAGCGCTTCACAGATATTGTAGAATATCAGAAACAAGTGAGTTCTAGAGCAAACCAAGTCTGAACTCTCATTTGAAGGTAAAAGTGTTATACTTTGGACATAGCAGCTAGAATTGTGTTAGTGATTTATGTGTGCTCATTACATAATCCGCTGTGGTGGATTGCCACTAACAAGAAGCCAATTGCATTACTAGTCACATATATGTTGAACAGTGAGGTGTGCACTTTGACTGAAATCCAGTAATCACAAATGGAGTAGATCTTTTGAATCGGTGGAACTTATGGAGAAGTTGACTCTCCAAATCCCCATTGATTCAGAATTATTGTTGCTGTTTTGTGTTGTTAAATCACCTCAAACTTCTGACAGCCCTATGAAATGAGTGATCTCCAAAATGCCCTATCAGCTCAGCAATTATAAACTCAAGGTTTCCTTTATGGAGTCGGTTCTAAGTCATTGGGCCTACTATAGTTGCAACTTACTACTGGATTTGAGCCGTTGCTAGTTAGTAGCAATCCACTATGGTGTTATGCAGTGTAACGTACATGTATGTAAAGCCCCAACAGGATTATAGCCATCATGAAAAGACTCATTGGGAAAGGTAATAATGCTGGGAAATTAGGAGGAAAATAGGAAAAGGGAATACCCAAACCTGAGATGAAGTGACTCAGTAAAGAAAGCAGTGACACTTAATTTATAAGACTAGAGCAGAGCTGTTAAGGTAGGAACTTCAGGAGTCATTAATTTATAAAGGTTACTCTAAGTCAAAGGTAGCTTGGGGACATGTTACAACAGTATGTACTAAAAATATGTGGGAGCAATTATTTGATATGGATGCAGCAGAGAAAAACTGGAAAATGAGCTATCTCAAAATGCACAACAATCTAAGTGCTGAAGTTTAAAGTTATATCCAAGTTGATTGTCGTATGGTCATTATATTTGGGGTTTAAGCATCAATTTATCCATATGGGCTCATGTGACCAGAAACGAATTGATTGGTGAAAAGTTTGCCCCTATTCTTTGCTAGAAAAAATTAATCAGGAGGAGAAAAATATAGGAACCAACTAGGCTGCTTTGATTTTAGAACTGCTTTGTGGCCTGCACTGGCACTCTGAATAACAGTTAAAGTAGAAGTACATACAGTTTTAATCTTTTTATTCAGGTTAGTCTTGAAGGAAAACAGTGTTGCTGTATTAGCTACAAGAGCAAAACACAATTGCTGTCCTAGAATTTATCTGTGTTACGTTTTTTCTGTGTGGTAGAGATGGGATAGGGTGACCATCATCTCAATTTAATTACACTGGTAAATTGTGATTCTGTTACATGAATGATGGAATGTGTGATAAATATATAAAAAGTACTGTTCCTTCTTCAGAGATGTATATCTCAGCAGCAAGTGGACAGCAGAGAACTTGATCGGAGAAAAACTCTGCAAGTGACCAGTGTGACTAAACTTGTTGGAGACAATGATGAATTTGAAAAACAGCGAACAGCTGCTATTGCAGAAGTAGCAAAAAGCAAGGAGGTTTGAATGAATATTTGCAACAACATTTATTTTATATTTTCTTAAAATAGATCGTACTCACCTTTTGGGGCACAGTAGTTGTGTTGGCACAGTATGTAGAGAAATATATCTGAAGATAGTTGCTGTGATCTAGCAACCAGTGTTGTGCAAGGAAGAAAGAGTAAACTTTTAAAGTGCTTCAGGAATTTGGCATCAAGAACTGCTAAAGAGAAAATCACTCCCTAAACTTGGAAATATACACAATTCTCTTGTACTGTATATGTATTTAGTTATTTATGTAGTGTAAAGATTGAAGTAACAGGGATACATTTCTTTTTGAAAATATATTTGTTTTAGGGAAAAAGCAGAGGGAGTGTTCAACTAATGTCTATGCTTTTCAAACAGAACATCTCACTATGCAGATTGACTCACAATAGTGCAGTGGTTAAACTGCAGTGCTGCAGTCAAGCCTCTTTTTGTGACGAGTTCAATCCCAACAGTTTTAGGAAGGTGCCTCAAGGTTGACTTAGCTATCTGAGATTGGTAAAATTAGTACTCAGCTCACTGGGGGAACAGAGTGTTGTTTGCATAATTATGTTGTAAACTGCCCAGAGAGTGGTTCAACACTATGGGGCGATAAATGTCAAAACAACAACATTATGTTGTTTAACTGTGAGATATTGTTATTTGGTTGGTACATGTGTGCTACCTGGCTATCTATAAAACAAATCTAAGGCGTAACTGATTTCTTTGTATGAATGGAAACTGAAGATTAATTGAAGGCTAAAATGGATATTACAGATTGAGTTTCTGGTTTATATTAACAGAAGTGTTTCTGAAACATAGTTTCTCTTTTCTAAAGACCAAGACATTTGGAGGAGGAGGTAGCAGCACTAGAAGCAATCTTAGTGTGAGTTCAGGTGGAAATCGAAGCAGGGAAGTGTTCCAGAAAGAAAAGATGAAACCTGAGGGGAAAAATGAAGGTGTCTATCGAGAACTGGTAAGTCATAGAATATCAAGATGTCTTCAGACATCAGTGTTTTATGTAAGTATTAAAAAGTGTTCAGATTGTAAAAGACACAAAAAGAGAGTCCAGGAAGATATCTACTAGAAGCTGGGCTTTCTTGGTTGTGGCTCCATCCCTATGGAATGATCTGGTAGAGCTGTGTCTTTTCTTCTCCCTCTCAGCCGTGGTAAGAGGATGCTCAGACTACGGCTAATCACATAAGCCTTTAAGGGCATCTTCTTTTAATTGTTTCATTATACCTATGCTCCTGTCTTGCCATCACTTGAGTTTGCTTGGTTTTTTGTTTCAATGTATTAATTTTGATTAATTTGATTATTTGTTTTTATCTTGATGATTTGCTTTATTATGTTGCATTATATTATTCCTTTTGCACTTTTTATGTTAACTGCCTACTTGGGTGATATACAACTTTATTAAGTGAGTGAGTAAATAAATGAGTAGATAAATAAATAATAAAAGAATGCACAGATATGGATTAATTCAATGTTTAGTGTTTGCTGGAGTTATTGGGAGTACAGTTGATTAAGTACTAGTGTGGCAGCCCTGTGCAAGGCATTTCCTTGTTCACACTTGCCTCACTATGAACTTGTTCAGTGGCTACTTTATAGACTAAAGACAATTTCTTATCTTTCATCCTCAGCCCTTTTTGCAATGTTGGAATAATGCTGATCTATAAGCAGAAATTTCTTTGAATAAATAGAAACGAAAGATTAATTGAAGACTAAAAATGGGACAGATTACTGAAACATTTTGATTGTTAAAATGGACTAAATAAATGTAGTTTATTATTAATGCTACAGTGACATGACAATTTTGAAATAAAACAAACAAACTGATTAAAGTTGCAGTGAGAGAGAAAATTGGATTGATATACGCAACAGACAGGCATGTGCGATGGATTTGGCTAGCAGTCCCGTAAGACTCAACTGCTTTGTAAGGTAATGCAAGACCAGAATAAATTGGGGCATCATAGCTGGACCCAAGCACTCTGTCCTTCCCATCTGAATTTGGGCATTAAAGACCAAAGCAGAGTGTGAGTGTACAGAGAGATATACTGTAAGCAAGTGCTATCACTGATTATGGAACATATATCTTAAGGGATTTGACTTAGCTTTCAGTTTCATCGCTTTATGGAGCTCCAGCCAACATGAGAGAATCATTCTGATATGAAATCAACTGGAGTATTTTTAATAACTGAAATAACACTGATTTAGAGTGTCCAAACATTGTGTATTATAGCAAGGTGACCCTTTTAAAAGAAATTAGAATGGAGAACCTATGTCATAGAATTCTAAATGACAAACAAGTTAAATAGCTCTCTTTTTGTAATGAGACAGCTGCCGTGCACCCTTTCTCAGAAGAGACATTGTGTTACATAAGGTGCTACTGATGACATAAAAACAAACAAAAGCATACCAGCTACAAAAAACAGACTGACTCTTTTGTACCTACCATGTACCTTCTTGTCTGTCTTGCAGGTGGATGAAAAGGCTCTTAAATACATAACAGAAATGGGTTTCAGCAAGGAAGCAGCAAGGCAGGCACTTATGGATAATAGCAACAACCTTGAAACATCATTAAATTTTCTTCTGAACAGTAATAAGCAAATGAGTGTTCAAGCCCCCTCCCTTAGAGGTACAACTTCAAAATATATCTTTCTTACATAGTTGAACACTAACAAGGCCAAAATGGAAGGTGGGATTTTTTTCTCTACACAGTTCATGCATCTTGCAAGAGTGATCTGTTCATTCATGATTAGGTGGAGAAAGAAGAGAAGGAAAAGGTGAAGGAGGTGGTAAAAAGAAAGTCTGGCAGAAATAGAACAAGAAAATATTGTCCTTGGAAAATTTCATGCAGAGGAATGTGACCTTTGAACAAAATAGGTTCTCCACTTTGAGTTAGAGTGCAAAGTTTCTCCATTGAGGTACAGAACCCGCTATGTTTTCAATCTGTGACATGAAGTATTCATATCCACTTGCAGCAAACAGCTTGCCTTTTCCTATGTCGTTGAAGGCTTGGGAAGCAGAAAGTTGTCACCTGAGGTCTTTAGGGAAAGAGGTGCAGATGCCTAAGAAGTGTATAAAAAGAAAAGTTGGGGGAAGAGAATGAAAACTAGAGGGAAAAATGTGGAAAAAGGAGGAGAACTGTGGAAGAGAATGCTGTAACTTGAGGAGTACAGTAAGCCCAAGCTTTTATGTTTGGAATTTGTTGAATCTTATGGCTCCAGAAAACTTTGTATTATGTCGAGATGCAGGTGATGACTTTCTTAGCTGTAGCCCCAATTGTTTGAGGCATCATTTGAGTGCTAAGTCAAGACATGGTTATTTATTAGAGCATTTGGGATTGAATATCTCGGCATGTTCAGGTTTAAATGCATTAGTTTTAATGTTCTAATTTTATGTATTTTAAACTGTTCAGTTTTAAATTGTTTTAAAGTTTGTGTTATATGGCTTTGCAACCCATTCTGAGACATTTTAGTATAGGACAGACAATGAATAAATAACATGCAGTTTTAAATATTAGCTACATGCATGAATAGAAAAAAAGTGGTTTCAACAGGAGCTGTTTGAAAATTCAGCCAAATACCCTATTTTTCTTTTCTCTCTCATGGAACATGAGTAACTCACACAAAAAAACACTGGATTGTAGTGAGGGCAGAAAGCGAAATAACTTCATTTCTGAGTTTTATATAGTGGAGACAAGTCCTAAATCACTATGATTAGCATTTTTATTAATTATTATGCTACAGCATGACCCTGTAAACAAAAAACAGCATTACAGATGAAAACAATATTGCTTCACTGCAGTTACATTTTTTACTTTAAAATCTCTCTGGTGCACCCTGATTAGTATCAGTGAAATCAGTTTCTGTCCATATAGCTCTGCAGGCATATAGTCATTGCTCCCTCTAATTTTCCAGAGCACTATGTGTGAACATGTGCATGGAGTTCTGGCTGCAACTGGAAGCAAATGGGTAGCCCCAATTCAGCGCTGCATGGCCATGCTTGAGGCAGTGCTTACCACAAGGGTCCTAAGTTTAATATTGATGTCAGTTTATACATTTAAATAGTGTCTTGCAGGGGTTTGAGACCTTGATATACGTATTTTAAGTGTTCCTTTTTCTGGACCTACTGCTGAGCTGGCCCAGCCCCTTCCCTGACCAGTGCTTCTTAAATGTTGAAGTGGAGGACTGGAGTGGAAACTGGCCTGCACCTTGCCCTGCCCATGTGTGACATCCTATCTGAAGCTGCCTGTGTGATTCTGGCTTGGTGCTTGGGCTCCTGTGCTTCCCTGTGGCAACGTAACATTGCCACCATTTTGGACCCATCGGAGTGGATAGGGCCGGGTCACTGCTCCAGCCACAGTGTGAGCCCCAAGGAAGTCTGGACATCTTTATCATGGACTGTAATTCTAGTTTTAATGACCATCTGGTTGACTTTAATAAAATAGTTTTCGTTTTTTTAAAAATGCAGTGTAAAATTGCACACCCACACAAATTACATTTCTTTATTTATTTTATTTATTCATTTATTCTACTTGTATGCCGCCCACCCTCTGCCAAAGTAATAACAAAAACTTAGTGCTTCCTTCACCTCAGGACCATTATATCTTACATATCTTTTCCTCCTTTATATAGACCTTCGATCCATTTTTAACTGTGTCCATATCCCTTATAAAAATACCAGCTTTTTCATGTTCCTTTTACCCAATATAGCATTTATAAATTCATCCCATATTTCATTACATCTGTGTATCTTCATCTCTCCTTTTTAAAATTAGATTTCAGAAGTCAATTTATCATTAATTGCAATATTCCAAATTTCATTATCCAGTTGATGCAACGTTGCTTCCAATTTTTTAGGATAAGCAATTGAGCTGCTGTTAACATATTCACCATCATATCTTTTTTAACATTACTTATGTCAACATTTTCTATTAAAGATAACAGTGCTATTTTTGATGACATTTCAATATTAACTTCCAGTATTTCTCTAATCTCTTCAAAATTTTACTGTATACCTTTTGTATCACTTCAGAGTTCCACCACAAATGAAAATATATGCTGTATTTTTATCACATCACCAACATTTCTTAGAATATGTAGCATCTTTAATGTTTAATTTTACTTATTTTAAATACCATACATTATTTCATAACCATTTTCTTTTATTTGAATTGATGTATTTTAAAAAATCCTATTCCAAATTTTCCTCCAGTCCTCTTTATCTATTTTCCCTCCATCTGTATCACATACTGTTTTTAACCCTTCTAACTGATCCTCCTTTTCTATCAAGGTTCCATAAATTATACAGATTCTTCCTTTTTGCTTTCTCCCATCTGTCTCATTCACCGTATTTTTATAATATTTTCAAACTTTGTCAATGTCCTGTCTGTTTAATCTAAATTTCTCACTTTGAAAATTTCTCACCAGAACAGTTGTTCCAACTACATTAAATATAATCAACTCATTTTTTTCTCCTGCAAACGTAGTTTCTTATTAGAGATAGGCAATAATCAGAAAAATGGTGATTTGTTTTGATTTGTGATTCATTGAGGTCATTGAATTATGAATTGTGATTTTTTGTGATGATTTGTCAATTTGTTTTTTATTTTAAACTCTAAAATGGACCTCTAGACACCAAAAGACACCATACTTTCAGGGAAGCTTCCCCTGACATTCTGCTACAACCCCTGCACGTTTGATGAAATCTGTGTTTTAGACCTCCAAGTTACGCATCCACAAGGAGAACCCCCCAGGAAAGTTACCCCCAGGCACCTAGGGACACCAAAATCACAGAGAAGCTTCTACTCACTCTCCTCTAAAACCCCTCCACATTTGATGAAGATTGTGTTTCAGACATCCAGGTTATGCATCCACAAAGTGGGTCCTCACAGGAAAGTGCCCTTTAGCAGCTGGCTTGAGGAAACCCAATCTTTACTAAACTTGGAGGGATGGTAAGGGGAGTCAGTAGAAGCCTCTCTGTGATATTGGTTCACTGGGTGCCTATGGAGAACATTCCTGGGATAACCTCTTTGTATCTGAAACCCAATCTTCACCAAACCTGAAGGGATTGGAGAGGAGAGTCAGAGGAAGTGTACCTAAGTGTCAAGGGGGAATTTTATAGCCAATAAATGGACAAATAAAAAAATCACTAAAATTCATAGAATTAATTTGTATGAATACAAATCAACAAATGAGTGATTTTTGAACAAATTTGGTCATTTGTTTTTTAATTCATCCCCCCCTCTATTCTTAATTGTTCTTTAGTTTAATTTTTTTCCTTCCCATTTATATATCAGCTTTCTTTTTAACTTTTCAATTTCTTTATCTCATATCTTAGAAAGCTCTCCACTATTGGAGTTAGGGGTGATATTGCAGGACATCGGGGTTTTTTCTCCATTTATTCTAAATCTCTCATACATTCTTTATAAAGAGATTCTGGATCTTTTTTATTAATGTTTTAATATTATTATTTTCTTCTTACCAATAAATTTCTTGTAAATCTCCAATTTCATAAAGCTATTGTAGTTCGGTGTAACTCCATATTCTTCTTTGTGGTCTCTGTGAATGCACACAAATGGGTTTATTCTGCACCTGCCCAGGAGATCTTGGAAGTTTCTAGAGCTTAAAGACATGTGATTAGTGGGACGTTCCCCTTTAGAGTGTATGCTCCACCCCCCTGACATTCCCTCAGTTCCTTTTAGCTGTCGCCTGGGTCAGACCTATCTCGACCAGCTAAAAGCAACAGCCTCAATCGCGTTTGATACATGCTTTTCCCGCATGCCTTACAGGCCTACTATTCCTTTTAGTTGATGTTTCCCCATGAGTTTATTTATTTTTACTATGGTTTTTCTATCCACATTTTCAATTACTTTCCCCTTTCCCCATTCGTTTCCCCCAGCTCGCTTCCCTTTCCCCCACTTTTTTATTCCCCCCAGGGCCGTTCAAGTTGTCTTCACAACCCGCAACAATTCAAAATGCACTCAGTGCTGCTTCTGGGACGGGAAAGGTGACAACTCCTTAGGAAATGCCTTCATGTTCGACTGGGGAACCAACCTATACCTCTTTCCCCTATTCCGCACAGTAATCAGTGTCATGAATTTGATTATGAAAGTTGAATAGAGATTTATTTTTATAGGAGCAAAGTTAAGTTAGAAATCCGTTTGTGACCAGGTGCGAGTTAGAGAGATTAAGAATGGCCAAGGTCAGTTTCTTTTTCAATAGAAGAAAAAAGTTATGAAGAACAAGGTGACCTTTATCTAGTCGCCAGGCAATCTGGGAAGATGGACGGAGAAACAGCCTGGACGTCTGCCCGAACACACAGAGAGAATTCCTGCCCAGAGGAATGAACGCCAGAGAAAAACTCCAAATGAGCTTTTATTTTTCAAACGAACAGTAAGACAGATCTCTATTCTAAAATGTAGTTAGCTGTTTATTATTTTGGTTTTTGTAGAGGAAAATGTCTTGTGGTGATGGCTGGGGTTTTTTTTGGAAATAATTGATTATGAAAAGATATCTTGTGTGCTTGTTTAAATTCATTTACTAATTTCTATTTTTTTAATAAAATATAAAAAGTCTGTCTGAAAATTGGCTTCTTGTATAGACCATCAGCTACTATAGTTCTTTAGCTACTTTAAATTGATTTCTCTAATCAGGCCACGTTTATTAAATGCTACCAATTTAGGGTCCTATATATAAGAGAGGAGGAAGATTAAATCTAATAGAACTCCTGGATGTTGTTTATTTAAAATCGGTTCAAACTTGTGAGAAGGGGTGAAACAGTTGCCTAGGGTAAAATTAAAGGACCCAGTTTTACCTGTTAAGGAACTGATCATTCCAGACACCTCTCTGTTCCGTGTAAAAGCAGATTCTTAGGAAGCTCGCTTTTACGACAATCAGACTCCACCAATTTTGCTCAACCGCCATCCTTCTTGCCCTGTGGTGGCCTCGACTACCTTGGTTCACCCACCTGAAATCAATGTCAACAGACCTCTTTCACCTTTCTCCACCTCAAGATGAAGGCAGGATTCATCACCCCGACCTTGAGTCCCTCAACTTAATGGCATGGAGGATTCTGCCTCCATAAGAGTTGTTCTTGACAAAGCCAAGAAGCTTCTACTCACTTTCTTTACAGCTATAAATGGAAAACATTTTCTGCCTTTGCTTCTTCCAAAGAACTCTCATCAATACCAGTCTCTTTAGAGACTCCTTAAATTTCTTTTTCATCTTTTCCACATGGGCTTATCTCATTCTACCCCAAAGGTATACATTGCTGCTATTATAGCTCATCAGCCATCAGACTCCCAATCTGGTTGGCTCTTTTCTGATCCTATTATAAAGAAATTCCTCAAAGGCCTCCAAAACATCTGCCCTCCTCAATACCCTCCACTTCCACAGTGGTCTCTGCAAACAGTACTCAACGCTCTCACTCAACCTCCATTCGAACCTCTAGCTACTTCACACTTCTCTCTTTGAAAACTTTATTTCTTGTCACCGTAATGGCAGCCAGACGAGCCAGTGAACTAGCAGCTCCCAGAGCAGATCCACCATGCATTTAATTTCACCCTGACAAGGTTACCCTATTATTGTAAGCCGCCCAGAGACCTCTGGGTAGAGTGGGCGGCGTATAAATTAAATAAATAAATAAATAAATAAATATGCATATGTCTTCTTTCTACCTAAACTCGTATCAGAGTTTTACGTCAATCAGCCTCTGATCCTTCCTTCGTTTTTTCCATTTCCAACATCAGACCTTGAGCGCATGCGCCATACATTAGATGTTCAACGCTCTCTCACATTTTATATTGACAGGACCAAATCTTTCATAAAATCACCTCATCTTTTCCTGTTTTCATGGCCCCCGTAAAGGTTCCCCGGCATCCCCACAGACACTGTCCAGATGGATAGTTCAGGTCATCACCTTGACCTATGACTTGATAGGCAAACCACTACTGGATGTTATTAAAGCCCACTCTACCTGGGCTGTCTCCACCTCTACGGTGGTATAGACGTTTCCCATATCTGTCAAGCGGCTACCTCGTCAACTCCCTCAACATTTGTATCTCACTATTAGCTGGACGTCAGCGAAGAATGAAGCTGACTTCGGCAGAGCTGTTCTGACCTCCTTTTTGACATGATGTTCCACCAACCAGTAAGTGAGCTTGTTAATCACCCATCTTGTGTGCATTCACAGAGACCACGAAGAAGAGAGGTTACTTATCTGTAACCATGGTTCTTTGAGTGGTCCTCTGTGAATCCACACATCCCGCCTGTCTGTCATGTTGTCGTCTCCATCTATTTTCTGACAGCGGCAGACTTTTCAGGAACTGAGGGGACTTTAGGTGGGCGGAGCATGCGCTCCACGGGGGAACATCCCACTAATCACGTCTTTAAGCTCTGGAAACTTCCAAGATCTAGCTTCCAAGACCTTAAGAGACTGTATCATCTCTCTCTTCCCATTATTCCCATGAGAGTCCAGGTGTTGTTTATCTCTTCTGCAACTAACTTGGGATTTTGAGTCTTCCACGGGCCTCTGAATTCGACCTTCATGCTATCTTGATCCAGGCTATAATGGTCTTCAGGAAAACACTCTCACGGTACTTAGAAAACATTCCAATGTCTCTCAAATCATCTTTACACAGAACCTGTCTGACTCCATTTTACATTTCTCTGGCTACATATCCCATCATCATGACAGTGGCACCTTAAAGAATACTGTGACGTACAGCTTGTGTCCTTTGTTTATTTTCCCTTAAACACAAGTCCACCCTCTGGATGCTTGTCATCCCTTCACACTACCACCAGGTATTATTCCCTCAATACCAAATAGAGAAATCTAAGACACGTGCTGCCAAAACAACAGATTTATTGATAATATAAATGTTATGTAAATCACAGGAGAAGTCACAGATGTTTAGAATTATTCATTAAATATCATTTGCTTTCACTTCGGTTTGTATGTGTTCTTATTCATTTTTACAATATTCTTTGACTATCTACTTAATCTCTATGCATTTGAACTCTTTCCTATTCTTTCTAGCATTGCAACTTTCCAATCTGTGTCTAAACTTCCTCAAATCAATCTCCTAACTCACTCTCTTCAATTCCCTATCTCCAAAACCACTTTTCTCCAATTCTGTTCCCTAACTGTCTGCCTAATTGTCTAACTCCTCAACTGTCATTTTTGTTCTGCCCCTCCTGTCCTCTCATTGGCTCCTCCTTTTGAGCTTCCAGTGGTGGACAAGTGTGACGTGGGGTTCCGCTACATATCTCCCCCCTTAGAAAGTTTGTTCCATGGGGTAAAACTTACAGTGGTTTACCCTCATGAACAACGTAGGACTTGCTTAGCAATTTTCACACCAATAACAAAATATTTTTTCTTCCATTACATTTATCATTTACACATTTTAAATATGTTTACTTTTACTCTTTTACTTAGTTTATGCATGGATGCTATTGTTAATTATATAACCCATTTTAATCTTGTCACTTTACACATTTAATTTGCATTACTCACCACTTGCATTTCTTACCATGTTATTTTTTATCACTACTTACCAATTTTTTATCTCAAATCTACATTTTTAATTACTTTTATTTATACATTACTAGAACCTTTTAATTAGAGCATTTTTCCCATTAAAGTTACATGTTACATTAGTCTCTTTGGTCCATCTCCTGGTCTTCTTGTTCAGGCATTGCCCATCACAGGGTACCTTTCTCTCTCTGGTACCCAAAGTCACAGTCTTGCAGGAGTATGGCACACCTCAATTGCTTATTGTTCTCTCTGTCAGTCCACAACTAGACCCTTGGAGAATAGTCACTGTCTGGAACAAAATGTCTTCCCCATATGTATGGTCCAAGCTTCCTCAAAGACCATATAATTGCCAAACACTCACGATCGATGGTGGGAAGTTGTCTCTCACCCGCCTGTAGCTTCTCGCTTTGGAATGTCACCGGATGCTGGTCTCTCTTGTTGTCCACCTGGCTCAGCACGGCTCCTGTTTCGAATCTGGACACCTCCACGATGATGTTGTAGTCCCTCCGAAACCTCTCACTACACGACCGGCCATCACTGCAGTCTGCAACTTCTCGAAGGTCCCCTGGTATCCACTCAACCACATGATCTTCTCAACTTTTCCCTTGGCTTTTATATTCTCTAAAGAAGAGGCTATTTCTCTGGAATTGAATACCCAATAGCTTACTATCCTTATTAAAACTTTTACCCATGCTTCTTTTATTTGCTGTGTGAGCAGAGTAAAACATTACTATTTTCTCCTGAATAATATAATTTACTTCACTCATCCTGAATTTCTTTCTAACAGGATTTGCCTGGTTTATTTGCATCTTATTTCCTTTTATACACCTCAGCCTCAGGACTTTCTCTCCCTGACTGAACAATCTTTCTTTGGCCTTTTTTCCTTGCCATAATTTTTGCTGTCTCTGCATGTTTTCTGTGGTGAATTTTAAAGATTGTGGCAAGGGTTTTCTCAAATTACCTATGTGCTGAATCACTGTCTCTGGATATTCTCCCTGCTGTTTCTCCCAACTTCTTCTGTGTACCTCCCAGAGTCCCTGCACTTTCCATCCAAACAGCATTTCAAATAGTTTGAACTCTATCCTTTCCTGGGGTACAGACAGGCATACCTTTACCAAGTATTTTGTGGTCCCAGGCATTTGGGTTTTCTACTGTGTAATCTCTGATCCCTGTCATCCGGGTTCCATTAACTTTATCCCCTAATCCATTTATCTGAGTAAGAGCTGTAATAAGAGCTATGTCACTCAGTTGCCACAGCCTTTTCATTAATATGGAAGTGTGTGATATTCCACTTATGGTTACTTTAGATAATGGTCCCACATTATCCAGGCCTATGCGTATAAATGGGGTTGATGTAATTGGTAAAGGGTACAATTTAGCTTGATGGTTGTCATTGCCAACACCCTGCCTCTGCCATATGTTGCAGCGTTGCCAATCTGACTTTCTGCTTCTCCATTCCAGGCCAGTAAAACTTTTGAACTATTCTCTGCTTAGTTTGTGTGATTCCTAATTGAGCCGCAAAAGTGTCTGTATGTCCTTTTTCTACAATTCTTTGTCTGTACTTAGTAGGGATTATCAGCTGTTTGTGCATGTTTTCCCCTCCCCTCTGAGGATTTACTACGACCTCTCTGTATAATAGGCCTTTTTCCACACAGTCCCTTTCAGGGTTCTCATGGTTTATTGGCCCTTCTCTAACCATCTTAAAGCATTGTTCTAAGGTAGAATCTGCTTTTTGTTCCTTTTAAAATGTATTTTCATGTGTATTTCTTATAGCTACTAATTCAGCTGTCTCATCAGCTTCATTCCCTCTGATTATTTCATTAGGGAGTTCATGTTTTTCCTCAGATGCTTCTTTTCCCCCGTTCTGGCAGCGAGTAGTTACTAAAGCACTCTTAACATGCTCAGTTAAATGTAGCCCAATTAAACAAGGTGTAGGAAGCTGATCTATAATAGCTACTCTCCACATACCAGTCCACTCTTTATAATTTATAAGTACTTTAGCCACAGGTAGATTAATCAATTCTTTCCCATTTCTTTTTACTGTAATTTTCTCATTTGGAATGATGTCCCCTTGTGGGATAATCTCAATATGACATAAAGTTATTTGAGAACGCAAGACTCTCAATGCCAGATATTTGATGTTATTAATATAAATGTTTTCTCCAGAACAATTCATCAACTCCATGTTGCTTTTGATATAGAAGCAGTGAACAATCTCTGTTATAGGTGGCAGTTGCTCCTGACCATCTGTTTTGTCAGTTAAACTGTCATTTTGCCTTGTTTCTGAACTTTCTGTTGTTGTACGTAGCAAACGTTCTTAGGCTCATTTCTCACATCTTTCTGTAGATTAAAGGCTTTACTTTTTGAGGTTTGATATTGAGAAATGAAGTGCCCTGGTTTCCCATAGCCATAACACGATTTTGGGCACCTTTGTTCAAAGAGAGGGGGGTTGTCTCCCTTCCCTTTACTGCTTTTATATTTCTGTAGATTTTGCTCTGGGGTTTTGTCCCTAAACAGGCTTCCATTTGCATGTTTGTTGTTGTGGAAATTTCTGGGCTCTTTCCTTCTGTCTTCCCAGTTTCTGTTACCAAATTTTACCTCAGAATAATTTGAGTTTCTTAATTTTTTTATATAATCAGCTGTTTTTGCTAGATTCCCCTCAGGATTGGATTTATTATTATTATAGTTTTGGATTTTTAATTCTAATTGTTTCATTTTAAATTGGTGTTCCATCTCTTTTTCTTTCATTTCCATCTGTCTCCTTTCTTGCTCCATAGCCATTTATCTGGCTTCAGCCCTTTCTTTCTCTTTTTCCCTTTCTCTTGCTTTCTCAAAATCTCTTTTCTTGCTCCATGGCCATCTCCCTTTCTCTGGCCTCTGCCTCAGCTCTAATATGTAATTCTTTTAATTTAAATTCCTTCTCCAATGTCCATTTCCCAAATTCTTGTGGGGTTAACTCAATTTCTCCCCTTGAGGGTTTCTCCTGTTCATCCTCATATTGCTCAGCTAATTCAGGGCTTTCCTCTGCATGAGGTAAACCTGGTACTGTACATCAGATACCCCCATTGTTAACAGTTTTCCCCTCTTAGAAGGCATGGTTTATTTGATTTTCTTTTGGATAAGTTGGTTTATTCTAGGGAATTCAATAATCATGCAAAGTCAAGCCTTGATTCAAAGTGCTTTTTCCTTGTTGAGTTAGAGAGAATTAGATTTAGTTATTTTGTAGCTCTTTGCTGGCAGCCTCTACAAATTGCTACTTTGTTACTTTTAGGCGTGTAGCCTCATTGTTCCTTGTATGATATGCTGTTTCTTTTGGCCTCCAGCCACCCAGCTATTTCAGATTACTTTTATTTTTCTGTTTTCCAAGCCCTTCTGCTTGGTCCAGTTCACTCAGATCTGTGTCTGACCTTGGCTTCCGCTTTTGTCCCCTTCAGCACTCCCTTCTTAGACCCTAGGATCCAAAGCTAGCCCACTAGTCTTTCAAAATCTTGAGGTAAACCTTAAACTATTGAATTTTCCTCAGAGCTTTTTCCTTTCTTTAGTCTTTCCCCAGTCTGCAATCAGGAGTCCCTTTTAAGCTTTTCACCAAGCCCCTTTCAAGGGTCTCACTCCTCCCCTTACAGTACCAGACTCCTAGGTCTCTTAAGCTCAGGATATTCTCTTTTTCTTTGGCTTACTAGACTATTTGAATCCTTTGGCTTACTGGATTCTCACTTGTATCTCTTTGGCTTACTGGATTATCTTTCGTAGCCCACTGATGCCACTACTTTGTGATGTACACCCTGTGTCCTTTGTTTATTTTCCCTTAAACACAAGTCTACCCTCTGGATGCTTGTCCTCCCTTCACGCTGCCACCAGGTATTATTCCCTCAATGCCAAACAGAGAAATCTAAGACACGTGCTGCCAGAACAACAGATTTATTGATAATATAAATGTTATGTAAATCACAGGAGAAATCACAGATGTTTAGAATTATTCATTCAATATGATTTGCTTTCACTTCGGTTTATATGTGTTCTTATTCATTTTTACAATATTCTTTGACTATCTACTTAATCTTTGTGCATTTGAACTCTTTCCTATTCTTTCTACCATTACAGCTTTCCAATCTGTCTAAACTTCCTCAAATCAATCTCCTAACTCACTCTCTTCAATTCCCTATCTTCAAAACCACTTTTCTCCAACTCTCTTCCCTAACTATCTGCCTAACTGTCTAACTAACTCCTCAACTGTCCTTTTTGTTCTGCCCCTCCTATCCTCTCATTGGCTCCTCAAACTTCCAATGATGGACAGGCGTGACGTGGGGGTTCTGCTAGAAATACTGTTTTTATTTTTTAATGTGAGATTTTGTCAACAAGGGAAGGAGATATAATGTAGCAAATATTTATACATGGCATCAATATATCAAAATACAGAGATTGTGGTTTGTTGGCGAGAAAACCAGTGGGTATTAAAACATCATGGTAGTGTCTTTCATAGACGCTCATGCTGTAAATCACAGGTGTCAAAAACAAGGCCCGCGGGCCAGATCCGGCCCGCCAGACCTCGTCTGATGGCCCGTGGAGCCGCCGCCAGCCTTGCAGCCTCCCCCCCTTTTTTTTTCAATGAATTTACTCCGTGCCTGCACGGAGTAAATTCATTGAAAAAATGGCTCAAGTTAACAAGGCTACGTCCTCCTTCCGATTGGCTGTGGCGCTGTCACTCCTTTCCTCTCCCTCCGCCCCCTGCTCCCCCTCCCTCCCTCCTGTGCCTGTTCCTCACTCGCTCTCAGCCTGAGGCGAGAGCCGTTCCCAAGGCCGCGCGAGGAGGGGGCTCCGCGCCGCCTCTGTCACCCCTGAGGGGAAGGGAAGGGGAGCGGTGGGAGTTCCTGGCTGGGCTCCGAGGCGGAGGGAGGCGATGCTGGGGGGACGCGGGAGGCAGCAGCCAGCGCGGCCCTGAGGAGAGGGAGAGAAGAGGGAACGTGGAGCGATGCGCCGGCCCGGTTGGGTAACGTCGGAGGCGGCCGTTCGACCCAGCCGCGGAGAGAAGGGAGGGAGGGCGGGAGGGCTGGCTGGTTGCTCACTTCCCTTCCCGGACGTTCCGTTCTCTCTCTTGCTCGAAAAAGGCCTGATTTCTGTGAGGGGCCAGCGGGCGACATTCCTTGGCAGCAGCTTTTCCGCCCCCGCAGGGAGGTTGAAGGGAAGTGGGGTGGGAATCTCTCTCTCTCTCTCTCTCTCTCTCTCTCTCTCTCTCTCTCACACACACACACACACACACACACACACACACACAGAGAGAGAGAGAGAGAGAGAGAGACCCCGGCACTTTCCCTTCCTTCACACACACATACACGTTCTCTTCCTTCCTGTAACTCTCTCTGACTCTCTCTGTCTCTCTCTCTTTCTCTCACACACACACACAGAACCTGGCACTTTCTCTTCCCACACACACACACACACACACACACACACACACACACACACACGTTCTCTTCCTGTATCTCTCTTTCTCACACACACACACACACACAGGCACTTTCTCTTCCTTTTCCCACCAAGCCGGATGGGGTCCTTGCAAGGCCATCAGTACAGATACAACCGGCCCTTTGATGGGGACCAAACTGCTGATGCGGCCCCCGATGAATTTGAGTTTGACACCCCTGCTGTAAATGATGTGATCAATAATGGTAAAATAACAGGTAATATAACAATGGTAGAGTAACATAAATGTTAATTAGATGGGCTGTTTACAGATGATGAACTTTTCCCCTACAAGCTTTACTTTGTAATCAATTGCAATGGTCTGTGAATTACCCCAATCAATGGAGGGCCACAGGAGCAGAGTAAAAATCTGTATGACCATAGTAATTTCTAGCGTGGATCTGTTGTGTGTGTGGGGGGGAATATCTGGGAGATGCAGTACAGTACAATAGTTATAGCATTTTTATCTGTCAGTGCCCCAAAGAGCCTTGGCTTATATTTAAGTCCATTGATATGTGTGTCTAGTATGTAATTTATCCCAGCTGTTTCTTCAGATTCTTGTCCTACAGTTTCTTTTTTCTAGGAGGGTCACTTTCAAATAATCTCTGGAATGTCCTGGTAAATTAAAATGATGTGAAACAGGTTTCTCCATGTTGCCATTACTGATGTCTGATTTATGTCCCTTGATTCGTTTGCGTAAAGATTGTTATGTTTGCTGTATATAGAGCACAGAAGGGCAATGTTGGCAAAAAAGGCATAAATAACATTGGCAAGGAACAGGTAAAAGTGGCTTTGATACTGTGTGTGACATTGTTGTGTCCAGTAATTGTGTTGCCTGAAAAAATGGGGGGGGCAGACCTGGCATCTGGGTTTGTAGCAGGGTTTTGTACCCATCTCTGTGTCAGTGTTGCATAGTCCATTGTGTGTCAGTAGTTGTTTCAGGTTGGCGGGTTGTCTATAAGCCAATATAGGCCTGCCACCAAGAGCTTGGGAGAGTGAAGAGTTCTTTTTGAGGATGGGTTGGGGATCACTTATGATCCATGTGAGTGGTCTCAGTTGTCGACTGAAACTGAGAAACAACTAGTGGTGTTTGATATTTTTTTCCTTTCTGAGTCTATCCTGCAGTAAGTTGCTTCTGATTATCCAGCTTGCTTTATTAATTTCTTCCTTAAACATATTGGGTGGATATTGTAGTGCGAGGAATGCATTTTGTAAATCCTTGAGTTTGGAGTCTCTATCTTGTGGGTCTGAGCAGATGTGATTATACCTGAGTAAACAATGGGTTTTGTTCTGTGTTCAGGATGGAAGGTGGAAGCATGTAAGTAGGTGTATCGACTGGTAGTTTTCAATACAAGGGTGATGATGATAGTCAATGCTGTAGTTTCACAGTGGTGTCTAGAAAATGCACCTCTTCTGTGGATTGTTTCAGGGTGAGGTTCATGTTTGGGTTACATTTATTGAAATCTTGGTGGAATTTTTCTAGGGATTCTTTTCCATGGGTCCAGATTAGAAAAATGTCATCAGTATACCTCAAATAGAGGAGTGGAGTTTTTTTTTGTGGAATGGTTAAAAAATGTTGTTCTAGGCCAGCCATAAACATGTCTGCATATTGTTGGGCGATGCACATGGCCATCATTGTATCAGTACAACATTACAGAGGGAGTGATTATTGTTTTGAATGGTATTTGTGATAGCCTGTAGTCTGTCTCTGTGTGAGATGTGGGTCTAGAGTGCTTCTTGAAGCCTATCTCTATATTAGCAGATTGAGAAAACAGTCATTTAAACCTGCAGTTGGGATCTTCCACCTGTTACTATTTTCCCATCCAGCAGATGGAGTATTTTCCTCACCTCTTGTTATTCCATTCTATCATCCAGCTAAACCAGAAGCAATTCTTCAAGTTCACTCAAGATAATTGTGCTAGATATATGATATTACAAGCTACAAAGGAAGAAAAAGATTATACCTTAATTTATGTGAGAAAGATAAATCAAATCATATTACAGAAGAGATAAATAACATCATGGTTTTAAATAGAATGAGAGGGAGAAGTGACTTGAGAAATATTTTGATATAAGTAAAGAAAAATACTTGTTATTGTTTCACAAAAATATTCTAGAATTATTATATATTTATATATAAAATTTGCTGTTGGGACGCCCCTGGACTGCAAAGAGAACAAACCTATCTATTCTGAAGGAAATCAACCCTGAGTGCTCACTTGAAGGAGAGATCCTGAAGCTGAGGCTCCAATACTTTGTCCATCTCATGAGAAGAGAAGACTCCCTTGAAAAGACGCTGATATTAAAAGTGTGAAGGCAAGAGGAGAACGGGACGCCAGAGGATGAGATGGTTGGCCAGTGTCACCGAAGCTACGAACGTGAATTTGACCAAACTCTGGGAGGCAGTGGAAGACAGGAGGGTCTGGCGTGCTCTGGTCCATGGGGTCATGAAGAGTCAGACACGACTAAACGACAAAACAACAACAAAATATGGTGGTGGGTATTATAAAAGGTTCAGATCTTCAAAAAAACTTTGGTTTATGAATGTGGGAGATTTTTCTTTATCCATGATTCAAAAGTCAGGAAATGGCCCAGTATTGCTGCAGAATATCAAGCACACATTGGCAGCAGGAAAAAGGATGCTAAGCTTTGCCTAGCAAAGGGCAGCCTAAGGTTGAGAACACCAATGGCAGCACTCAGGATGGTCTACATTCTACAGCATATCCTCTTGTGCTTAGTATCATTCATAAAGTGACACCACACAAAGGAACATTTCAGAAGTTACTCCTTTTCCCCATCAGTTAGCCGCTTCTCACCCAAACATAAAGCAGTTGTCAGGGCTGTTTTTTTGGCAAGTTTGACTCAGTGACTTTATAGCTCCTTCCAACTTAATTATTCTACAGTTTCATGATATCAGCAACACACATCAGAAGTGACTTGATGACACATCACATCTTTGATTTCTCCCCTTATTTACCAAACAATTCTACAGTAACAAGATGGATGAAACAAAGCAAGAAACAGTAATTTCACATCTTAAATGAGTGAGCCACTGAATATTTATTCTTTACTCTTGTAAAGTATTTTACACCAGAAAAAGAAAATCTTTGAAATGTCTGTTTGGCCAAGAAGGAGATGAAAACTTCACCTCCTTAGGGTCATTTAATTTGGTCCTGACTGGCTGGGTCAAAAGTTCAGATCTCCCTTCCCATTCTGTTTATGTTTAGAATGTTCATGAAAGCCAGTTTATACGAAGGAAAAACTAGAATCTCAGAGGTTTCCCCTCTCTCAAATAGCTTTTTTCAAAGTCATTAGTAACCCCTTCAAGTTTGGATTCCTTCCAAATAAAAAAAGGGTCTGGAACTAACCATTCTCTTTTAAGATAAGGAAATTTACTCTCTTCAATATAATTGTTATGTTTTAAATCTGCAGACAGAAAAGAGTTGCTGGTGTCAGCACAGGGAATAAAACAGCTTTAATAACTCAAAATTGTTTGCCCAAATATCCCCAAATTTGCCAACATGCAAGAAGGGATGGTCTGCTACATCTGTGCCAAATTTGGTGCTGATCCAAAGTCCAGCTTCAAAGTTACATTTTGTTTGTACTATCCACAGTTTTTGAGTTGCCTTATGGAATGGTGAGTTGTGCTTTTGCATGCACTCCCATGCAGCAATAATCACACTTTATTGAATATGGCTATTAAAATTAGAAAACATTATAGAGAAGATAAAAGATGGAAGAGAGAAAAAGTATTCTTCAGCAAAAGAGTATAACAGACAAAATATGAAAAGAAATAGAAATATAGCGAATTAGGGGAAGAGATGGTTCCATCAAAGGTATCATATGGGATACTATAGAAGTGATTATAGGAGGATTAGCACTAGGTAATCTTATAAATTAAAAAGTCAAGAAAAACTTATGAAGTAAGTTAAGGAAAAAATAAGAATTGAAGAGAAATGTATAAGGAACAGAGACAAAATAAATTGAATGAAAATGCAAACAAAAAGTAAAGAGAGAATATTGAAATTGATCAAGTTCAGAGAAATTTAATATACTTGGAAAGAATTTTTTGAACTTAGCAATAAAATTCAAGAATCCATGTAAGACAAGAAAGCTAAGGATATAATTAGAGTAGTTAAAGATAAAAGGAGAAAAATATATAATTTGACGGAGAAAATGTCAGTGTTTTGAGATTTTTACCAAAATTATAGACTGAGATTGGAAAAAAATAAGAGTATAATGGAAAAATTTGGGGAGTAGACTTCAAAATGTGGATGAAAATTTAATGGAACAACTAATTAGAAAAGAGGGGTTTATTAATAAAATTAAAATGGGAAAGGCTCTAGAATGAATAGATTAGGACTGAAGTATTATAAAAACTTTTTTAAAAATATTGATACCTGAATTAAAGTCTCTTTTTAATACTGTATATTAATGAAGGACGATAAGATTCCATTATCATGATTAATTATATTCCAAAACTCATCCTGGTGCTTATAGGCCTATTTCTTTAATAAATCAAGATGTTAAGATACTTACAGCAGTATTAGCAAAGATAACAAATACAGTGGTGCCCTGCATAGCGACGATAATCCATTCCGAAAAAATCTTCACTATACGGATTCGTCGCTATGCGTTCCTATGGGCAAAAAACTCACCGTTATGCGGAAATCCTCCATGCGGCTGCCATTTTCACTGCCTGGTAAGCACGAAAACACAGTGGGTGGCCATTTTCTTTACCCGGCGGCCATTTTGGAACCGCCGATCAGCTGTTTTTAAAACATCGTTATGCGATAATCGGTAAGCAAAACGCTTACCGATCATCGCAAAGCGATGTTTTACCATTTAAAACATTGCAATGCAATCGCTTTTGGGACCGCATAAAACACATCACTATACGGATTTGTCGTTAAACGAATCGCTCGTTATGCGGGACACCACTGTAATTTTATTATTAAATATGTTAAAAGAGAACATGGTTGTTTCACAACAGGAAGACAAATGACAAATTTCACTGGAAGAAGTCTAAATGTTATAAATTAATTAGAAAACAAAAAGTGAAGGTATGAATCATTGCATGGGATGATTTTAAGTCCTTTGATTGTGTGGAATGGGTGACTTTAATAATAATAAAGATAATAGGTAACAGTTGAAAGGTTGATACATTAATTATATTCAGAAAATATTCGTCAGTACTAAGAAATGATGGTATAACAGAATGGATAGCTCTATGCCAGTGATGGCAAACCTATGGTGGGCACGTGAGCCATAAGTTGCCAGATCGCTACCCCCCCACTGCAGCTGAACCTCAAACTGCATGATTGTAAGCCACCTATCCCTGCTACCTTCCTTGGTTGCAGCACTTGTAAATCAGTTCTTTTGGCAGATTGTAGATAACGCTACTTTATTATTTACTGCTATAGAAGAGTTTGCGGCAGTCAATCCAGCTTGTGAATTACTACTTCCGCCAGACGTGACTGCAAGCAGGACAGAAGGCTCCAATTAAGGCAGGAAGGAAGGCGTGAGAGAGGGATGGATGGATTCATCAAGCTTCTTTACAAGTAATGAGAGGAAACGCCGACATACTGAAGTGAAGCAACTGATTGTACAAAATTGTGTGTGTTTGTATGTCTGTGTGTGAGAGAGACGCTTTCATAAAACCATGAAAAAAGGAACCTTCCAAACTTAATCTCCACTGCATTTAGTGGAGTTTGAGAACAACAAATATTTCAAGTTTCTGTTTAGACTCTAAATTGAACTGGCCAGAACTAGAATGTTTAGCAGAGTGCCACTAAAGATCTTACAAACAAAATACTGTGGGTTTATTGAGTCAATCGATCTCATGTGAAGTTTTCCTCTTTTCCTACTGCATTGCACTTTTTCCAGTGAGCTTGTTTTATGATGCCACTGTAGTACAGTATCCTTTGTTTGGTTATTTTAGCTTCTAGTGAAAGTCCACACTTAATTTGCTTTACTTATTTTTCTGACAAGTCATAATATCTGCAAAACTCTTTTCCAACACTACATTTCAAATAAGTGAAATGTATGTATACACTTTATTTAGTGTATAAAATGTAGGTATACACTTTAAAAGTTTGCACTCTTAAGAGGCGGGGCTTGTCGTGGTGAAGACAGCAGCTCCCAGGTAGCTCCCGGAGAAAGCTGGCACTGCCTAGTCTGGGGGTCCTTCAGGAGATGGGGAACTGAAGGGGAGGCTAGGAGAAGTCTCCTTGGAGCAGTTGGTGAGCAACAGAGGGAAAGGAAGCTGGGCAGCAACCTGGTATTTCTTCGCTTTGAAGAGATCACCCGAGCACACATCAGATGCAGGAGCCTTCTTGGGGAGATAAGCTGTGAGTAACAACCCCCCCAAGAGGAGAGGAGAACAAGCAAATATTGCATTGAAACTTGACAACAATAAAATAAATTGAAGTCTGAGCTATAAATAGCCCTACAAAGCGGAAAGAGATACCAGAGTGTAAAATATTTGACCAAAAAGAAGTAGAAAAGTAGTGAGCTTGCTTACCGGTTCTGCTGTCTTGCTGAAAATGAAACTAGCTTTTATTGCAGGCCAGTCAAGGCCAACAATGAGAGAGTGAGAGGGAAAAAAGTCTTATGGAGCGAAAAATACGGTAATATAGGACGTGTATTGAGACTGTCACTCAGCTTTCCTCCAGTAGGTGTCCTAACAATCCACTGTGTGTTCCTTCCACCATAAATCCAACCAACAATTCCAGTCCTGGTTTTCCCAGTTCCACAGTCGACAATATCTCTCCCAGCTAACTTCTCACATTTATAATAATATAGTCCTTTACAACTGTAGCCCCTGAGGGGGATCTCCCAAGGCTTCCCCACCCCAGGGATATTATACAGTTCCTAAAATTTTGGTAGCACTCTGTCTATACTGTTGACAAGTCTGATAACATGGTGTTATTTTTCTCAGTCTGTTTTCTTATTGATAGAAAACTTTAAGTTTTTTCCGTTGTTATTTATTTCACTCTGGGATTTTTCCAGGATCAGACTTTTTTCCCTCTCACTCTCGCAGACTTTCCCCAATACTTGCATCTTTTAGAGCAAAAAATACGTTATATTGTATTGGACACGGAAACCTTTAGGACTTTGGAACATCGCACTGTGATTGGAACTGTACAAATATTGAGGAGGGAGAGCCAGAGATTTTTTTTCTAGCTTCGTTTTGACATGTGGAACATTGTTTGGGACTCTGGAACATCGCATTGAGGCTGGAACTATACAAATATTGATGTTTGAAATCCTGTGATTGCTGTCAGCTTGGACCTTTTCATTGGATTGGATGGGACTCTGTTAATAGAGGTTGAGAGACATAACATTGCTAGAATTCTTGAGAAGGAGTATTTTGCCATGGTTGTATCTTAAACTGTGGGGCTAAAAGCTGATTTACATACTATTAATACCCGTGTAAAGATTTGAGGAAGATCCCAGGAGAGGTTGTTGGTTGTTGGTTGTGGGTTTCATTTGTGGGTTAAATAGTGGGAATTTCTGAAATAGCAAGTGGTGTATTTAAGGTCTGGTTATTTTGGTAAAGGGTATAGTATAATTTACACAACCTCTATTCAGAGATAGTAGGAGGAATATTGAGATATTCTTACTGAAAAGATTGAAATGGCCTCCAAAAAACCAAAGCCCCAAATGCCTCGAACCTCTCCTGCCCAGTCTCAAAGTCTGGGGAAACTAGTGGCACAAGAACCAGATAAAGAATTGCAGACTATCATGCAAAATTTACTAACAACAGGATTTCAACGAGTAAATGAACGTCTCAGCCAAATAACGGCTCAGATGAAAGAGATGAAAACTGAGATATCAGAAGCCAAACAACACATAACTGAAGTGAAAACAAAAACACAAGATTTTGAGGGAAAAGTGAGAGGTACAGATGCTAGAGTGAACCAAACTGAAGAAACACTAGAGGCAGTATAGAAGAATCAAAAACAAAATGATGACATTAATAATGCTAGAGATGGAGAGAGCAGCAAAGATGCTCAGATTTCAAAATGTGCCAGAAAAGGAAGGGGAGGACCTAGAGATACTAATGAATAAAGCCTTGGCTGCAGAAATAAGGATGGAAGCAGCTGATTTTCATCATTTTTTGGAAGCAACTTTCAGGTTGAACACCAGAAAAAACAAGCTACCCAGAGAAATTCACGTGACATTTACGAAGAAATCAATTAGAGACAAGGTTTTAAGAGCCTCACAAGATAAACAATTGATAATAGAAGACAAGAAAATAAAAGTCTTAAAACAAATTCCCTGTTAAATGAGGCAGAGAAGGAAGCAATACTCCTCCCTTGCATCGTTACTTCAACAAAATGGAATTTCATATAGATGGTTGATACCAGAAAGTTTATTTTTTCAAATTGACACATACAGATACAACATCACCAATTTTTATGGAAAAAATGAGAAGAATATGAAATTACAGGGAGAAAGAAAGAAAGAGAGGAAACCAGAAGAAAGACTTCAAGAGAAATCAGATCACCCATCACAGTCAGAATCAGACACAGGGGTAGGAGAACAGGAACTAGCTGAACCAAGACGTACTAAAGGCATGACGAGGAGAAAACAGAAAGGTAGTAATGAACAACAAGATGACTAGAAAACAAATCAAGATTTTTTCACTCAATATAAATGGCCCAAACTCACCTCAAAAATGGAAAAAAACCATTCTACAATTGCAGAAACAGAAATTTGATGTAATTTGCATTCAAAACCCCATATGAAAAGAGCAGATCAGAAACTCCTGGAATGTTCAAGGCTAGGTAAATTGTTTGTAGCTTCGGACATAAGTAAAAAGAAGAAAGGTGTGGCTATGTGTATAAAGAAAGAACTGGAACCAAAACAAATTTTTGCCTCAGACAATGGAAGAAAACTAACGGTGGAAATCCAAAGAGAATCAAAGAAAATGCTAATTATTAATACAGTGGTTCCACTAACCCCAGAGCTATTTCTACTGAGTATTATACTAGACAGTATAGATAAGACAAAGAACTACAGTGGTGCCTCGCTTAGCAATTGCCTCGTTTAACAATGTATTCGCTTAGCGATGAGTTTTTGGAGCGATTTTGCACTCCGTTTAACGATGTTTCCTATGGGCGATTTTCGCATAGCGATGTTCGGGACCTTGCCTCGCTTAGCGATTGTCAGCAAACACGGGTCCAAAAACACGTGTAAGCCTGGACAGAGAGCAATCAGGAGTTTGCACATGCTAAAATGGGCTGAATGAGTCCAAACTCAGCTAGCCATGATACAACACTCCCTCTTACAGGTCTGCCCACATAAGAACACCCTTGTACTCTTAGATATTATTATGAAAAGGTCAAGTGGGCTTTGTAGTCCTTAGACTTAACTTGCACCACTAACAGGACTCTAAGTAAGCTAGGCCGAGGCAGCACTCTCAGATGACCCTATGACAAGTGTACTGTTCAGAAAACCAATTGAGTTTTATAATCTTTATTTTATTAAAGAATAAGCATGTTACTAAGTATCAAAGCCAAATTAAACCAAAGCAAAAAAACTAGCATTGTGCTGTTTAGTTACAAAGATGTAGTGAGGCAAAGAAAACATGAAAAATAGAAAAGTGTTCAAAAACCTTACAAAAACACAAAAAGCCATTAAAAAGAATAAAAACAGTTCCAGTCCAGGAAATTATTAGTAAAAACAATATAATCCAAGTAGGTTATAAAAAGGCTATAGTCCTCAGTGATCCTGTAGAACAAGAATCCTGTACTAAAAAGAAAAATTCAGTAAAAGTCCCATTGTCCTTAGAAACGTCAAATCCAGTAAATGTACCATAGTCCTTACAAAATTACAAGAGCATAGTCCATATGGAGTATTCCAAGAAAAGAAGTCCATAAAGAATATTCCATAGAACAGTCCATAGAAAATAGTCCATGCATAGTCCTTAGGGAAAAATCCCATAATTCCAAGGATAATCCAGTATAGTAAAGGTTAGTCCCATGTGTCACGAATGACTGAAGGAATGGTCTTGAAAGACAATGTCCATAGGCAAAAAGTTCCTTTTTCAAGAGTAACTGGCAAGGGCTCATCGCACCTTCCCACGATGTCATCCAATCAGAGTTCGTTACTAGGCAAACAGTCCTGTTGCACCACATGACTTCTTTCTCATACGCACCAGATGTTATTTGGGTTACGGTGGTTTATCAAAGAGCCACAACAATTCCCATCTATCTAATCACACCGAGTCCTTTCTCAGGCTTCCAGAATAACATTCTCTCTGCTCGCCTAGAAAACAACCTGTCAGCATAGCAAAGTTACTGTATACAAAGAAACAAGATTGGAACCTCTCTGGCTCATTTCTTAATTACAAAACCCATATGCCTTAAAAGATTTTAACTCAAAAACCCATCTCATCACAGCGATGACAGTTTAGGTCCCCCTGTTTTGCTTAGTGATGTTCCATTTTCGCTATTTTTAAAGTGTCTTAAAATGTTCAAAAACTGTTTTAGATGCTTGGGGTCGTTAGTGCACCTTGTAAAACCTTTGCAGACTTAATTTGGCTTTGTTCTGACTCTTTGTTAATTTTTGGTGAATTTCCCCCCCCCCCATTGGAATGCATTGAAGCCTATTCAATGCATTTCAATGGTTTTGACAGATCCGTTTTCGCTATTTTTAAAGTGTCTTAAAATGTTTGAAACCTGTTTTAAATGCTTGGAATCGTTAGTGCACCTTGTAAAACCTTTGTAGAATTAATTTGGCTTTGTTCTGACTCTTCGTTAATTTATGGTGAAAAATTTCCCCCATTGGAATGCATTGAACTGTAGGTTTGACAGCTGTCAAACCTACAGCTGTCAAACCTATTAAAAACAGTGAAAATGGACCTGTCAAAACCATTGAAATACATTGAATAGGCTTCAATGCATTCCAATGGGGGAAACATTGTTTCGCTTAGCGATGTTTCCTATGGTGATTTTCGCTTAAGGACAGTAATCCGTTCCCATTGGAACGGATTATCTGGTTATCAATGCATTCCAATGGGAAATGGTGTTTCGCTTAGCGATGTTTTCCCATAGCGATGGTTTTTTTGGGAACCAATTAGCATCATTAAGCGAGGCACCACTGTATATATACAGAGAGAGAGAGAGAGCGGTAGAAATGAATATTTTATCAGAAGTGTTGAAAGGCAACTGAACGATGAGTCACCAGATAGTACTTGAATAACATAGATTAAAACTAGGATGTAAATGTAAGTTAAAACCTGGAGGGCAATCAAATAGAAAAGCGGAAAGTTAAGGTGATATTGCAACATGTATATTTATTATTTATTTATTTATTTATTGGATTTTTACCCCACCCCTCTAGACCATGTCTACTCAGGGCAGCTTACATAGATAAAACAGAACAATATAATATATAAAATATAAAAATAGATTGGATGTCAGTACATTTTGTCTTTCCTGTCCCCCTCCTTTTTCTTCACCCCATATCCCCCTTTACCCTCTGTATCCCTTACCTTATTCCAAGGTATTAATAATTTTTTTAAAAAGTTTGCACTCCTGTATAGATCTCCTTTTCTGAGGGTGGCTTACTTCGGAGGAAAGAAGTCCAGGATTTCAGTGTACTTAATAAGCTTTATAAATAGGGTGCATTTAATTCAGTGTAGCATTTTGCACTTGTCTTTTTTGTAAAAGAGCTGCAGTTGGAACAATCAATAAAAAACCAGACAGACAAAATGTGTAAAAGTGACAATAATATTTTTCATAGGGATAGATTTGTATCGGGTGTTTCATTCATCTTTTTTAAAATATAAATTTTGTAGGGTTTTTTGTAGACACCATATCTTCATCAGAAAAGAAATGAGTACAGCAAAAAAGCAAAACTGAAAACAGATAGTGGGAGATCTGTCCAAGAGGCCTGGACAGAGTCATTTGGAATGATTAAATGCAGTGGGAAAGCGTTATGTATTCTGTGTGGTGAAAGTGTTGTGTCTTGCACATCAAGTGTCAGACATCACTTTGAAACCAACCACAAAAGTGTTGCTGAACTTGCTGAAGCTGAAAGGAACGAGTTTCTTGAAGGGAAATTGAGGAAATATCACTCCCAGCCTCTTAATTTTTGCAACTATCTAAAACAAATTATCCGACGGCTTTCAAATTTCACTCTGCATAGACAAAAGGTGTTGATTAGTTTAGACAACTGTATGAGTTCTTTTTCCATAAACTAAAACCTCAGTATTCAGGTTTAATTACAGTGTTGGCACTTTGAAATAAATAATTTGGTTTTGTGTTACTGTTTGGGCAACTATTACTGTTCTATGCTCTGGTACGTCCCCTTTCCCTGATGTTGTTTATTTTAGTTATAGCGTTGGCAAGTGTCATTAGAAAAGATAAACTAATTTGTGGTGTAGGGACTAAAATAGTTAAGATTGGTTTGTTTGCAGATGATACTTTATTAACAACTGAAAACTCTTTAAGTGTTATGGATAGAATAAAATCACATTTAAAAGAATGTGGAGAGAGAACCAATTTACAGATAAATTGGTATAAATAACAGATTACCGTGTTTTCCCGAAAATAATATAGGGTCTTATATTAATTTAACTCATTAGGGTTTATTTTCAGGGGATTTTTTAAATGTACAACAATATACAGTGGTGCCTTGCATTGCAACGTTAATTCGTTCCGCGAAAATTGCTGTTGAACGAAAACGTCACAATGCAATATTAAAAAGCCCATAGAAACGCATTAAAACCTGATTAATGCGTTCCTGTGGGCTTAAAACTCACCGTTCAGTGAAGATCCTCCATAGCACGGCCATTTTCGGTGGCTGTAGAGCGAGGAATCCGTCCCAGAAAACAGCGGGCGGCCATTTTGTTTACCCAGTGGCCATTTTGAAACTGCCGATCAGCTGTTTTAAAATCGTCCCTTTGCGATGCTCGGTTTCCAAAGCAGGGAACCGATCATTGCAAAGGGAAATTCCCCCATAGGGAACATTGTTTTGCAATCGCTTTTGCAATCCCAAAAAATGTGTTGCAAAGCGATTTTGTCGCAAAATGGAGCACTCGCTAAGTGAGGCACCACTGTACGTTTATTCAAATACAGTCATGTCATCTTCTCCTGGTTGCTGCACAATGGCAGAGGGCGGGGTTTCACTTTACTGGGACTTATTTTGGGGGAATGGCTTATATTATGAGCATCCTGAAAAATCAGGTCTTATTTTCAGGCTAGGTCTTATTTTCAGGGAAACAGGGTAATTACTTAGTTAGAAAAAAATATTAGGATTTGAAAATATATTCTATTGAATTTAGAAAAATTAAAAGGATTTTTTAAAAAATGGAGCATGAAATAAAAATAAGTTAGGTGATTATAGGAAAATTGGTTCTTCCTTCGTGGTCTCTGTGATGTACACGAATGGGTTAAACTGCGCCTGCGCAGAACTCTTCGAAACATTCTAGAGCTAAAAATGACAAGTGTAATGTCTCCCTGTATTGTGCATGCTCTGTCCACCTCAGTTCCTTTTTGCCGCCGTTGCAATTTACTACTTCGATTCGCTTGAGCTATTCTTTCTCTTAATCTTTTGGTATTGACTACGGATTGTTCTTTGATTACGATTATTATTTGGCTTTCTCACCCGGACTGTGTTGACCTACAATTTATCTATAATTTGGACTTTGTTCGTTATTATCTGCCTTTGATCTCGAACCGTTAATCATTTTGTCTCTGATTGTGATTTGGACTTTTTAAATCACATTTCCCTGATTCTCTTTATTGGACTGATATACCTACCAGCTTGACCTGGACTGTAATCGATCTTTTCTCATGAGTTCTTTCAATCATTTTTATTTCTCTTTCTTTCCCACCTAATTTTATGGCCTCTTCAGGCCTTTTTAAAAGGTGTGCATTGTGTGCAAATAAGATTCCTTTCATGGACGGCCATGATCACTGCCTTTTTTGTTTGGGGGAAAAACATCAACGTGGGTCGTGTCAACATTGTAAAAACTTTACCAAGCCAACAAAAAAAAGCAACAACTTTGCTTCCATCTGTGGGAAACGTCATTGAAACCATCCGGCTTGGCTAATATTGAGCCTACCTTGTTATCTGTTCTTCCTACTCCTTGCATTGACCCCACAGCCTCACTGGTTCTGACTACCACATTGTCTCGAGCGTCTTCAAAAATTTCAAAACCAAAAAAAAATCTTCAGCACCGAGCTCGATGTTGGTCCTGAAGGTCACTACCAAGGACCCTAAAAAGAAAAAAGACATGGTTAAACAGAAGAAATTGAAACATCCTAAGGCTGTTCATCACACTGAACCTTCTCCGGTTTGAGCAACATTACCATTGCCTATATTGGAGGAGCCTGTCAGAGAGGCGTGAGACTCGACTTTGGATGAAAACGGTCTTCGATTATGAGCGTAGGCATCAGTATCTGTTCCGAGCCTGTCCCTGACACAAGGCCATTCTGAGCTGAGATCATATCCAGCCAGGCATCAGACCATTCCAGCCTTATTTCTGTCAGATGGGCATGAGTGGTACAGGTGTTAGACCTGGAGGGATTGCCGTTGCAGTCCCCTGTGAAGAAACATCTATCAAAACGGAAACACATCTTCCCTGACAGACACCAACCTCGACATTGGGAGGTGATTGTCTTCCCTCATCAATCTCAACTTCATATAGTAACTGAGTATAAGGAACCTTTGTATGTTGAGATGGATCCACGGACTGGTCAAAACTGATATTGGCAGTACGATGTCAACCCTGAATATGAAACCAGGGATTATGTCAGACTGAAGAGGGTGAGATATGTATATGCATCTTCTAAATCCTCTGTCTCCCTCGCCTCTCTTGCCACCCAAAACGACAAATGCGAAGCCCACCAAGCACCAACAGCAGGAAGAGCATCACCACACTGACAAGTGTGCCAAAGTCTCTTCGATATTGATGCCATCTAAGGTGATCCATGTCTCTTCAACTCGAAGATCGGCAGAGATGGAGGTCCCCGTTCAACTTGCAACCTCCATATTGAGGACTCAACACCATTTGCCTTCACCCCATCTGTCGATGTCGAATCAGGGGAGTCTCTGAGTCAGATCAAGACCCCCAATCTGGGGAATTGCCACCAAATCTTCTCACTCCTGACTCAGATGCTGTGGGTATGCATCCTCCTTCTCCCTCAGATGATTTCACATTCTATTTGCAGTTGATCATGAGGATGGCCAAATCACTGGAATTAAATATTGACCAGCCTCCACCTCCTGAACATGATCTAGTGTTTGAGGATATCACACAAGAAAGACCACCTCTTCTGAGCCTAGTCTTTATACCGGCTATGTTAGCTCTCATTAAAGAATCTTGGTCACAACCTCCTTCCCTGCAGATTTCAAGGAGAATAGAAGATCACTACAAGACGCTTCGTAGTGATACTGTATTCCTCAGTAAACATCCAGCACAAAACTCTATAGTGGTGCAATCAAACCAATCTAGAGCAGGAAGCCACTTTAAAGTCACCCCTACCAACAGGGAAGGCCACGAGTTGGACATACTGGGATGTCACCTATACTCCTTGGCTGTTGTGGTCTGGTCAAACCTGCATTTGTTCCCTGAGCTTCTGGAAGCCATTCTTGGAAGGCAGCTGTAGCTCACTACAGCTGCAGCTCATCAGAGATTATGTAAATAGGCGTCTCGGTCCTGTATATAAGGAAAAACGCCAGCACAGTTGGTGTGGGTTAGAATGGGTGTGTAGGAGTGCACGTCTGCTGCTATTTTCTATATTTTGTCTAAAGTAAAGTGCCTCTGAAGAAGACTTGCTTTGCTTGTTGTGCTTCTTTCTGCTGGAACCTTTGCTGAAAAGGCATAACCCTTACATCCAAAACACAACATTGACCACATTCATCATGTGTGTCTTCAATTACCAAGCGGCAATGGGCATTTATCAGAGGCACCTATTGAATAAAATCCTTCCAATCCTCCAAGCTGTGCCTGAGGAGCCTTGAATATGCACCTGCGCCTTGAATACGCACCTAGAAGTGATAACGCTAGCCAAACAGTAATGCTTGGCTTTGCGTCATACTGCCAATGCTGCTTCCAAGGCCATGCCATTGGCCACCACCATGAGAAGGCATGCATGGTTATGGACATCTTGAATAAATGACTATGCTAAACCGAGAATTGAGGAACTCCCCTTTGATGGGGTTGGACTATTTAATGAAAAAACAGATGAGGTGATGGAAAATCAGCAAAAAATCAGAAAAACTGCCAGGTCATATTACCTTCAACAGCCTAAATTCCAACAACAGCAATGGCGCAGACGATTCACCCATCACTCATATCAACAATCATACCAGCAAACCTACTGTCCATATAAACCTCCTCAGGAAAGGTCAAAATTCCCCCCACAGTCTGCCACCATGTCTTTCAGGCCATCTAATCAGCGTTGTCAAAATTTCCATCACCCTGCCAAGGGCAAACAATATCTTTGACTCTCATCTACTAATTTGTCTTCCCAATCTACTGATTCATCCTTCCAGTCAATCTTTTCTTCCCTGGCTAGCCCCATTTTTGAACAAGTGGAACAACCTGCTGCAGTTCTTAGATCTTCCTCCTCTCGGTCATCTCCAGACCACTTATTACTCACCTGCTTTAGAGGAAGAAGTCTCTGTCCTTCTTCAGAAGCATGCCATTCAATGTGTTTCTTCTCAGAAAGCACTGGATGGCTTCTACTCCTGATATTTCACAGTCCCAAAGAAGGGTGGAGGTCTACAGCCTATCTTAGACCTCAGGTGCCTCAATACCTGTGTAACCGAAGATTCCATATTTATTATTTATTTATTTATTGGACTTATATACCGCCCCATAGCGCTACAAGCACTCTCCGGGCGGTTTACAATTTTAATTATAAAGGCTACACATTGCCCCCCCAGCAAGCTGGGTACTCATTTTACCGACCTCGGAAGGATGGAAGGCTGAGTCAACCTTGAGCCGGCTACCTGGGATTTGAACCCCAGGTCGTGAGCACAGTTTTAGCTGCAGTACAGCGTTTTAACCACTGCGCCACGAGGCTCCATATGGTCATAATGGAGTCCATCATGCCTCTCCTTGCTCCAGATGACTGTTTTGTCATGATAGACTTGCAGGACACTTACTTCCATATTGCCATCCACGAATGTCACCACAAGTATCTTAGATTTATGTTCATGGAATCAATTTACCAATTCTGCGCCCTCCCATTTGGCCTTCCCATTGCCGTAAGGATTTTCATGAAATGCCTAGCTCCAGTAGCAGCCTACCTTCGTCTCAACAACATCATGGTTTTCCCATATATTGACGACTGGTTGATCATCGCTGGCTCATGTACCAAAGCACAGAAGGATACAGTTTTCACGCTGCAAACACTGGCAGATCTTGGACTTCAAGTCAGTGTAACAAAATCTCATCTTACACCATCTCAGACCATGGGCTACATTGGCGTAGTCCTGAACTCCAACAGACCCACAATCTTCCTTCTCCTCAAAAGGCTCCACAGATTGAATCATGCTATCCATCCCCTTTGACCAGCCATCACATTGACAGCAAATCACACTCAACACCTCCTGGGGCTGATGGCTTCTACCACCACGGCGCTTCCACATGTACGACTGAAGATGCACTCATTACAGACATGGTACCTCTCCCAGTTTGATCCCTTGCTGGACAACGCTGCCAAGCGCCTTCAAGTCACCCCAGAGTTGGCAAGTCAACTGATGTGGTGGACTTTCCTGCCTCACCTGATGATTGGTCGACCGTCCAAACCCCTCCAATTGACTGTGCAAGTTACAACCAATACCAGAATGACAGGATGGGCACACACTGTGGCATTCACAAGATTCATGCCAAATGGACCAGCTCGGAGAGACTGCTACATATCAATCATCTGGAAATGTTAGCAGTCTTCAAGGCCTTTCGACGCTTTTGTCCACTACAGGCCGGCCAAGGAGTACAAGTAGTCACGGACAAGATGACCGCTTTGTACTACAGAAGCAAGCAGGGAGGCACTCATTCCTTGTCCCTTCTGTACCTGCCAATCCACCTATGGGAATGGTGTTACAACCATCACATATTCCCAATTGCCATCCATGTGGCGACAGGGCAACTACGTAGCAGATCACCTGAGCCGTCTGAGTACCCAGACACATGAACGGGTCCTTGATGATTTAGCTTTCATTCGCATCTGCAACAGATGGGGCACACCAACCATTGACATCTTCGCCACACAACACAACGCGAAGTGCAAACTTTGTTCCCGAGTGGGCAAGGGACAGAGATATTTGGGAGACACATTTATGATACAGTGGGATGTTGTACTTCTTTACCTTTACCCACTAATTCCTCTGATTCAACAGACAATAATCAAAATTCAACAGTTGAGAGTGGCTGCCATCCTAGTGGCACCATGTTGGCCTCCGCAACCGTGGTTCACCCTCAAATTCATCACAGCCGAGTACCTGAGATTGCCTCCCAAACCAAGTCTCTTGACTTGGGACGGAGGCAACGTCTGTGACCCCGATGTCAAGTCTCTCCATCTCACGGTATGTTCTCCCAGCATAAAAGAAATACTTGACAAGGCCAGAAAACCATCAAGCAAATTGTTATATTCCCATAAATGGTCTGCCTTTTCCAAATTTGCTGAACTCATAGGTTTTATTATGGTTCCTGTTTCTTTGAGGACTCTCCTTACGTTCTTATGCCATTTGTTTGATTTGGGTTTGGCCATTGTATTTTATCAACCGGTGGGTTCAGAAGCTTCTTGTTTGCTTTCTCACCCTACTGTTAAGAAGTTCCTTAGAGGTCTGCAGAATATTTGTCCTCCTTTTCAACCTCCAAATCCTCAATGGTCCCTTCAGATTGTCCTGAAAGTTCTCATATGTTCTCCATTTGAGCCAATGGCTACTTCATCTTTTAAATAGTTATCTTTAAAAACTTTGTTTTTGGTGGCGATCATGTCTGCACGAAGGGCAAGTGAACTAGCTGTACTATGGGCTGATGAGCCTTATATCCAGTTCTACTCAGAGAAAGTTCTCTGTGACAATCGCCCCACATCATGCCATTCATAGTCATGAGCTCATTTGCATGAGCCTATGAGAGGGCTGGAGAGACAGAGTCAGCAGCTATATGAAGGTTTGGCGGGAGAAGGCATCAGATAGAGATTGGGATGAGATCCAGATAGAAATAAGGTCTGGTTAGTCAGAGAGAGGCAGAATACATCATGCGGAAGGCGGGACTGGAGGAATCCCAAAATGGAATTAAGATTGCCGGAAGAAATATCAACAACCTCCGATATGCAGATGATACCACTCTGATGGCAGAAAGTGAGGAGGAATTAAAGAACCTTGTAATGAGGGTGAAAGAGGAGAGTGCAAAAAAGGGATCTGAAACTCAACATCAAAAAAACTAAGATCATGGCCACTGGTCCCATCACCTCCTGGGAAATAGAAGGGGAAGATATGGCAGATTTTATTTTCCTGGGCTCCATGATCACTGCAGATGGAGACAGCAGCCACGAAATTAAAAGACGCCTGCTTCTTGGGAGGAAAGCGATGACAAATCTTGACAGCATCTTAAAAAGCAGAGACATCACATTGCCAACAAAAGTCCAAATAGTCAAAGCTATGGTTTTTCCTGTCGTGATGTATGGAAGTGAGAGCTGGACCATAAAGAAAACAGACCGCTGAAGAATTGATGCCTTTGACTTGTGGTGCTGGAGGAGGCTCTTGAGAATCCCCTGGACTGCAAGGAGAACAAACCTATCAGTTCTAAAGGAAATCAACCCTGAGTGCTCACTGGAAGGACAGATCCTGAAGCTGAGGCTCCAGTACTTTGGCCATCTCATGAGAAGACTCCTTGGAAAAAACCTTGATGTTAGGAAAGTGTGATGGCAAGAGGAGAAGGGGACAACCGAGGATGAGATAGCTGGACAGTGTCTGCAAAGTAACCAACATGAATTTGACCCAACTCCGGGAGGCAGTGGAAGATAGGAGGGCCTGGCGTGCTCTGGTCCATGGGTCACGAAGAGTCGGACACGACTAAACGACGAGTCAGAGAGAGAGGGAACAGATACTGAGTGATAATGCTGGTTAAGAAAATACGTAAGCTGGTAATGATATTGCAAGAGAAAAGTATGTACTGAGAGAACTATTAATGATTTGCTTGTGTACAATGTTTATCTGAAGAATTATTAATTATTATTAAGTCTGCTTCACTTCAATAAATAGGTTCTGTTTGTATTCACAAGACAATTGTTCTGACAAACATCATTTATATTGTGGATTAAGGTAATCCACTGGTGGCAGCGAGAGGAAAACATGACGTGAGCCTTTGTGAGGGCAAAACATGCAGGTGCCAGAAGGGTGAACGCCAAATTCTCTGTCCTGATGTTTCGTTCCTTCCTAAAGTGATTTCAGAGTTTCAGGTTAATCAACCATTAATTTGCCCAATGTTGTTTACTAACCCTTCATCAAATGTTGAGCGCATGCTCCATTCTCTTGATGTTTGTCAAGATGTCTGTTGGGCTGTAGCCTTCTATGTATCAAGATCTAAAGACTTCCATAAATCTCCAAGACTATTTGTTTGCTTTCACAATCCTCGGAAAGGCTATCCAGCTTCTTCCCAAACCATCTCCAGATAGTTGGTCTCTGCCATCGCTTTAATCTATGACCTGGTTGGCAATACTCCACCAAAGGTGATAAAGGCACATTCCACCAGAGCCATGGCTGCTTCCACCGCATGGCTGCGTGGCACTGAACTTTCTGACATCTGTAAATCAATGACTTGGTCTACATCACTGACCTTTGCAATGCATTACAGACTGGACGTCAGAGCAAAGAAAGAAGCAAGTTTCGGAATGGCTGTGCTGACTTCGATTCTGCCGTGATGGTCCTCCTTCCGGTAAGTGAGCTTGCTACTCACCCATTTGTGCGCATTCACAGAGACCACAAAGAAGAAAGAGAGGTTACTTATCTGTAACCGTTGTTCTTCTAGTGGTACTCTGTGAATCCACACGTCCCGCCCTATCTCCCCGCTGTCCGTCACAACATTTTGTTTTGGCATTTAATTTTTCAGAGCCCTTACAACAGCAGATATTTGGAACTCTAGAATATTCAAGAGTCCTGCACAGGCACAATTTAACCCATTTGTGTAGATTCACAGAGTACCAGTAGAAGAACAATGGTTACAGATGAATAACCTCTCTATTTTCATGGTTCGGTTGAATAGTGGTGAGTAAAATGAAGATTTTACCCAGAATGATTTTTTAAATTTATGATGTTATTAATAAAGATAACTGAAAAGGAGCTAAAAACTGACAAAATACAATCAATACATTTTGTAGTGAAAATAAAATCAGAGAATAATTCAATTGGAAGAGACCTGTAAGATCATCGAGTCCAGCCTACTGTTCAGTGCAGAAATCCAAATCAAAGCTGATCTGACAGATGAGGGTTAATAAGAAAAGATGGTATAAAATTCAACAAGTAGGAGGATCGGGACCCTCCTAATTTAAAGTTATATTATGTTGCCAATCAATTAAGATATACAGTGAATAACTTAATATGGTTGAATATTCAATCACAAGAATTCTATATAAGTCCTGAGAATATTTTTATGCAACATAATGGTAAGAAAAATTGAAAACCCCTTTCTTAAAAATACATTGTTAATTTGTTACATGTATATTTCTCCATTATGCCTGGTGATATAATTGCAGAAAATTCCAATAAATTTGAGGAGAACTGGGGGAAATTTATTAAGGGAAAATCAGTTACTAAGATAAGTGGTTGGAAAAAGGGGAGAATAAAGAGGAAATAAAATAAGTATTAGTAACGGAGAGAGTTATCTTGCTTTAATCTTATATAATTAGAGGAGTGGACAAAATATTTGGGTAAGAAAAAATGTTGAATGTTGGGAACTAATGAGATTTGAAGAGATGGCATTACAAAAAAAGGGTAGATGAAAATAAAAGGTGTCATAAGCAAAATGTATACATATTGGAAGTAGCGGATCAATAAGAGTTTCTTGAATCATTATATAAATATGATTTGAGAGATGAAAAAAATACTGGGAGCTATAAGAAAATATGAGATGTAGAGTATTGAAATCTATGTCTATAACGATAAAGGAAGATTTTTATGTATTAGTTTGAAGATGGTGTATTACTCCAGTAAAATCAAATAAATGTGAATTATTCTAAGTTCTGTTGGAAGGGATGCCAGAACATTGGTGACTATTTTTATATGTGGTGGAAATGTGAGAACATATTGAAAGTTTGGCAGTTGGTTTTTAAGGAAATGAAAGAATTTTTTGATCAAAATTTAGAAACGCCCTAAAGTAGCACTTTTATTAACATTTTATAAGGAATAATGTAGCTGGTCAATTAAAAAACTAATTTCAGATTTAATAATAGTGGCAAGATTAATGGTTGCTAGGAACTGGAAAATAAAGTACGATTTTCAATTAAATGTACAAGGAAGTATGGAATATAGCTATCAATGACATATTAACATTCATGTTGAAGGGATTAATTAAAAACTAGTTCTATAGGTATTTGGGAGAATTTATTATGTATTAATAAAATGGAAGGGATGTGCATCTTCACAAAAGTCATTACAATCTTGGAAGGGGAATGGGACTCATATAGGGAGGAGAAATTGATAATATCTCTAGTGGTTCCAATGATGTGGGAGGCACTTTTTGTATGGTTGTTTTAATGTTTTGTGTTATTAGTTTTCAAAAAAAGGTTTTTATGAATGGTAAACCACTTCTGAGTAGTGTGTACCTGAAATACTCTGCAAAGAGTCTCCATAAGTTAGAATGACACATGCCTATTAATTTATGTTATGTCTATTAATTTATATTATGTTCATGTTAACATTAAACAGCATCCTAAGGGAGGATAGTATGTCTAACTCATTATAGCAAGCTAATCTACATATAAGCTTAATGTATTTGCTGATGCTAAATGGTTTGTTTGGCTCATCTCTAGGAAAAGGAAAAGGTAGAGGCCGAATACGACCTGAAGTTGAGGAAGAATTGGGAAATGCTCGACCATCTGCTCCAAGCACATTGTTTGATTTCCTGGAATCTAAAATGGGTACTCTTGCAATAGAAGGTATGTAGAAAGGAGAGAGATTTTTTTTCATTTGTTTGTTTTATAGGAGCATAATTTTCTCTTTTTTAGGTATGCATTTTTTAAATTGTTATTTCTTTTCTTATCTAATTTTGAAAGTTTAAAAATAGAAAAATAAAAACTAATAATCTTTCACCTCCCACTGCTGTCTTTCATGGAAGAGACATGATGAATCCATTGGTCCAGCCTTGACAGGGTTCTTGAAATTGATGTCTTTTCTAGGGAAGGACCAAGGAAAGGGTCTGCAAAAAGAAATGGTTTTAATGGTTTGCAAAAATTAAAATAAATTTTAAGTTTGGCTGAAGTAAAAGAGGCTTGATTTCATGAAAATCTTGTTTAGCAATGGAGGTTCCCAGTGATTTGTTGTCATTCTGTGTAAAAATTAGCAAGGACCACTCTTTTGCCATAAGGAAATTCAGTGTGTTTGTGTCACTGTGTTAAATGTGTGATTTCTCATGGCCTGGCACTAAAAAGAAGAAAAAGAGATGGGGAGAGGGAAGACATACACTGAAGTAGCAACTTAAGCAAGGAAGTAGAATATGGAAGGAAGTAGAATACCCCATTGTGAAGAGAAAGAATTTTACACCTGGCTGCCAGCGTTCGAACCACTATTTTTTAAGAGGTCTTCCTCCTCCCTCACAGTAAGTCTGCTGATGATGGGCCTAGGTGGGCCGATTTAACTGCTTATAGCAGCAGAATGGGCTCATAAACCCACCTATGTCTTAGAAGAATATTCTGGCCAGTAGAACAGCCGTTGATGTATAGATGTAGAATGGCACTTTTTCAGTTTTTCATTGTTGCATTCTTATGGCCTTCTGGTCTACCCTGGCCTTCAACCAATGAGCTCCCCCACCTGGTTCAGCAGATGCTTCCTGTAACCTCCATTGAGATAAGGGCCCATCATGATCACTTTGGTGATGGTTTCTTTCTCCAGGCAGTATCAAGTATGCAGTAATACTGTCTAGGTAACGGTAGTGACAACAACAGGATGCACTCATAAGCATCTGCTTAGTTTTACTTCATATGGCCATATGGAAAAGGGAGCAGTATTGTAGTGGTAACAGAGTTTTGCATATAGCTAAGTGGGGAGTGGAGACTAGGCAAATAATCATAGCAGATCTGTTTTTCAGGAAATGTTGTCTCCTTCCTTTGTTGTGATTTGTCCAGGATCCCCAGTTGGAGGAGACTCAGGGACCTGACAGGGACTTTGAGACAGAGTGCAGAAATATTCACAGTATGTTCGAGTTCCATATTGAACTCAAAACAGACTGTGACCAGTGAAGTTATTTCTCTGTATTTCCTATCACTGTAGTTCCTCCTCATGGGCTCTGAGTATGAGACAAGAGGTATGAGACATGAACTCATTCTTTGTGTCTAGAATTTCAATTACTGTTTCCTTTTGTGAGATTTATATACTAGTTACGATGCACTGTATGCTGTACTTTTGGTGTGGATACATGGGTGGAGCTATCACTAATGTGAAAATGGCTGCATCCACTTCTCATTGAAATCGGCAGGCAGGAAAATTCCCACCTCAGCCTGTTACTGGTGTAAAAGGACAGTGGTGCCCCACATAGCGACGATAATCCATTCTGGATAAATCGTCGCTATCCGGAAACATCGCTATACGGGGCAAAAAAACCCCATAGGAACGCATTGAAACCCCTTCAATGTGTTCCTGTGGGGGATAAACTCACCGCTAAGTGGAAATCCTCCATACGGCCGCCATTTTCGCCGCCTCGGTAAGTGAGGAAACCGCGCGAAAACACTGCGGGTGGCCATTTTTTTCTTCCAGTGGCCATTTTGGAACCGCCGATCAGCTCTTTTAAAACATCACAATGCGAAGATCGGTAAGCAAAACGCTTACCGATCATCGCAATGCAGTGTTTTCCCTATTTAAAACATTGCAATGCGATCGCTTTTGCGATCGCAAAATCTGCATCGCTATGTGGATTTGTGCGCTCGTTATGCGAGATACCACTGTATACAGTACCACCATGAGAGGCATGGCTCTGGTCAGAAGAATGTACATTCTTCACACAGGTGTGATCTCCCCAACTCCCATCCTCATGCTGCCCGCATGTTATCCATTCTGTCACCAAATTTTTGCTGGCAAAACATTACACTTGCTATTTTTGTGCCTTATATTTTGGTGATGTAGCTTGCATTTTGCCATTATATTCTGAATATTATGAATCCGTTAATAGATTTTGAGCAAAGAATTACACCCAGAAAGAGATAAGCAGCATGTGTTTTGTTTAAATGACAAGAAAGAGAGAAACTCACATGGACTTTGTCGGGGAATCTGCTTTGTGTCTGTGAAAGAAGCTTTTCTGTTGATATTTAACCCTACATAGATATAACAAGCTAATTTGCATCAATAAATGTTAATACCAGTTTTCTTTGTTTGAAATTTGTAGTAAAACTTAAAACATTATTTTTAGGTGAGATTTGATAGAGCGACAATTTCTCTTTTCCTACTGACCTTTAGAGTGGTTGGAAGTCAATTGGTAAAGGATCTAATTCTTTGAAAGTTACAGTCATAAACCAAAGAGAACTTTGCATGACACTTCAGAAAAGTCCAGAATACAACATTTTTATTCCTAATGTCCTTGGGATTCTGATATTTGATTATAACAAATGTGACTTTATTTTAATGTCGGTAAATTTAAACTAGTTTCATGAAACTAGAGGCTTTTATTTTTGTTAAGTGTGTAGCATCTCCTATATCAAATTGTAGTTTAGTTTCACTGTGTCCATAGTTGAGTTATGAGTGATATCAATCTTCAGTTTCTTGTAGAGCTTTTGTCAAATAGTAAAATTGAATATGTACACTTAGTAGAAAAATGTCTAAAGTCAGGGGGATGGCCACATTATTTCCTTTATGTTATGCTGAAGGTTTAATGTTCATGGTGACAGTAATTGCCTGCCTAAGTTTGCACTCTCATTTCAAAAATCCATTCTGATAGTCTGGTGGTAGTATAGAAAATCTTTGATATATGGAGGCTGATTTTTCTGAATAATTGGATGATTGAGTGGAGTTGTGTATTTTATAGACCAATTATTGGCACTTCAGGATTATATGGATGAATTCCTTTTGCTTAGCTGTTGCACACTTTTTGTAACTTTTAATTTTGTTCCTAGCTGCCAAATAAAATGTCTCTACTTTTGGGGAGAGTGCATGTGCACTGGCTTAGTGCAAGGTCATGTCATGCATTTGACTTACACAAAAATTCCAGTGGAGCATCTTTGTCCTCCAGTTAGGAATAGACTGAAAGTTATGGATTGTGATATGCTATGCATCATTTCATTTTATATATAATACCCTCTTTTCCTGAAAATAAGACCTAAGCTGAAAATAATCCCTGTATGATTTTTAGGATGCTCCTAATATAAGCCCTACACCCCAGATAAGCCCGAGTTAAGTGAAACCCCATCCTCCACCATTGTGCAGCAACCAGAAGAAGATGACATGACTGTATTTGAATAAATATAGATTGTTGTGCATGGAAAAAATAAAATATCCCTTGAAAATAAGCCCTAATGCATTTTTGGAGCAAAAGTTAATATAAGACCGTGTCTTATTTTGGGGAAAACACGGTAGGTTTACTACATAACTAACTATGGTTTCAATACAGAATTTAAATGTGATTGCCTTGGTATTTGTGAACTGTGATGCTTTGAAGGATAGTGGGAATGTAGTCAAAGAAAATGGAGACTGTTACATGATTTTAAAGCATTGGTATGTGTTAGGCTGTGAGACTGTTTTTCAGAATTCCTGCCTGCCTGGTACAGAGGGAACTGCGATAAGCACAAGGACACACAGAGAGACCTGAGAAGACCAAACACCCATATCGGCTAATTGGGAGCAAGATAACGCACCTGTGGACTTCATGAAAATTCTGGGTGGAGAGTTGTGTTAAGCCTCTTTGAAGTTAATTGGTTTACCGCTTTTGTGTGTCAAAAGTAGGAAGTCCTAGACATAAAAAAGATGGATGATGGGATGTATTTGTAGCTTACAGGATGTAGCAAGGAAAAACGGTTTGTCTTTTTAAAACAACAAGAAGGAGGGGGAATAGCCCACCTTGCAAGTTACAATAATTACTTACCTTAGTTTTTAATGTTTCTTTTTTAATAAGAAATAGGAGCTTTATTTAGCCATTGTAATCTTTGGACACGTTTATGCTAATGCTTTTGCAAACAACTGTTTTGTATGAATCTTTATTTTCTTAATAAAACAAATATAAGCTTAATTGAGGGCTAGTCTCTTGAACAGCAGGGTTACGCCTAGATCCAGTAGATTGGAAGGTCACTAACTTGCAACCACAAGTGGTCCTACCTTGCAGAGCTGTTGTGTGTTCTGAGGAAGCACAAAACCCATGCTCAAGTGGTTTAAGAATGAGCAAAGTTTTCTTTTAAGGTCAGGCTTGTCCATGGGGCATATGCTATGCACTTTTGAAGCCTAAGAGGACCAATTTCAGTGATACAGCTGGTAGTTTTGTGCCCACAGTGTCTCCCTGTCCAACCTCATGCTCTCTTTAGGGAGAGGTGAGCTTGACATGAAACAGTATCAGATATTTGGGGACTAATATAAGCATGAGGTTTTTGTTATTGTTGAATTTCTCCTTCAGTAATTCTGGATAACACTCAAAAACATTCCATTGGTTTGCTAAAGTGTAGCATTGAAAGTGTGGAGGGTTCTCATTCTGTGGTGCTTTCTTGATATGAAAACTTTATTCTAGATTGCAGTATTGCAACATCATGGACAATGTGGCAGTTGCAAGATAATAATCTGAATTTTTTTGAAAAATGTTCTCTATGACCATGATCGTATTGGGGCACGGCACTCTTGCATGATTGGTGCTACTGCCTTGTTTAGAAGATTCTCTATAGTTCCAGACTGTATGATACAACACTATTTAGTTGGCAGTTCCACTATTCTCCCATGAGCTGATATAAAAATCAGGAGCATTAACAAGGATGCCTTCTCTCTTTTGTCTATCTGGTTAAGTCCACCTGTGCTTACAGTGCTTTTTCACTTCCCTAGTATTATATATTGGCCTTTCTATTTAGAATGGAATTTGATCATCTGGTAAATGCAAAACAAATAAATAAAAATGTTGATGGTTTAATATATCATTAAGTAAAATATTATACAAGATAATAAAGGCATTTTATTTGATCTGATTATGCTTGAAATAATTGGTTCTGTTTCCTTTTGAAGGATTTGGTTTTGGACTTGCTGAAGAATTAGAAGTTTTCCAAAAAGATAGCCATATTGGTCTGTTTTTATTACTATTATTAACCGTTTTATTTCAAACTAGGGATAGGGTAAAGAGTAAAAGGGGTAAAGGGATAAAAGGGGAGAAGGAGAACATACAATATACTGTCATAAAATATTGTTGGAATGGAATATTAAAAAGCAACATTTTTTGTAACAAAGTATGCACTACTATCCAGTACTGCTTCGCCTCTGTACAAGTCCACCACATGTGGTAAAAACCTCCCTCTTGTGCTTTACACTCCAACAGACATTTGACATTTCTGTATAAATCTTTGATAATTTTTTAGTCATATACCTCCTATAAAATATATATGTTCTCCTTAAAATTTACCCATTTTTGAGCGTTATATTATTTTTTCATATTTGCAAACAATGATCACTGCCTATATTTTGTGCCCACTTGATCATACATTCTTTTACAATCTCATCTTGCATTTTAGTTTCAAGCAAATAATTATACATCTTAATTACTTTCTCATTTGAGCCCAACAAAGGTTTATCAAATACTGTTAGTTCTGTATAGAAGCCCTCTATTTTATCTTTTGTATACCAGGATTCCATCTGTGCTCTAGGCCAGGGGTCCCCAACCCCGGTCCGCAGCCCGGTGCGAGTCCATGGGCTTCCTTGAACAGGGCTGTGGACACAGATTTCCGCCCCCTGCGTGCTCGCACAGGGGCATGTCGGGCTTGCGGGTGGGCATGTCGCACTTGTGCATGGAGCCTGTACCCCCACAGTCCAAAAAAGGTTGGGGACCGCTGCTCTAGGCGACCAGTCGAAATATATATTTTGCACCTCTAACTATTCTTTGAACCTTAAATCGCAATCCTTTAAAAATAAAACTTGGTATCTTAAAAATTTCTTTTCCATCTTAAGATTGGGTTGTGTAAAGGCCTCTATAGGTGATACCCAAGTTGGTATATTTTGGTATATCTCCTGTACAATCTTATTTCCAAGTCCATAGTAGTGCTCTTCTTATCATGTGAGTATTGAAACTTTTATTTTCTTTGTATTTTTATACCACAAAAAAGCATGCCATCCTAACTCCAGATCATGTCCTTCTAAATTAAGTAGCCTATCATTATCTAGGGTTATCCATGCCTTTATCCAAACTAATACATAGGCTCTATGATATAACATCCAGTCCAGAAGACCCAAACCTGCTCTTTGTTTGGTATCTTGCATTGCTTTGATTTTGATTCTTGGTTTTTTACCTTGCCAGATGAATCTCGTGATTATCTTATTAAGTTCTTGGAAGACTTTTAATATCTCTGGAATTGTCTGGAATAAAAATAAAATTTTGGGTAGAATATTCATTTTGATAGTTGCCATCAACCACAGCTGTAGTTTATCTCATCTCTCCAAGCTTGTCTGTATCTCTTTAATAAATTACATATAATTATCTTTGAATAGTGTACTTATTTTCTTTGTGATTTGAATTCCTAAGTATCTGACTCTCTTCTCTTCTTGAAAGCCCTTTCTATTATTTTCAATCATCCTTGATCTCTCATATTTTTAAAAAGTATTTTTGTTTTCTTTTGATTTATTTTCATTCCTGCCATGTCACCAACATTCGTCAGCGTCTCCATCAAATCATCAATTGAATCCACTGGATCTTCCAATATAATAACTAGGTCATCTGCAAAAGCTTGCAGCCTGAAAACTTGCCCCCTTATTTTTAACCCTTTTATTTCCTTTTTATATCTGATTTGATCAGTTAATATTTCTAGGGTGAGAATAAATAATAGTGAAGAAAGCCATGGGTAACCGGCGGCGGGTGGTATCTAAGCCCGGGATGCCTGAAAGGCATCCGGACCCCCCACCCTCCCCCCGCGACTTGGATCCGAGCCGCGGCGGCTACCCCAGCCATGGCCAGACTCTAGGGAGTCCGGCCATGGCTGAGGTAACCACCGCGGGTCAGAGCCAAGCCGCGGGGGGAGATTGGGGGATCCGGATGCCCGGATCCGACCCGCAGCGGCTGTGATGAGATGGGTTTTTGAGTTAAAATCTTTTAAGGCATATGGGTTTTGTAATTAAGAAATGAGCCAGAGAGGTTCCATCTTGTTTCTTTGTATAAAGTATCTTTGCTATGCTGACAAGTTGTTTTCTAGGCGAGCGAGAGAATGTTATTCTGAAAGCCTGAGAAAGGACTCGGTGTGATTAGATAGATGGGAATTGTTGTGACTCTTTGATAAACCACAGAAAACCCAAATAACATCTGGTGCGTATGGGAAGGAAGTCGGTGATGTAACAGGACTGTTTGCCTAGTAACGAACTCTGATTGGATGACATCGTGGGAAGGTGCATTAAGCCCTTGCCAGTTACTCTTGAAAAAGGAACTTTTTCTCTATGGACGTTGTCTTTCCAAGACCGACCTTTCAGTCATTCGTGACCTACTCTTCAGCCATTTGGGACTCACCCTAATGTCTTTCGAGACGGACTGGTGTCCTACCTACATGGACTGGTTCCTATGCTTTGCTGGATTACTTTTGGACTTATGGGATTTTTCCTAAGGACTGTGCATGGACTATTTTCTATGGACTGTTCTATGGAATATTCTTTATGGACTTCTTTTCTTGGAATACTCCATATGGACTATGCTCTTGTAATTTTGTAAGGACTATGGTATATTTACTGGATTTTTCTTTTCTAAGGACTATGGGACATATAATGGATTTTTACTTTTGTTTAGGGATTTTTATTCTATAGTATCACTGAGGACTATAGCCTTTTTATAACCTATTTGGATTATTTTGTTTTTACTAATGGATTACTGGAGTGGAACTGTTTTTATTCTTTTTAATGGCTTTTTGTGTTTTTGTAAGGTTTTTGAACTCTTTTATATTTTTCATGTTTTCTTTGCCTCACTACATCTGTGTAACTAAACAGCACAATGCTAGTTTATTTGTTTTGGTTTAATTTGGCTTTGATACCTAGTAACATGCTTTTTCTTTAATAAAATAAAGATTATAAAACTCATTTGGTTTCCTGAACAGTACACTTGTCATAGGGTCATCTGAGAGTGCTGCCTCGGCCTAGCTTACTTAGAGTCCTGTCAGTGGTGCAAGTTAAGTCTAAGGACTACAAAGCCCACTTGACCTTTTCACAATAATATCTGAGAGTACCAGGGTGTTCTTATGTGGGCAGATCTGCGAGAAGGAGTGTTGTATCAAGGCTAGCTGAATTTGGACTCATTCAGCCCATTTTAGCATGTGCAAACTCCTGATTGCTCTCTGTCCAAGCTTACACATGAGTTCTTGGACCCGTGTTTGCCGACAGCGGCAACTCCCAGCCATGGCCAATCTCCCCCACCACCATCGGGCGCAGCGGGAGAAGCCACCCGGTGGGGGGGGGAGATCGGATCAGCTTCTGCCTTTCTTCGGAGCAGCCCGGCTGCTCCCAAAGGGCTGCCCCGACTGTGCTTTCAGCAGTGGAGGAGGTGCCCGGTGGAGGAGAAAGGCCAGATCGACTCCTGCCTTCTCCTCCACCGGGCACCTCCTCCGCTGCTGCAAGCACCATCGGGACAGCCCTTTGGGAGAAGCCGGGTGGTGGGGGAGAAGGCAGGAGCTGATCCCGTCTCCCCCCCCCAAGCTTCTCCCAAAGCACTGCGCCCGATGGTGGGGGAGAAAACGGGATAATCTGTTCCTATTAGAACGGATTATCCGGTTTTCAATGCATCTCTATGGGAAAACGCGTTTCACTTAGCGATGTTTTCCCATAAGCGATGTTTTTTTTAGAACCAATTAACCTTGCTATGCGAGGCAGCGCTGTATTCCAAAGTGTTTAGAATTATCCTCATATTGTTCTTCATCTGTCTCTTTGGGGGGAAACCTGATTGATCTTGGTGTATTGTCTGTATTAAGATTCTTTTCATTTTAGTTGCCAAGACAGTTGCATAAATTTTACCGTCTACATTTAACAATGAAATCGGTCTTTGACATCTGTGTTTTCCTTAAGTATTAGAGAGATTGTCGCTTCATACTACATTGATGGTATTTCTCCATTTTCTTTGATAAATTCCAGGAGTTTCTTCTATGGTTTAAGCCAGTGGTTCTTAACCTTTGTTACTCAGGTCTTTTTGAACTGCAACTCCCAGAAACCCCAGCCAGCAGAGCTGATGGTGAAGGCTTCTGGGAGTTGCAGTTCAAAAACACCTGAGTAACAAAGGTTAAGAACCAGTGGTTTAAGCAATACATCTTCCAATTCTTTATAATATTCCACTGGAAGACCATCTGGACCTGGCGATTTCCCTTTTTTCTTTTTTTGCTCTTTAATAGCTTCTGCAATTTATTTGAATGTAATAGGATCGTTCAAAGAATCCATTTGATATTTGGTCAGTTTCATTTTATTATATTTCAATATATATTCTTTCTGGGACCACTTACCTACTTCCTTTTTATTATAGAAAATCGATAGAAGTCCTCTACAATCTTTATTTCTTTTTGTCTAAATTTTTCCACCCCTGATTAATCTTTTAGTGTCTGTATTGTTGTCTTCTCCTTCTCTTTTCTTAGTTTATATGCTAGCCATCTATCTGGTTTGTTTGCTTTTTCAAAAAAAGGTTTGTTTTGCAAATGTAAGCTTCTTTGTAGTTTCCTCAGTAAGCAATATATTTACCTGATATTGCATTGACTTTATCTTCTCCTTGAGCTCTGTATTTGATTAATTTTGTTTCATTTGTAATTCATCTGCAGCTATTCTGTTTTTCAAAATCTGGTATTTCTTCTGTCTTTCTCTTATTAAACTACTCATTCTTTAAAGGTAAAGTATTGAGCCCCCAGCAAAATTCTCTTGTTTTGCTTCCCAATTGTAACGAAATAGGATTTTGATTGGCAAATATATTGGGTAAAATGTCTATTTGTTCCATTTTCTTCATTACGCTTGTTGAGATCAAACATGCATCAATTCTTGACCACAATTTCTGTCTATTGGAGCAGAAAGTATAAACTTTTGTATTTGGATATCATGTCCTCCAGAGATTAGGTATCCTTCAGTCTCGAGAGACTATGGTAACGTGCTCTGAATGGAGGATTTGGAACAGCATCTAGTGTGGCTGAGAAGGCCAGTTCGAAAGTGACAATCCCTTCCACACTGAAGACAATTACAATCTGTCCCCTGTCCAGTTCCCTGATTTTGCTGGTTTCGGGACTCTCTTTGCCTCGGCCTGTTGGAAAAGGGTCTCTTCAAAATGGGAGAGGCCAAGTGCACCGCCTGCCTCCAGGCTGAATGCTCCGATGTCAAGGTTTCCCATCTGTTGAGTTCCATTCCTGAGGCCTTCAGATCCTGCTTGCAGATGTCCCTGTATTGCAGCTATGGCCCCCCTCGGGCAATTTCCCTGCACTAATTCTCCATACCGGAGACGTTTTGGAATCTGACCATCGGCCATTCTCACGACAAACTGAGCCATCACTGTTTCAGTAATGTATTTATGCTAAAAATTCCAACTCATTCTAGGAATACTCTATTTGGAACTTTGTCCTGCCAGGTGATACCAAAAATGTGTCGGAAAAAAACGCATATGGAACATGTTCAGCTTCTTCTCCTGCCGTGCACAAAGGGTCCAGGACTCACTGCAGTACAGGAGTGTACTCAGGACACAGGCTCTATAGACCTGGATCTTGGTACAGTGGTGCCTCGCATAACGAGTGCCCCATTTAACAACGAATCCGCATAGTGATTGGTTTTTTGTGATCGCAAAAGCGATCACATGGCGATGTTTCCTATGGGCAAAAATTGCTTTACGATTTTCCCCCATAGGCCCCCGGTGGGCGCGTTGGAGCAGCCGCGGGCGATGTCTCTCCCGCGGCTGCTCTGAAGCGGCGGCCGGCTGGCATTTTCGGGGCGGGAGCGTCGGAGCATCCGGGGGCGAGGGCTCTCCTGCAGCCGCTCTGACGCGCCCACCCTGAAAATGCCGGCCGGCACTTCAGAGCGGCCACGGGGGAGGGCTGGCCAGAGAGGAATCGGCTGTCTCCTTGCAACCAACACTGGGTCCTCTTCGCGCTGGGCTGAGCTCAGCTGGAGCGAAGCGGACTCTGCATCGGTTGCAAGGAGGGGGCCGATCCCTCCCTGGCTGCCAGCTTGCTTCTCCTTTAGAAAAGCAAGCCAGCTGGCCAGGGAGGAATCGGCTGCCTCCTTGCAACCAACGCTGGGTCCTCTTCGCGCTGGGCTGAGCTCAGCTGGCGCGAAGCAGACTCTGCATCGGTTGCAAGGAGGGGGCCGATTCCTCCCTGGCCGCCGGCTTGCTTCTCCTTTGGAAAAGCAAGCCAGCCGGCCAGGGAGGAATCAGCTGCCTCCTTGCAACCAACGCTGGGTCCTCTTCACGCTGGGCTCAGCTCAGCCGGCGCGAAGTGGACTCACCATCGGGTGGAAGGAGGGGGCCGATTCCTCCCTGGCCCACCAGCTTGCTTCCGAAGCCGCCCATCGTGGGGGTGGGGACACCCAGGGAGGTCTCCCAGAGCTTGCACGCCACCATGGGAGACCTCCCTGGGGGTCCTTGCCGCCACGATCGGTCCCTTCAGAGGTTTTAAAGGGCTTTCCCCGACATTGGAGGAAGCCCTTTGAAAGCGCCAAAGGCAGCGGAGCGCCAGGCGGCTAGAGCAGGCCGGGGCCCTGGCCGCTCGCCCCGGCCCCGCGGAACGAGCGGAGGGCCGGGAGGCTAGAGCAGGCCAGGCCCCTGGCCGCGCGGAGCCAGCAGAGTGCCGGGAGGCTTCGGACTGGTAAGTCCTTTTTTAAAAAAATTTTCTGTGTGGGTTTTGGAGGGTGGGTTTGGATTGGGGGGGTTATGTTCGTGGTTTGTGTGTATGTGTGTGTGTTTTTGCGGCATTTTTGCCGCGGGCGCTTCGGAGTGGCCGCGGGGAGGGCTCCCCCGCCGCCTTTCCGAAGCGCTTCAGCCGGCTGTGTGAAAATGGGGGCTTTGGTCCTCCCAAAGGCCCCATTTTCGCACAGCCGATCGGCGGTTCCAAAATGGCTGCCACAACTAATTTCGCGTGCTGCCCTCGCTTACTGAGGCGGCGAAAATGGCAGCCGGATGGAGGATTCCTGCTTAGCGGTAAGTTTTCCCCCCATAGGAACGCATTAAACGAAGTTTAATGCGTTCCTATGGGGTTTTTCCATCCGTATAGCGATGTTTCCAGATAGCGACGATTAATCTGGAATGGATTAACGTCGCTATGCGTGGCATTACTGTATATGCAATCAGCTTCTTATTAAGCCATACCTTCTTTGTGAGTCTAGAGAACATAGTTTGCCAATGTGTTTATCCAGCTGCTTTGCCAATGTGTTTATCCAGCTCGACATCTAGGGAGAGAGTGTCAGAGATCGTTGAGCCAAGGTACACAAAGTCATGAACAATCTCCGATTCTTGTGTGGAGATGGTAATAGAGGGAGGTGAGTCCACGCCCTGGCCGATGACTTGTGTTTTCTTCAGGCTGATTGTTAGTCCAAAGTTTTGGCAGGCCTTACTAAAATGATTCATGAGTTGTTGTAGGTCTTCAGCAGAATGGGCAACAACAGCTGCATCATCAGTGAAGAGGAATTCCCGCATGCATTTCAGCTAGACTTTGGTCTTCGCTCTCAATCTAGAGAGATTAAAGAGCTTTCCATCTGATCTAATCCAGAGATAGGCAACTTCTGTTGGAGTTCCAAAGGCCTGCTTCAGCATGACAGCAAAACAGATCCTAAACAGGGTCGGCGCAAGGACACAGCCCTGTTTCACTCTGTTTTGGATGTCAAAGGGATCCAATTTTGAACCTTCAAAAACTACAGTGCCCTTCATTTCCTCAAGAAAAATCCCGATGATGTTAAGGAGTCGAGGTGGACAGCCAATCTTGGGAAGTACAGTGGTGCCTCACAAGATGATGTTAATTTGTTCCACGAAAATAGCTGTCTTGCAAAAACAGTTTCTTGCGAAACGCGGTTCCCCATTGGAATGCATTGAAATCTATTTAATGTGTTCCAATGGGGAAAAATCGTCGTCTTGGGAAAATCCCCCATAGGAAACCATTGTCTTGCAAAGCATAACAGTGATCGCAAAAACTAATCGTCTTGCGGATTAATCATCTGGCGGGGCAATAATCTGGCGAGGCACCACTGTATTTCAAAAAGGCCGTCCCTGCTAACCAAATCAAAGGCCTTTGTAAGATCTATGAAGGCCACAAAGAGCGGCTGTCATTGTTCCTTATTTTTTTTGCCCTGCAACTGTCTGAAGGAAAATTCCATGTTGATCGTGGACCAATTAGCTCGAAATCCACACTGATTCTGGATAGATCTGTCTGCAAGCACCTGGAGTCTCTTCACCACATCATAGGCAAGCAGGTTCCCTACAATGCTGAGAACAGCGATGCCCCGTCTCCTTTGTTCTTATAAAATGTGAAAATGTTTCATGTCCTGTGGTACTCCACCTTCCCTCCAGCAAAGACAAATTATTTCATACAGCTCGGTGGTGATGATCTCTTTATAGCACTTCAGCGGGGAGTTTATCCTTCCCAGATGCCTTGTCAGAGTCGAAAGAATCCAAGGTTGCTTTCATTTCTGCTAAAGTTGGTTCCCTGTCCAACTCTTCCAGACAGGCAGGCACTCAGTGTTATTTAGTGCCTCTTCGGTTACTACATTCTCTCTGGAATATAGCTCAGAGTAGTGCTGCACCCAGCATTCCATCTGTTGTGCTTGGTCCTGGATGATCACGCCTGTAGCAGACTTCAAGGGAGCAGATTTCTTCTGTATTGGACCTCAAGCCTGCTTGATACCTTCATACATTCCCTTGATGTTACCTGTGTCCACTGCGGTCTGTACCTGAGAGCAGAGCTGAAACCTATAATCATTGGAACATCTCCTGGCTGCCTCTTGGACTTTGCTACAGCAACTCGAAGAGGCTGCAAGTTGTACTCACTAGGACAGGCTTTGTATTCTGCTAGAGCTCTCCTCTTTTCCTCAATGGCTGGCATCAACTCCTCCGAGTGGGTTTCGAACCAGTCTGCCATCTTTTTGGTAGTCTTGCCAAGTGTGGACAAGGTGGTGCTATATACAGCATTCTTGAAATGTTCCCATCGTTGAGGTGCATTTGCATCAGCCGGGCCTGGAAGGGTTTCCTCAAGCACTTGGGCAAATTCTTCCACTTTTCTTTGATTGTGAATCTTCCTGATGATACAGTCTCTTTGTTCACAGTTCAGTATTGCAATCAGTACTCTGTAACTGTGTGTGATCGTAGTACTAGGAAGGCTAGAACGTCTAGTGAGGATCAAATCGAGCTGGTGCCAATGCTTGGATCTTGGATGTCTCCAGGAAACTCTGTGTTGAAGCTTCGTATTAAAGAAAGTGTTGCTGACACAAAAACCATAATAACAGTAAAACTCCAGCAAGCGTTGGTAGCTGCTACTTCTTGTGTAATTTTGATGCTGTATGCAAAGCTGTAATGTCCTCTCCAGAGCACAATGCCTGGGTAAAATAATATGGAGGATAGGCTGTTACCCAAGCAGCAAATCCTTCCTTTCCACATCGCTGAAATAGTCCAATGGAAAGACAAGAGCCAATACAACTGGTTCCAGCAACGTTGCAGGAGTTGCCAGAATTGCGCAAACTGCTCCGGGACTTCGGCTCCATATTTTCCCTCGAGGTTAACTCCTGAAGCCTTTTCCATCAGTGGATATAGCCACAAGACAGTGGAGGTTTGAAATTGGAGTTTTCCTTCTCCTAGATGGGCTGCCTTCCAAGGCTGACGAGCCCCACATACCTGGCCTGCTCCCTAATAGTACGGAGATTAGAAACACAGGCCTTCAGCTGCCGGATCTTGTCTTCCAACTTACACTTAGAGCATTTGTACCCAAGCATCTCATTTGGCAAGAAAACAAACATGCCACAGGCGTAACAAGTGCAACAGATCCTGTACTCTCCATCTCAACTTGGTCAGTGAATAAAAAAGAGAGGGAGTCTGAGCTTATCCCTAAAACTTCCTTCCTCCCCCAGGTGTATGTACGGCTGCTTGTCTTTCCAATTTGCCTTTCCTCTAACCTATTTCCTAGATCAGAGTAAAAAAATAAAATCAGAGAATTTTTGATGGCACTTATTTAAAGCTAAATTCCTTCCCCCTCAGACCCTTGCATTTAAACATGGGCAAGTGAATGAATTTCTGATATTATGAATTAGAATCTATAGCAGGGTTGTCAGAGTAGATGGTGGGAAAATGTATAGCGTGTGGATTTTTATCAGAGTCTTATACCTCCTTGCTTGTATAAGAGTAGCTGATTGTAAAGCAGGAGTTGTCTGTGAGCAACTACAGGGCTGCTGGACAAAACCTGCAATAACTTTTATTGTCCATAATAGATTATATCTTACTAATGATGCATTTGAATACTCTTGGAGATTACTGGTAGTGTTCTGCCTTTGCCCATTTTAGAGTGTAACTACACAGCAAAGGGAATGATGTAAAGGCACACTGGGGGATTCAGGTTTCCCTGGATCACATTAACTGGCTGCAGAGAGAGGAGAAAAGCCTTCTTTATAGCTTATTTACATCTCTCTATAGCCCTGCAGATTGTGTGGTTGCAAAGGAACTCTTAGTAAGCTATAGTCAATAGTTGCTTTCTCTCATTATCTTCTAAGCTATTAAGGAAAAAAAATTCTTGCTAATGGAATGTAGTCATGAGACTGGTTGTTGTGGCTTTTTCTGGTTCTTTGGCCATGTTCTGAAGGTTGTTCTTCCTGACGTTTCGCTAGTCTCTGTCGCCAGCATCTTCAGAGGACTGTGTCCATGCTCTGTTGCTGTTTGTTAGTTAATTGAGTATTTAGAGCTGTGGGAACAGCCCTTGTCCTTTTCAGGAGAAAAGTAGGCCCTGGCTTCGGCACCCTTCACACCCATAGTCTGGTTCCGATACGTGGATGACACCTTCACAGTTTGGAACCACGGTGAAGAAAAACTGGAAGAATTTCTAAACCATCTTAACAGCATCCACCCAAATATACAATTCACCATGGAAAAAGAAATAGAGGGCCAACTCCCTTTCTTCGATGTCATGGTCATACGCAAAACTGACCTATTGGGACACAAGGTCTGCAGAAAACCCACCCACACAGACCGGTACCTACACAAAAACTCCAGCCACCACCCACAACAAAAAAGAGGCATAATCAAAACACTGGTAGACCATGCAAATGGGAACTATGAAGCTCAATTTCTCAGCACCGAACTCAACCATCTGAATTGGGCCCTACAGGCGAATGGCTATTCCAAGAATGAAATCAAAAGAGCAATCAAACCAAGAAAACAACACCAAACTGAAGAGGAAAAACGGCCACCCACAAATCAAGTATTTCTGCCATACATCAAAAGGGTCATGGACTGCATGGGAAAACTTTTGAGAAAACACAACCTACAAACAGTATTCAGACCCACCACAAAATACAACAAATGTTACAATCAGCAAAGGACATCTGCAGGAGTATACCAGATACCTTGCAGAGTAGACTATGTCTAAATGGGCGGCATATAAGCTCAATAAATAAATAAATAATAGATAAATAAATTGCAGTTGTGGACAGGTATATATTGGAACCATTTAATACAACATTCACACCAGAATCAAAGAACATGAGAGACACTGTAGACTAAAACAGAAAAATCAGCGGTAGCTGAACATGCCCTAAAACAAGTTGGACATGAAATTCTATTTCAAAATACTGAAGTACTGGACAATACCAGCAATCATTATGTTAGACTGCACAGGGAAGCCATTGAAATCCATAAACATCAACATAGCTTCAACAAAAAAGAGGAAAATCTGAAACTGAACAAGGACTGGCTTCCAGTGCTGGAAAATACATCCTGCAGAAGTAAACGAACTCTACCCAGCCACACAAGGACCAGGGATCATTGCACAATAGAGACCAGCTAAAGACACCCATCAACCACGGTGACAGATAATCTCTCCCACTTATCACAAAAATACATACACAACAAAAACACACTGATCACCCTATCTCCTGAAAAGGACAAAGGCTGTTCCCACAGCTCTAAATAGTCAACTATCCAACAAACAGCAACAGAGCATAGACAGAGTTCCTACTCCAGTCCTCTGAAGATGCCGGCCACAGAGCATGGCAAAACGTCAGGAAGAACAACCTTCAGAACATGGCCAAAGAGCCTGAAAAACCCACAGCAACCATCAGATCCCAGCTATGAATGCCTTCGAGAATACAGTTATGAGATTGCCTTGGAGAAAGTAAACCTGCATTCCTGCTTGCGCCTGAAAAGTGCTACTAATTATAGATCTATCCTGTGACATCCCATCCTCCAAGGCACTCAAGCACCACACCCATTCATTGTTTCTGGGAGGTCTTAGACTTCTTTTATCTTTGAGAAGAGGACTAATTAATGGTAGAGAACTATGAGATCAGAAGTGATATAGAATTAGGATTTGGGTATCAGGCAGCCTATGTTTAAGCTGGCTGAAGAAAAATCATTCTTTACTTTTTAGACTCCACCTTGCACAGTTTTTCTTGTCTCCCACCAAGGGTATTTCTAGGGACACTGTTAACTCTGTAATTTCTTCCCTCAGTTTCATTATGACAATGTATGTAGCAAACACATCAACAAAAAATCTTCGTACAACTTAACAAGTAACACAGTTACTCACGTAATGCACAACCCTTGGCTCGAAATAGAAAAGTAAGTACAGTGGTGCCTCGCTTAGCGACGTTAATCCGTTCTGGAAAAAACGTTGCTAAGCGATTTCATCGCTAAGCAAAATTAAAAAGCCCATAGAAAAGAAGCGCATTTAAAAGCGATTAATGCGTTCCTATGGGCTTAAAAACTCACCTTTAAGCGAAAATCCTCCATAGCACTGCCATTTTTGCTGCCTCTTAAGCGAGGAAAAACAGCGGGGCGGCCATTTTATTTTCCCGGTAACCATTTTGAAACCGCTGATCACGTGTTAAAAAGGGTCGCTTTGTGATGATCGCAGGGAAGCGATCATCGCAAAGCAAAAAACGCCATAGGGACCATCGCAAAGCGATCGCTTTTGCAATCGTAAAAATTCTGTCGCTAAGCGATTTCGTCGCTCAGCGGAGCAATCGCTATGCGAGGCACCACTGTAATAGAGAAGTGCTGCCATTCCAGTGAGTGTGTACTGGTGCGGAGACTTTTTCTGCATCAGTTCAAGTGATAGCATGCCTGAACCAATGCAACTGAATCCATTCTTCTTCATGGTCTCTGTTAATGCACACTAATGGGTTTTAGCACATTTGTGCAGAGAACCTCGGAATATTCTAGAGCTTAAAACACATGTTGTTAGGATCTCCCTCACATCATGACCCTACCCACAGCAGTGAGTGTCTCAGTTCCTTTTTTGCCTCCGCTGCAGCAGCACCTTGGCTTTGGAGATTCTGTTTCCTCTCAGAAATTATACCTTTGCTTCACTCTTTTCAAAAATTACTCATGTTGGTTGTGATCACTGAATTCTTCAGAGTACCTTTCGTCGTGAGTTAAAAAAAAAAGAACGATAAAAAGAGGAAATATTGTTAATGGTTTTTCCCACCCTTTTCCCCACTGGGCCTACTCTTTATGGCATGTTCAGGCCCATTTAAGAGATTTGATTCCTGCTCAAATAAAATACCACTATCTGACAGGCATTCAAAGTGTCTTTTTAGCTTGGGCAAGGCACATCAGTCCTCCTGGTACCAGGCCTGCAAAAATCTAACCATACCGGCTCTCATGCTTAGACTTGTGCTCCTTTCTTTGAGAGAAGTTCCTTCAGCCATCTCAGGGTGTCACCATGGAAACCCCAAACCCATACCTTGGAGCCTTCACCAAGCTCCCGGAGCCTTTTCCTTACTGCCAGGCCACAACCTTCGAAGAGGCCTAAAATGGCCACAAAGTCCCAACTCTCAACACCAATAACAGCTTCAACTCACTCAATACCAAAGAAGGCATCATGTTGAAATCAAGATATGTAAAAGATAAAGCTACAGGGCTTCAGAAAGTCAAAATACCTTTGGATAACGGGTTGCTGGACTCAGAGGAAAATTTGATTAAAGGTTTACATAATACTTTAATTGAACAAAAATGGAAGATGAAATTATGAAGGATTGCATGGTAAAATTGGCTCAAAATATAGGTCATAATATAGAACTAAGTGCCTGGTCACAAATTTGGGAACGAAATATTAAAATGACTAAATCTATAAGAAAATATATACAAAATGTTTTACAGAGAAATTAACAAAAATGTATTAAAATATTTCTAATAAGTGTTGGAAATGTAAAAAGAAAGTAGGGAGCTTCTATCATATGTGGTGGATGTGCAGTAGAGCCAAGGACTTTTGGAAAATGATTCATGAAATGATAGAGAAAATTTAAGGGGTTAAAATTGCTTTGACACCAGAAATTTTCCTATTGAATATATTACCGGCTACATTCGAAAAAACCGAGACTTACTTGACCTTACACCTAATAGAATTGTATATGCCAGTAAGTGGAAGACTACAAAGGTACTGAAAAAGAAGGAATTTATTGGGAATATTTTGGAACTACCAGAAATTGATATTTTGACAGATACACTAAATGATAGACTGGATAATAATAAATGGGAACCTCTTTATGCCTGGATTAAATCTACACCAATTTAAGTAGAATAGATTAGATTAATATTATGTTAGAGAGTATAAGACACAGATAGAAAAGTAGAAAAAGTACAATAAAATATTTATTAAAAAAGAAGGCATCATCAGCTGCACAGAAGACAAAGAAGTCTACGGATAAGCCTGTACCTGTGGCTCCCAACTGTGGATTGACCTCAACAGGAGGCAGTATGCCTCAATATCTTATCCAGGGATGAGGATGTCACTCTCCCCCAGCCTGACACTGCGCCATCCCCACAGTTTAGTCACTCTCCTGACTCGGGGAATGCCTTGTCCAAGATTACTGCACTGGAGCAGACAAGCCCACAATCTACACCCGGCTCTGTCTCAGGCCATACTGCAGTGTTGGCACCAGAATCGATTCAAAGTTATCTTCCTGGAAAGAAGACACATCATATTGATCCTTTGAGAGAAACAGATGGCTACCGGCACCGTGCCACATATCACACAACTTTTGATCCTGAGATCCAGTACGGACTTCCCAGCTATAAGAGGATCACTCTGTGTACTACAAGCCCAAAAGCTATGAGCTGGATCCTATTATCTGAGGTCATACAAGCCAGACCCACAATACTGGAGGCACCACTATTATCAAGCCTAAGTCACCTTCTCCATCACCCTGGCCCCCTTGATACTGGGTACACACCGAACACTACCCATTTTCTGAAGGTGACTTAATAAAAGCCATAGCACCACCTCCAGATCAGTACCAGAAGAGGCCCTTAAGAACTGATCAGGAGATCGCTCATACTCAAGTAAAATGTCCATGGCGAATAACATCAATACCAACTTGTCCATTCTGAACCCATACTATATCACAGGGTCAATCCTCAGCTTTACAAATCACATACCGTGGACAGTCACTACCGGAGCCGATCCTTCCACACAAACCTAAGAAGACAAAAGGAGAATAACATTTGCTGGCTGAGATAGAGCCATCTGATCACCCTGCGGCTTGAACTAGAAGAGGGCTGTCTCCTTCACCAGAACAAATTCTGACCTTTGACACCGATGATTCTGATGTTGAGAGAGATTTTCCTCCAAACATTCCCAGCCCAGATTCCAATGTCACAGAGAACCATCCTATGTCTCCTTCAGAGGATTTCACATCTTATTTGCAGTTAATACTCAGGATCGCGAAAGTAATAGATATGGTGGTCAACCAACCTGTGTTGAAAGGGGTGGACAAGGTCTACAGAGACATCACCCAGGATCAGAATCCACCACTTTGTTTGGCCTTTATTTCATCCCTCCTTAAGCTTATTAGAGAGTCTTGGAGGAAGCCATCTTTGACCCTACAGATCCCCAGAAGGGTTGAAACTGTATATGACAGCGACAACACCACCTTCCTCTCTAAGCACCCCCTACCTAATTCTTTTATAGTAGGTGCTACACCGAAAAGAGCTAGAAATTGTTCTGCATCTACCCTAAATAACAAAGAAGGGAGGAAGCTAAATGTCATTAAACGCTGGAACTACTTCCTTGTTTCTTTTATTCTGAGAGTGGCAAATTACACCATTGCCATAGATTCATACCACCGTCACCTGTGGAATAAGGCACTCCTGGTCTTGAAGCAGCACTGGAAGATGTAGGGGCCTGTGGCCTCTCTTGTCATCAGGAGCCCTGGCTCTTGCATGTCAAGAGAGAATCACAGCATGCCATATAGTGGATGCTGCTTCTAAACAAATAGCTACAGCCATTACATTGTGTCGCCATGCATGACTGAGATCAGCAGGCCTATCTGACAGTTCTCTATCCAGAATTGATGACTTACCTTTCAACGGCATCGGTGGCACAGTGGTTAAACCGCTGTACTGTAGCTAAAACTGTGCTCATGACCTGCGGTTCAAATCCCAGGTTGACTCATCCTTCTATCCTTCCGAGGTCGGTAAAATGAGTACCCAGCTCGCGGGGGGGGGGGCAATGTGTAGCCTGCATAATTAAATTATAAACCGCCCAGAGAGTGCTTGAAGCGCTATGGGGCGGTATATAAGCAGCACGCTTTGCTTTTGCTTTGCTTTGCTTTGCTTTTTGATGAGAAAACTGATGAGATTCTGGATAACCTGCTGAAACTAAGAAAAACAGTACAGTCATATAACACCCAGCAATACAGGCCATGCAGCACCTGGCACCATCCATATACTTATCAGCAGTATAGGCCTCCTCAAGACTGCCAGCTACCACAAGCCTTCAATATTTCATCTGTCTCCTCTCAACAGAAAGTGAGACGTCCCCAGCAGTTCACCCACCAACCTGATAGAAAGACAAGGCAGAATCTTTGACTTTCTCCACATATCAACCATGGAGGTTTACACAAGTGATCTAGCACCATTCTTCACACCTGGCGACACATCATCTCAGACTACTGTGTCCTTACCATCATTACCAAGGGCTATGCCATCAAATTCGACACCATCTCATCAACCAGGATTTTCAAGACTACAAAACACTCCCCTGCGTTGGAGGAGGAGATATGTTCCCTACTACAAACGTGGCCTTTGGGTTCTATTCCTGATACTCTGCAGTCTCAAAGAAGGAGGGCTGTCTTTTTCCTATCTTGGATCTCTGGCACCTCAATTCGTACATCAACCCTCAATGATTCCCCATAGCCACCTTGGACAACAGTATCCAGCTACTCCAGCATGGCAATTGGTTCACTGTTATAGATCTAAAGGACACATATTTCCATATAAACATACGTCCAGACCATTGCAGATTTCTCAGATTCTCATTCAGAGGGGTAACATACGAGTTCAAAGCCCTCCTATTCGGATTATCAGCAGCCCCATGGGTATTTACAAAGTGTCTTGGACCTGTAGCCTCCAAGGTGTCACCATCATCCTATATTTGGATGACTGGCTTCTGGTATCTTCATTGCAAGCCAAAGCAGAGCAAGACATCAAACATACTCTGTCCCTGCTATCCACCTTGGGGCTCCAAGTCAATTTCTCCAAAGCCACACTTTGGCCAACCCAACAAGTCACCTATATAGGAGCTGTCCTTGACTCAGTTCAAGGCTGTGCCTTTTTACCACGAGAGAGGGAGGTGAGTCTCTGCTCTCTGTTACAGTTCTTTCTGCCAGGTGCGTTTGTCACTGTCCACCTGGCACAACATCTCTTAGGCCTCATGGCTTCTACTATGGCAGTCGTCCAGTGTGCTCGCCTCAAGATGCAGTCTCTACAGGCTTGGTACCTTTCTTCAACTCCTTGATCCACCCTCTGTCCAAGTTGCTCATGGTGTCAGAAGAGATGGCATCCCAAGTGACATGGTGGGGCAACACTCACAAACTCATTATCGACAGACCATTCGGCCCTCTCAGTCTGTCCATGCAAGTCACCACAGATGCAAGCTCAACGGGCTGGATGGCCCACTGCAACGATGCGACCATACACTGCCTGTGGACACCTTCAGAAGCAAGGTTACTTATCAACCACCTGCTTCATTCACCTGAAGCAGCCAATTGTCTTACATACATTCTTCCCTTCACCTACGTCAGATTTGGAGCATTCCTTGCATTCCTTAGATGTCAGACGCGGCGTAGCTTATGTCTCATGTTCAGCCTCTTTTCGTAATTCCAAAAAGCTTTTCATCAGCTGTCATGGTCACTCTAGAGGTTCCACAGTCACTTCTCAGGTGATATCCAAATGGATTGAATCCATGATTTGTTTGGCATATGAACTCACTCAGACACCTTTGCTACATTCTGTACTGGCTCATTTGACCAGGGCCATGGCAACATGTATGGCATTTCTTAGATGTGTTGATCTGACTGACATTGCTACGCCGTCTACATTTGCAACCCACTGTCGGCTGGATGTCCATGCCAAGGTTGATGCCTCCTTTGGCCGCACTGTACTGGTTTCTGCTTTATCGTGATGTCCCACCTCCTGGTAAGTGAGCTTGCTAGTCACCCATTAGTGTGCATTTGCAGAGACCACGAAGAAGAAAGAGAGGTTACTTACCTATAACTCTGTTTCTTCGAGTGGTCACTGTGAATTCACACTCCCCACCCATCCTCCCCTCTGTCTGTCACGTATGCTTTTTGCACGCTGGGCAGTGGCGGACTATTCTTTGGAACTGAGGCACTCAGTGCCATGGGTGGGACCAAGTGAGATGTGAGGGAGGTCCTAACAACATCTGTTTTAAGGTCTAAAATATTCCAAGGTTCTCTGCGCAAGCGCTAAAACCCATTAGTGTGAATTCACAGATGACCACTTGAAGAACCAGAGTTGCAGGTAAGTAGTCTCTCTTTTTAAAAATAAAGCCCCAGGAACAGAGGGAAAAACTATGGATTTGGAGAGGAATACTCCAAGCAGATTCTCTTTTTCTCCCCCCCTTCTGTTCAGCAGAAAAAAAAGCAAATCACCCCACCCCAAATCCATAACATTCATGTGTTTTTGTCCACTGTAGTTGCACCTTTAGTCCATTTTGTAGCAGAATGTTCTTCTTTGTGGTCTCTGTGAATGCACACTAATGGGTTAATCTGCACCTGCGGAACCTTCCAGAGCTCAAGCACTTGGTGCCAGGATCAACCACATGCTGGCTATAACTCTGCCCCAGCACCGAGTGTCACAGTTCCTTTTTTGCTATGGCTGCAGCAGCTTCATTTGGAACTTCCGCATGTTGCAAAAACCTCTTTATCTACTTTGGACCTCCCTAGCTTTGTTTTGGACTGTCGACCATTCTTCACGGTGAGTCTTTACCTGGAAGACTATAAACAGACTGTTGTTATATTATCCAGTTGCGGAGTTTATGGCCTCGCCAGGCCTCTTCAAGAGGTGCGAGGTCTGGTCTAACAAGATTCCCCTCTCCGACGGGCATTCTCTGTGTTTGTTTTGCCTCGGAGAGGAGCATCAACCGGCTTTGTGTACCTTCTGCAAAAGCTTTACCAAGCTAACTTTGAAATTAAAGGCTTCAATGTCCCTGCTCTTTTCTTTGGGAGAAGTCCCTCTCTCTGTCCCAGGGAACCCCGATGAATCCCCCACGGGCTCAACAACAGTAGTGGGTTCTCCATCTGCCTCTAAGATTCAGGGGCTAAAATGGCAGCCAAGCCCAAAACTTCCTTGGGCTCAATGTCAAAGGGGCGACATCAACACCTAAACCACCCTCTGAGTTGATCCCCTCAGTGGATCAGGATGCTTTGGACTCAGATTCTCTGGTGTCTAAGTGCGAGGAAGACCCCCCCCCCATATTCCCACGCCGGTATTGGATGTTGCAGAAAACCATCCTCCTTCACCATCTGAAGATTACTTCTCTTACTCTAAACTTAACCTTCATATTGCGAAGGTGCTCAAGCTCTATGTCGAGCAACCTGCAACAAAGAAAACAAAGTTTATGAAGACATAGCCCAAGACCATTCCCCCCTCCCCCTGGCTTCATAACATAATTGTAGGAGCTCATGAGGGAGTCCTGGGTGAAACCATCCTCCTCCTATCAAATCCCCAGGAGGGTGGGAAACCTGTATAAGACCTATGGTGAGAACACTGACTTCCTCCTGAAACACCCACTACCAAATTCCTTTGTGGTGGACACCACTCAAAACAGGGCTTGAAATCACTCAGTGTCTTCACCCAATAATATGGGGCATAAACTTGACATCATTGGTCGCAGGATGTATTTGTTGGCTTCCTTTGTCCTCAGGGTCTCCAACTACTCGGCGGCTATGGCGGCATATCACCGCCACCTCTGGAATTTGGCATTGCCCATCCTTGAGCTGACTCCTGAGGACGTCTGGACCCAGGGCCTCTCCTGCCATCAGGAGGCCATGGGGTTGGCTTGTCAGGAGCACTTAGCCCGTCATACTCTGTCATACTCTGGATGCGGCCATGCCTGGTTCCACTCTGCAGGGATCTCTGAGGATACGAGAGTGAAAATAAAGGACTTGCCATTTGATGGTGTTGGCCTCTTTGATGAAAAGACTGGTGACATCCTGGATAAGGACTCCCAGTCTTACTCTATGCAGTACTCCCACCCCATGGGGGCCTTATCAACAAAGGGGATTTCAGGACTGACAAAGGCCCCCAAATTCTGGGTTTCCTCCCTCGTCAGCCAGGCAAGTTGGCAGGCAGCGCCCACATCAGCAGGCGCACCACCAGGACTGAAAAACCAGGCAGCCACTTTGACACTTTTACTTTGTCTACCGTTGACCCTTCAGTTCTCCTTCGCCCCTTCTTTCACTCCTGGTGCACCATTACATCAGACTCCTGGGTTCTGTGCCTGCGCTGAATGTTTGTACTTAAAAGTACAAAGTTAGTGGGCCGTTCCCCTGTGGAGCACATGCTGCACCCACCTAAAATTCCCCTCAGTTCCTTTTTTCTGCCATGCCGATCGGATCTCCAGAAGAATAGACCGTGTTTTTGAGTGATTTTAGCGACTATGTTAGTATTTCCTCTTCTAATCAACACCTAAATTGATAACCTTCCTATTTTCAAATCAACTAATTGATGTCCCCGTCAGTTCTGTTTCTTTGCCTTTTCCGCTTTTGGCTTCCCACTCCTCCCCATCTCTTCAACCATCTCTCCCTCTGCTTTCCTTCTCTTTATGGCCTCAACAGCTCCTTTTAGAAGGTGTGTCGGCTGTTAGATCCTATTATCTGACGGCCACAAATGCTGTTTATTCTGCATTGGGTGAGCAACACCCAACCCATTCTTGTGCTGCATGTAAAAAATTGACCAAGCCGGTGTGATGATTTGTGTTTTTAGGAAATGCTAGAATGGGTTTTGTAGTCATAATATTGTCTTGACAGCATCCATCTTGATTTAAAATCTGCTCTGTAGTAGGAAAGTTTTTCATGCTGTTTCAGAGAAGCTTCGCTCTCTGGTTATCTCTTTGCTAAGATGAGTAGAGAGCAGAGACTTTCGTAGTCAAAATAATTCTGCCACAAAACATGATAACAACTCTCAAGCTCCCATGAGAAAGTTAGGTGGGACAACAAGACCCAGGAGGGGGTGTTCTTTATGAAGAATTCTGGGAAGAAGAAGGAAGTTGGTAAGGAGTTGGAAAAAGATGGAGTTGGACTGAGAAAGGACAGACATGTGCTTTTTCCCAAAATGGATTATAACTGGAATCTAACTTTTCCTGGTGGATCATGGACTATGGAATCACAGGAACGTAAGAATGACTACGCTTATGCATTATTCTAGTTTAGAATGCTTTTAATTATTTTATTTTTCCAGCTGGAGTAGTGGGGGTGGTCTGTCTGCCTTGTTATGAAAATGTTCTTAACTGAATTACTTTGCAATAATCTGAATTCTTTTCTGAACCATCCATTTTTAAATAAAACAGTAATGATTTAGAATTGCATGCATTGGTTTCTTGAACAGACTAGTCTTTCTGATTTGGCCATGTGTATTTGCTACCTGATATAGAGCCCAGATTAGCCTGAGTTTAAACTCATGGATTTGTGTGTGTTGCTTTTCTTAATAAAGGAGGTGGATTTGAGGAAGAAGTGTTAGTCAGGGCCTAGCTGAGAGTCTTGGGCTCATCTTAGCTCCTAAAGGACTGACTAAACTTTGGAGTCTCTCCATTCTCCGGCATTCCCGGTATCTCCTTGGAGATGGGGGATTGCTGACAGCCGGCACTTAAGCAAAGGCTCAGAAAGCTTTGATCTCATCTTTGGGAGACGGCCATGAACAAAAAAAGCTCACACTCCCGTGTGTCAACTGGTAGCCTGTCTCCCCACACTGGCCTCTCAATGGCTGATGCATCATCCAGCCAGGCCTTGGCCCATTCTGGCCCTGCATCAGTGTGGAAGACTGAGGTCCAACTTTTGGGATCGGACTCTCCTCAACACTCTACCCGAGGGCGTCAGGAGGAATGGAGTCACACTGGCCTCTCGGTGGCTGGTGCGCCATCCAGCCAGACCTTGGCCCATTCTAGCCTTGCATCAGGGTGGGTGATTGAAATCTAACTTTCAGGATCAGACTCTTTTCAACACTCTCCCCAAAAAAAGATTAGGAGAAATGGAAGCACACTGCCCTGTCAATGGTGATACACCATCCAGCCAGGCCTTGGCCCATTCTAGCCTTGCATCAGGGTGGGTGATTGGAATCCAGCTTTCAGGACCTACTACACCAACCTCAGAGGCTCCATCTCCTTCAGAGGATTTCACTTCTTCACAGATGATATCCAGAATGGCTAAATCCCTACAACTACATGTTGAAGGGCCTGCATCACCTGAGGCAGATTTAATCTTCAATGACATTAATCAAGAAAGGCCACTTCCACTTAGTCTTACTTTTATTCCATCAATACTCAAGCTAATCAAGGAAGCATGGGACAAGCCATCATCTACACTACAAATCTGAAGATGGACTGAAAACCTGAACAAGACACATGGAACGGACACCGAGTTTTTGGCCAAACATCCTACTCCCAATTCTATAATTGTTGAGTCCAACCAGTCCAGAGCCAGAAATAAATCTTCAGTGTCCCCTATTATAAGGAGGGTTGGAAAATTGACATCATCGGTAGAAGAATTTATTCACTCCAGTGCTTTTCACTTAGAGTTGCCAACTATCAAGCGGCGATGGGTGCTTATCAGCGCCAAGTTTGGAACAAAATTCTCCCGCTACTGGAATCCGCACCTGAATCGATCAAAACTGATTAATGCCTATACTGAGGCCATCTCACTGGCAAAACTACAAAGGATTGCAGCTAGACATGCGGCCAACATGGCATCGAAGACCCTAGCATCCTCGATAGTGACATGCCTTGCTTAGATCCACCGGACTATCTGATGATGCCAAGTCAAGGATAGAAGACCTTCCCTTCGATGGCACAGGTTTCTTTAATCAGGAAACAGACGAGACTATGGAATACCTGTATAAAATACAGAAAATAGCAAGATCATACACCAATCAACAATCCTTTCAATAACAATGACCTCAATGTAGACAGACTTAATTCTATCCACAATCATTTCACCAACAATCATATCAGAGATTCCAGCCATATCAATAATTCCAATCACAACCAGCTGACAGGTCCTTTCAAGGTCCACCACCATAGACATCGTCCTTTCAGAATCAAAATCAGTCCCATTGATGCCAGCCTTTTCGAAAACCCCAGATAAAGGGGAGAATAGTTTGTTGTGATCAATCTACAGGACGCTTATTTCTATATTTTGATCCACCCATCTGATCAAAAATTTCTCAGATTCCAATTCAACATGGTGTACCAATTCTGTTACCTACCATTCAGACTTTCCATGACGCTGAGGACTTCCATGAAGTGCATGGCACCAGTCGCAGTGCATCTCCGCCTTCAGGCATAGACAGTTACCCATACATAGACAACTGGCTGATAGTTGCGACGTCGTACCAAAACGCCATGAGAGCTACAACCATCACACTTAACACACTTCAGAACCTCGGATTCAAAGTAAACTATACAAATCTCATCTCGAACCAGCACAGTCAGTTACCTACATCGGAGCCCTCTTCGACTCCATGCAAGCCAGGTGCTTCATCGCCCTGGAACGAGTTAAAAGGTTAAAGAAGGAAATTTGCCCCTTTCGATCTCAACTTCCATTCCAGCCCATCATGTTCAACACCTCCTCGGGCTCATGGTGTCCACAATGTCGGTGATCCAGCATGCCTGACTCAAAATGAGGTCGCTCCAGTCGTGGTACCTGCCACTATTCTACCCGGTGATAGAACACATATCCATGAAATTGACTGTGACACTACAGTTGGCCAAGCAACTCACTTGGTGGACATCGACATCGAACCTCTGTGTTGGACAATCATTCCTGCTTCTCCATTTGACGGTGCAGGTCACCACTGACTCCAGCTTGTCCAGCTGGGGAGCACATTGTCTTCATCACAAAATTGATGGCCTATGGACGAGAGAAGAACAATCACTTCACATCAACCACCTGGAGCTCTTAGCAATCATCAGAGCTTTCCATGCCTTTCTTCCAAACATCGAGGGTTGAGTGGTGCAACTGGCAATGGACAATACAACTCCCCTATATTATGTAAACAAACCGGGAGGAACACATTCTTTATCCCTCCTGTACCTAGCCATCGACTTGTAGGAATGGTGTTGCCAACATCACATCTTCCCTATTGCAGTACATATTTACACGGATGACAATTACATAGCAGATCATCTCAGCCATATGATATTGAGGACTCATGAGTGGTCCCTCAAGGATACCATCTTCGATCAACTCTGTTGCCATCGGAGAGTACCTACCATTGATGTCTTCACTTTGAGTGCAAATGCCAAATGCGGTGTCTAATTCTCTCGAGCCAGAGCAGATGAGAACTCCATTGAGGATGCGTTCATGATGGATTTGAACTTTATCTATTCCCACCAATACCACTCATACAATGGACAATTATCTGCCTCCAACACTTTCAATTGAATGTGATCCTCTTCGCTCCCTGGTGGCCGAGGCAACCTTGATTCACTCACCTCAGGTCGATGTTGACAGACTCTTTTAGAATCTCTCTGGTTCCCAACCTCCTAACTCAGAACAATGGGGTGGTCTACCAAGCTTATTAGAAAAGATGTGCTTATATTTTTGCAATAAAGCTCGGGCTTCTTCTTGTTGCTCAGGTGCTAGAGTAAGGCTAATTTTTATTTCCTCAGGGTTATACTGGAGTACAGTCCTTCCTTCCCAATACCATAATTCAGGTTTTTCGTTGGGCACTTCTTTAATGGCATATAAAATTTTCTTTCCTATAATAGGGTTTAATCATATTTACATGCACTACTCTTCTGCCTTCTTCTCCCTTCTCCTGAATTACATAATTCACATCATTCATTTTAGAGACCACTCTAAATGGGCCTGCCCAAGCTAATTGGAGTTTATTTCCTTCAATAGGTTTCAACATTAGCACTATGTCTCCAGGATTAAATGCTCTTTCCCTCGCCCTCTTGTACCAGTGTTTTTGCTTTCCCTGATTGCTCTTTAAGTTCTCTGCTGCTATCTCCAGAGACTGTTGCAAGGAGTTCATCATTGGACAACTGACTCAGGATCATCCTCTCTATGTTACTCCCAGTTTTGACAGAGTAGATTTAGGAGTCCTTTAGCTTAGCTTTCCTTCCAAACAATAATTCAAAAGACCTAAATCCTGTACTTTCCTGGGGTACAGATCTATAGGTGCATAATAATGGTTGTAATTTATGGTCCCAGTCATTTGGATTCTCAACTCTGTATGCTCGAATCATTCTCATTAGGGTACCATTAAATTTCTCTACCAAGCCATTGGTTTGGGGATGATAAGGGAATGACATGATGCCACAGACTTGCCACAACCTTTTCATTAATTTGGACGTAAATGAGGTCCCCAAATTGGCAACTACCTCGGAAGCAAAGGCGATGCGACACATATAATTTAATAGTGCATCTGCCACAGTCTCTGTTTCAATATTCCACAAAGGAACAGCTTCCGGGTATCTTGTGGCATAATCAGTTATGAATAAAATCAATCTATTTCCCCAACTGGTAACTTTAAGTAGGGGTCCCACTATGTCTAGGCCTATTTGCTGAGATGGGGTTGAGATGACTGGTAATGGGCACAGCTTAGCCTTGGTCTTGTCATTCCCAGTACCCTGCCTTTGACATGTGTCACAACTTTGACAATATAACTTTACCTGCTTCCCCATCCCAGGCCAGTAAACATTTTGAACAATCCTTTGCTTGATATGTGAGATTCCTAAATGAGCAGCAAGTGCATCTTTATGTCCTTTTTCTAAAATTCTTACTCTGTATTTGAAGGCTACTACCAGTTGTCTGAGAATGCTCTCCCTTCCTAGGATTCACTAGGACCTCTCTGTACAATATGTCTTCCTTCACACAGTATCTTTCAGGGTTTTCAGGGGTCAGGGGCCCTTCCTTAGCTTTTCTAAAGGATTCACTTAAGGTAGGGTCGTCTTTTTGTTCTTTTATGAAAGACAGATTACTATGATTTCTCAAAGTGACTAGATCAGCTGTTTCATTCCCTTCTATTATTTCAGAATTCCCAGTGTTTTCTTCAGTGTCTTCAGTTGGCCTTCCCTGGTGGCACAAACCCAGGCAGTGGCACAAACCCTTTTCCACAAGTCTGTTCTTATAAGCAATTAAGAGAGAAAAAACAATGATAAAAATCATGAGCTTTTAAGTCTGCCAAGATGAACAAAGCTCAGGCAAAAAAAGGACTATAGTAGCACTCTGTGGCCCTTCACTCTATGGCTCTGCAGATTTGCTGTTCAAGAGACCAAACTTAGGATTTTCAATGACTTTAACCAGGAAAGGTCGCCTCCACTCAGCCTAACCTTCTTTGAGTCAATGTTAAAACTAATTAGAGAAGCATGGTACAAACCACCGTCCACAATGCAAATTTCAAGACGTACAGAAAATCTGTATAAGACTCATAGTCCAGACACTGAATGTTTGGCAAAATATCCTCTTACAAATTCAATAATCATGGAGTCCAACCAGTCCAAGGCACGGAATAAATCGTCGGTAGCCCCAACTAATAAGGAAGAAAAATTGATATTCTAGGATTTATTCACTCCAGTCTTTTCTCCTCAGAACTGCCAAATACCAAGCGGTGATGGGGGTTACCAGCACCAGCTTTCAAACAAAATTCTCCCTATCCTTGAGTCAGCACCTGAATCCATCAAGACTGAAATGATCGATGTCCATACTGAGGCCACTATGTTGGCAAAACAACAACGAATTGTGGCTCAACATGCGGCTGGTGCGGCATGAAAAACTTTGGTTTACTCGATTGCACTCTATTGACATACATGGCTTATATCCACCAGACCATCTGTCTGGTGATGCAAAGTCAAGGATAGAGGACCTTCCCTTTGACGGCACAGGCCTATTTTAGCAAAAAACAGACGAGACTATGGAAAACTTACATAAAATTTGAAAAACTGCAAAATCATACACCAACCAACAGTATTTTCAATACCAATGACCTCAATACAGACTAAATCAAGCCTATCCACAATCATTTCAGCAACAACTGTATCATAGATATCAACCATATTGACAATTCAGATCACAGCCAATGGACAAATCCTTTCAGGGTCCTCCACCATCGACATCATTCTTTCAGCATCAAAGCCAATCTTACCGACACCAACCTTTTCGCAAGCCCCAGAAAAAAGGTAAGCAATATCATCAATACCCAGATTAGTTTTGCTGATTTCAAATTAGCTGGTTGATGGGCAACAATGGCTGAAATATAGAACTTTAAAGTGGAATGAGAAAGTCAAAATTCAAAGGGATGTAGTAAGAAGGTAAGTAGTGTCTTCAAGGAGATGGGTATTGCAGGTAAGTTATTTGCTTCAGTGTAATTTAGAAAAGCTTTCCTTCTTCATCGTGGTCTTCTGTGAATGCACACAAAAGGGTTAAGTCAGCACCAGCGTGGGTTCCTTCGGAATGTTCCAGAACTCTGTAGAAAAAGAAACATAGTTTAATACTGCCTATACCGCGCATGCTCCACCCGCCCAAGCCTCAGTTCCATTTCTCCGCCGTGCGAAGTGGTTCCTTTCGGCTTAGCTCTGCTAATTCCTTGCTACTGTGAGTTTTGTTTCGATTTTACTGGACTTTTTTGACCTTGGCTTATATTTGACTACTCTTTTTGCTTACGGACTTGTTTTGGCTGCTTCGGCTCCTTTCCCCTTGCTCTAGCTTGGGATCTACTTTTTCCCGCCGTTTTTACTGGCTGAGCCTTGCTGCTTGGTAGTTTGCCTATGCCCCCCCCCCATGCTCAGGGCCCTTTAGCTGGTGCGTGGTTTGCTCTGGGAAAATTCCTTACCACGACAGGCATGACACCTGTCTTTTTTGCCTGGGGGAATCACATTCATCCCAAAATTGTAAGCATTGTAGCACTTTTACCAAAGTCGCTCTGAAGGCAAGGCAGCAACGTCTGAAGTTGCACTTGTGGGACTCTGCTCTATCAACCTCCAAACCATCTGCTATGGAGCTTTCTTCTCCCGCTTCTGCTTCCCGTGCTGAGGATAATCCCCAACACCTACCTTCAGCTGCTCCTGCTGAGGCGTCTGCTGCCAAACCATCTAAAAAATCTGCAAAAAAAATCATCTTCTTCTAAGGCTACTGCTACCTCAAAGCCTGTAAAGCAAGCGAAAACCAAGCAGTCAGCCAAAACGAAAGAGTCTACCCAGCATCTTGTTCCCATCTCTTCATCTCTCCCTTCACCAATTTTTGAAGACTCATCGAGAGACAAGTATTCCATGTCGGAGGCAGCCCCTTCGCTTCCTCCTAGACAAACAGAGCCAAATTTACCCCTTGGCGTTCCCTCTCCCAATGCCTAACCAGCTCGTTCATGTTACAGCTAGCTTGGGGTCATCCCCTTTGAGCCCTGTTTCCACTGGGCGGGCATCCTTGGCTCACTCAGCGTCTCCGGCTCCCTCTCATCCATCGCCTCTGCACAAGAAAGTGGAGAAGAGGAAGCACATTTCTTCCGATCGACGTTGATCACCCCATCGAGATGATAAAGGGAAACATCGCCGTTCTCGGCGTCGTCACAGGTCTTCAGAGGAATCATCTACCTTGGGGTTGAGACGCAGAAGGCATAGGCGACATTGACGGAGGGACTCTTCTACTTCCTCTTCGACATTCTCAGACCGCCGTCGATGTCGCCATGTTAAATATATGTATGTGTCTTCTTCCTCTGCTTCAACCCCGCCACGAAAGCATCGACGTCGACACCGCGAAGGCACCAATAAACTCCCTCAAGCACCTCCTAGAGGAGTTCAAGTGGTAGAATGCCCTGTTAGTGTAGCTTTGACATTGACAGCATTGCCACCTATGCAGCATCCTAATCCGGTTCCTCTCGACGTCAAGCTTCGGCGTCAACGTAGGACCCATGCAGTTTCTTCTGAGGATGAGGCACCCTTTGCTTCTGCAGCCTCTGATTCTGATGGTGACCAGCCTCAACAGCCAAAGTCTGATGAGTTGCCGATGGGAGAAACGGTCGAATCTGACACTGGTGATCCGCATGATTCCTCGCCATCTGAGGACTTTTCTTATTCACAAATGCTGTCGAGGTTAGCGAAAACCCTCAAGTTGCGTGGAGGAGGATCTTATTTTTGGGGACATTAATAAAGAGCGTTCCCCACCTCCTAGCCTATCTTATTTGCCGGCTTTGTTGGGACTTATTAAAGAACTTTGGGACCATCCTTCAGTTGCAGTACCTTTACCTAGACGCACTGAGAATATGTACAAAATCAACGGTGACGATGCTAAATTCTTTTTGAAGCATCCAATTCCAAATTCACTAATAGTTGAGACCAGTTGTACCAAACCTACTGGGAAGGGCCATGTTATCCCAACTAACAAGGAAGGGAAAAAAAAACTGGAAATGATAGGAAGGCGGCTTTACTCCCTTATTTCCTTCATCCTTCGAGTGGCTAACTCCCAAACTGTGCTAGGTGCTTACCAAAAGCAGCTATGGTTGAAGATTCTCCCAGGTATAAAGTTGTTGCCTGAAGATGTTAGGCAGGGGTATCTTAACACCTATGAGGAGGCTCAAACTGTCTCTAAACACCAGAGAATCGCCACTAGACATTCAGTGGAGGCAGCTGCTAGGATTCTTGTATCAGCTGTTACTCTTCGCAGGCATGCCTGGCTTCGGTTGGCAAACATTCTTGATGATGTGAAGACCAAGGTAGAGGACTTGCCCTTTGATGCCTCGGGTCTCTTTAATGAAAAGACCGATGGTCATCTTGAGGAGCTGCACAAGTCCAAGAAGATGGCTAAATCTTACTACATTCAGCCTCAGCCCTGATTCAATAGGTATCAGTGGAAGAAGTCCTCAGTCCAATATAATCAATCTTCTCAACAATATAGGCAATTTGAGGGTCCATCTCTAGATCTTTGCAGCTGAAGGTACTTCCTCAAACTCTACTTACCGTGCTCAGACTTCCCAGCGGCATCAATCATACAAAACTCCTGCCAAGAAACACAAGCAGTATCTTTGACTCTACAGCAATACTGCCACTCCCCACTCCCATGACAAGACTACAACCGTTCATTCAAAATTGGTCCACCATCACAAGAGACTCGTGGGTTCTAGACATCATCCACTCCGGTTACCGGCTAGAATTTATAGAATATCATCCTCTAGGTCACGTAGAACACACTTCATTCGACCCTGCCCTAGAGGAGGAGGTTCGCTCACTGTTGAAAAAACACGCTATCCAAAGAGTGCCAAAAAGAGACATTTTGAATGGTTTCTACTCAAGGTACTTCACCGTTCCCAAAAAAGACAGAGGAAGAAGACCCATCATGGACCTTCGAATCCTAAATACTTACCTTCGACCACGCTGGTTCCGAATGGTGATGCTGGAGTCTATAATCCACCTGTAAAGGAGAAAAGATTGGTTTGTGGTCATAGATCTGAAGGACGCATACTTTCACATAACAATCCATCCCTCACATCGCAAATTCCTCAGGTTTGTCTTTCAAGACATCATCTATCAGTACCTGGTGCTTCCGTTCGGCCTTGCGATGGCCCCCAGGACGTTTACCAAGTCCATGGTACCAGTTGCTGCTTACCTGAGTTTGAACGGTGTGCATGTTTTTCACGTACATCGACGATTGGTTGGTGGTCTCTCGATCCAGGCACAGGGCCCTAAAAGACACAAAGTTTATTCTACACATCCTTCAGAATCTAGGTCTCAAGGTGAATTTAAAAAATCCTATTTGACCCCCCTAAAGAGTTGTAGATTATATTGGAGCCATGGTAGGTGCTGTCAGAGGTCGCATCTTCCTCCCACAAGAGCAGTCCAAAAAATTTGGAGATTCTGGCCATCTTCAAAGCACTCAAAGCTTTTCCCCCCCAGTACATGGTCGTGGGAGTCAACTTCTCAGCTGTATGGTTATAAATGAAGATGTTTCCTTAAGTTTGCTGAATCTAAAGGTCTTGCCTCACGTCGGTTGCCCTTTCTACCTTGTTGCAGTTTTTGCGTTACCTGTTTGACCTTAACTTATCAATTTCGACCTTGAAAGTTTATATCACAGCTATTGTTTCCTTCCAACCTCAAGGATCACCTGCTTCTCAGTTGTTCTCACATCCTACGGTTAAAGCCTTCCTTAAAGGACTTACACATAATCCCCTGTTAGGCGGCCAGTGCTGCAATGGTCGCTTCATCTAGTGTTGCACTCCCTGATGCGTCCACCCTTTGAACCGATGGCTATATGTGATATCAAGTTATTGTCACTCAAGGTTTTGTTTTTGGTGGCTATAACTTCGGCCCGCAGGGCCAGTGAGTTGGCCACTCTCAGAGCTGATCAGCCCTTCCTACAGTTTTTTCACGACAAGGTGTTGTTGCACACTGATATCTCATTTCTTCCTAAAGTAGCCTCAGAATTTCATCTGAACCAACCTCTCATACTGCCTACTTTATTCTCTGAACCTACCAATGACACGGAGTGCATGCTCCACACCTTGGATGTCAGAAGAGCACTTGCCTTTTACGTTTCAAGGACTAAAGAGTTTAGGTTATCTCCTAAACTCTTTCTGTGCTATTTTGGACAAAAGAAAGGTCTCCCTGCATCACCCTCATCACTCTCGAGGTGGCTTGTCTCTACAATATCTTTGGCCTATGAACTCCAGCAGAAAGTGCCACCTGAAGGTTTGTTTGCTCACTCCACCAGAGGAGTGGCCTCTTCTACAGCCCTCCTATGTGGCATCGATCTGCCTGACATCTGCAGGACTGCCACTTGGTGTCAAGCATCGACCTTTATCACTCACTACAGATTCGACCTGAGGGCTAAAAGAGAAGAAGCTGTACTGGCATCCGCCCTTCAGTGATGACCCTCCTTCCGATAAGTTAGCTTGCTGGTGACCCTTTTCTGTGCATTCACAGAAGACCACGATGAAGAAAGGGAGGTAACTTACCTGTAACCATGGTTCTTCAAGTGGTCATTCTGTGAATTCACACAATCCTGTCCGGCCTCCCCACGTCCGTCACTGTATATATGTATAGCTCAGGCTTACTAATTCTGTGGCAGAGAAATGGAACTGAGGCTTGGGCAGGCAGAGCATGCACGGTATAGGCAGTATTAAATTATGTTTCTTTTTCTACAGAGCTCTGGAACATTCTGAAGGAACCCACGCTGGCGCTGACTTAACCCTTTTGTGTGAATTCACAGAATGACCACTTGAAGAACCATGGTTACAGGTAAGTGACCTCCCTATTTATTCGCATACAGGAGTTGAGTTGAAGGCTTTCTAGCTCAATCTAAGACTCGCTTCAAGGTGGGAGTATCCTCCAAGCTGTTAAATTCAACGATGGGCGGTCTGGATGGTAGACCATCCCATTGTCCTATGTTAGTTCGGGAACTAGAGGGAGTTGAAACACCATCGACATTGACATGAGGTGAGTAAACCACACTTGCCTCTGCCAGCAAGGAGCTATGAGGATCGCGTTTGATTGGAAGTGGCACATGTGGATGATTGTCCGTTGAATGAGTGGTATCAGTGGGAATGGGTAAAGTAATCCCCTGTTCTAATCCATTATGAATGCGTCCCCGATGGAGTTCTCGTCCACTCTGGCTCAAGAGCAATAGACAGTGCATTTGGCATTCACATGTGAAGCAAATACATTGATGTATGGTATTCCCAACTGACGACAAAGTTGATCAAAGATGGCACCCTTGAGGGACCACTCGTGAGTTCTTGATGTCATACAACTGAGGTGATCTGCCAAGTAACTGTCGTCCGTGGAAATGTGCACTTCAATAGGAAAGATGTGATGCGATGACACAGCTCTCTCCTTCCAACCTTCTGCAGTGGATGCCATCCCATCCCTTGACCACTCCCTGACTGCAGTACTGAAGTGGATGGGGGCCAACAGATATAGGCTGAAACCAGACAAGATGAAATTCCTTCAGGTGGGTGCCCTGGCTTTCTGCAGATTGGGTGCTTTACTTTGGGGGTGCTACTCTATGAGGGATGAGGTTCATAGTTTGGGTGTCCTACTGGACCCAGCACTGTCTATTGACACTCAGATAGTGTCTGTCATCTGGTCTGCCTATTTCTATCTCAGGTGGATTGCCCAGCTGCATCTCTGTCTTGACACCGGGTCCCTCGCTATGTTGGTCCATGCACTGGTAATCTCATGATTAGACTACAACACTTTCTATGTGAAGCTGCCCATGAGACTGTTATAGAAACTTAAACAGATCCAGAACATAGCAGCCAGATTATTGAGTGGAGTGAATAAATATTATCACATCATCCCAATTGTGGCCGCCTTACACTGTCGGTTTCCGTGCCAGCTTCAAGGTGATGGTTCTAACCTACAAAGCCCTAAAATGTTTGGGACCTACTTGGCAGAATACATACTTCCAACAGGATCTGCCTGTTGCGATCCCCTCTGAAGCCCCTATTCCCCCAGGCCTTCACAAGGTTCTCGCTCTTCTTTCTTCGCTGCCACCAGGTATTGCTGCATCAATACCATTTAATCAAGGAGACGTGTGCTTTTGAAACTTAACTCTTTTATTAGATCAGGGAAGTTAACATATGATTAATATTCGATAAGTAAATCACAGGTTGCTAATCACTTGTATTTGTATCAGTCCTACTATGACTTTAAATCTCTAATAACTCTGTACCACTCAGCGTTCTTACAGAACTCTATCTCACTCTAAAGTTCACTTTAAAGTTTCACACTGTCTCTCACTCACAGAATCTCTCTCCATATCCCATACACCAGCCTTTATATCCAACCCCCTCCCCCCTTGGCTCCACCTTCCGTCCTCTCATTGGCTCCTAATCCACTGTTCAGCTGTGACGGACAGGTGAGGGCAGGGCTGTTCGCTACACTGCCTGTCCTGCATGAACATTTCAAGCCAGTCGACTGAGGATGTTAACCTCAAGAGAGGCCCAGATAGAGAAGAAAAGAAACTTGGCCTTCTCAGTGGTTGCTCCTAGGCTGTGGAATGATGTCCCCCCTGCAATTCGTTTGCCCTCTTCACTTGGTGTTTCTTTTTTAAAAAATCACTAAAATCTAATTACTTAGGCATTTGAAAATGTTACACCTGTGAAGTCAACTAAGCTTAGGTAGCCTATCTGATTAAGTCTGCAGTTTTAAATGTTTTTAATGTTTTATGTTAATGTACTTTATGATTTGACTGTATTTGCATTATTGTTATTGTTGTTGTTGTTATTATTATTTTATTATTATTATTTCTGTTGATTGTATTTTAGTCATGTGGGTTTATATGTTGTAAACCACCCAGAGGGGCCCTCGGCCAGATGGGTGGTATAAAAAGTAAGTACTGCTAGTTCTTAAGGAATCAAATCATCATTTTGAGAATATAATAGTAATAGGTGTTACATACAGCACTGATGTTACCTGTCTGTCATGGGTTTGGAGGGAAAGTTCCATCCTATGGGGAGTGGAAGGCGGGACATCAGGAGGAGGGGCTGTACTGTATAAATATGTGATGCCTGTGTGGTGAGAGGGAGACACTGTGAGATGCTGGGAGACACTGGGATGTGACGAAGCAGCAGCTGGGAAGAAGAAGCTGTTGTGGGAGTCTGTGTGTCAGACAGGGTACTACTGTGTGTCAGAGTACCAACCTGATAGGTTCAGGTGTCTGTTGGGTAGCCAGAACTGATAGGTTCAGGGTCTGTGCTTTAAGTTAAGGGTTCTGTGTGAACCAAACTGTGTGTATGTATGAGTGAGAATAAGCCACGTTACTTTATGTTATTCACCTGATGGTTTTATTTTTCCCTGTGTGTATTTAAAATAAACCTTATTCTTTTTATTGTTTAAAAATCCATCCCTGGTCTGTGTGACTTCTTAAAGGGAATGGTTGGTGGCAGCTTAGTGTAACTGTGTGACATATCCCAGTAGGTCTGGGTTTGTCACATTGATTGGTGTCCAGCGTGTGGGATACGACTGGTCCAGTTGTCCAGCGGTCCAGCAAAGCCTTGGCAAGTGTGCCCAGAGCAAGGGGGGTCTAGTCAGGGACAGTCTGAGGTGCGTAGGTAATCTTCTAGGTGTACCTCACGGGGAGGTGCGCTAGTAGAAGAACGTGCCAACTGGGGAGACTTAGATTAAGGTGCTCTGAGGCAGCCTAGTTTTGGCGGGAAAAAGCTGAGGCAAAACTGCGTAGTAACAGTGAGCTAGCTTGCCAGCTGAGAGGCCCAGCAGAGGGGGGTAGGCTCTGACTCGATACTGTTGCAAGTTAGTGCTGAAGAACAGCAGCAATCTCTGGGGAGAGCTGGTTCTGAGGCAAGAAGAAAAAAAAAAAGGAAAAAAGTGGTCGTTTTATTTTGAGGCTTGACTTTTAAAGCAGCCTGTTCTGAGGGGGGATTATGCCCTTGACTCGAAGCCAGATGGCCGAAATGAGTGAAGTGAAAGACCCCCAGATTGACCAAGGTTCTGAGGATGAATTTGGCTCAGTGCAGGGTGACAGCACAGGAGAGCAGAACCCAGAACTCAGAAAATTGCTCATAGCCCAACAGCATGAACTGAGGATGAGGCAATTTGAAGTGGAGGAAAGGTTAGAGAGAGAAAAAATGGAGGAAAGGGAAAGAGAGAAACAGCGGCAATTTGAAATACAGAGAATTGAATTGGAATTGCAGAGAGAGAAAATGGCGTTTGAATTAAAAAAATTGGAACTGATGAATCAGAACAATAATAATAATAGGGATTCTGAGGGAGGCCAACTGTCTAAAGCTGACCTGAAGAAATTCCCTGTGTACCACAAGGGAGATTGTCCTGAGGTGTTCTTTTCCTTAGTGGAAAGAGCGTTTGTGGACTTCTCAGTGAGGGAAACTGAGAAGATGACCATCATGCGATCTTTAATCAGTGGTAGCCTGGCTGAGGTCTATGCCGAGATGCCTGAGGAACTGATGAAAGATTTCGCAGAGTTTAAAAAACTGGTGTTTGCCAGACATGGGATAAATGCAGAGCAGCTGAGACAAAGATTCAGGTCCCTCACCAAGAAACCAGAACAGACTTTTACCCAAGTGGGGGCCCAATTGGTGAGGCTGCTTGAGAAATGGCTATCGCAGGAGGGAATAGAGACCTATGAGCAGCTTAAAGACTTGATAGCACTGGAACAGTTCTATTCAGTCCTGCATGGGGAATTGAAATTCCAGGTGAGGGAAAGGAAACCGAAATCTGTGGCAGCAGCCGCAGAGATCGCCGATTTTATTTCCCAAATAAGAAAGCCCTTGGGTGAGGGGAAATCTGTAGGTAAACCCAAAGAAACCTACAGCAAGTACTCTCAGGGACCAGGGAAAAGCCAGCAAGGGGGAGGGGCCCATGGTGAAGGGAAGCCCTCAGACATGAAACAAAGACCTCAGATTTTGGAGGGAAAACCAAAACAAGATGAGAGAGAATCAAAATACACCAGAAAATGTTATTTCTGTCAGGGAAAGGGTCATCTAATCTCAGAGTGTCAGAAATTAAAGCAGCTAAAAGGAATGGTGCCTCAGGAGTCTAGTGGAACCAAGCCAAAAGCTGTGTTCTGTGTCCAGAAAGAGCAAGGCTCAGTCTCACTGAGGGAGCCTGTTGCCATGGTTACTCAGTCTGGAACAGCTACCGCTGCTGATCAGGCTGAGGAAAATGGTCCTCTTGTGGAGGTAAAGCGCTGCTTGCTGGTGAAAACAGATTCCCAGTTGTTTGAGACAGCAGGGGTGGACGTAGGAATACTTGACCGTCAGTATAGGGGGCTGCGGGACACTTGTTCCCAGGTAACCCTGTGCCATCCAGATATCATTCCTAGGGAGTATATAATCCCAAATGAGAGCATAAAAGTGGCAGGGATTGAGGGGCAGGTAATCTCTCTGCCAGTAGCAGAGGTACCTGTCAACTTTCAAGGCTGGAGGGGAGATTGGCGGCTAGCGATTTCATCGACTCTGCCAGCAGCCGTGCTCGTGGGAAATGACCTGGCTGAACATGTGAAACGGGTGCTAGTGATTACACGCTCACAAGCCACCACAGGGACAGTTCAGGGGGGTAATGATGAGCCAGAGACGGAAGCAGAGGGGAGTTCAGAAGCTGTGGTGGAAACCTTAACCACAGACAGCAGATTTGGACAGGAGCAAAAGGCAGACGCCACTCTCCAAAAGTGTTTTGAACAGGTGACTGACGCCCAGCTAACACCTGAAACCCCAGTGAGATTTCTGGAGAAAAAGGGGATTTTATATAGAGAAACCCTGAGGAATATCTCAAAAGGGGGAGATGGGATCAGAAGTCAGCTGGTGGTTCCTGAAAAGTATCGCCCCATGATCTTACAAAGGGGGCACTCTGACATGTTTGCTGCACACTTAGGAGTGAACAAAACACAGCAGAGAATCACACAGAATTTTTACTGGCCTGACATAGGGAAGCAGATCAGGGAGTTCTGTAAACAATGTGATGTGTGTCAAAGGCAGGGAAATAACCGCGACAGGACCAAAGCAAAGTTGTGCCCTTTGCCTGTGATTGACACTCCGTTCAAATGCATAGGGGTGGATATTGTGGGACCTTTGCCCAAGGCCACAAAGAGGGGGAACAGGTTCATCCTAACAATTGTGGACCATGCCACAAGGTATCCTGAAGCCATACCCTTGACTAACATTGAAACTAACACAGTGGCCGATGCTTTGGTGGGGTATATGTCCAGGATGGGATTTGCCTCAGAGATAATCACAGATTTGGGAGCATCGTTCACATCAAAGCTCATGAAACGCTTATGGCAAATCTGTGGAATTAAGCACAAGGAAACCACTGCTTATCATCCTGAAAGTAATGGGTTAACTGAGAAGTTCAATGGGACTCTAATGCGCATGATTAGGGCTTACTTGGCAGAGAATCCAAACAATTGGGACCAGAAGCTGCAATCCCTTTTGTTTGCTTATCGATCAGTGCCACAAGCCAGTACCGGGTTCAGTCCATTTGAACTTTTATTTGGGAGAAGGGTGAAAGGGCCCCTTGATTTGATCAAACAAAATTGGGAGCAGATCACCCAGGATGACCCACAAGACGTTGTGACATACATAGACACCTTGATGAATGACCTAAAGAGAAATCTAGAGCTGGCAGCAGAAAACCTGCAAGCTCAGAAGGTCAGACAGAAAACATGGTATGACCACAAAGCTAGAGAGAGGCACTTTGACCCAGGGGAGGAAGTGCTTTGGCTTAGGCCCTGCAGAGAGAATAAACTGCAGCTCAAATGGGCAGGACCATATAGGGTCATTTCCAAGATGTCAGACCTGAACTACCTTATAGAGCAGGAGGAGAACCAAGCAAGGAGGGTGGTTCATGTGAATGCCCTAAAACCCTACTACCGAGGGGAACAGAGGGTTCTATTTGCTATAAAAGCAGCTGAGAGTGAGGAAGCTGAATTACCCTTCTGGGAGGGTAGAGGGGAAGTAAAATACAACCCAGAGGAGGTAAAGATCAGTCCTGCACTCACCCAAGACCAGCAGCAAGAACTAAAAATGCTGCTTAGTAAATATCAACAGGTGTTTTCCAACAAGCCGGGGATAGTGAAGGGAGTGATGCATCGGATCCACACAGGGGATGCACCCCCGCAGGCAGTATCCCCATACCGAGTAACGGGACCCTATAGGGACAAGGTGCGGAAGGAGCTGGACGAAATGCTGAGGGAGAACATAATCGTCCCCTCTTCTAGTCCTTGGTCCTCTCCGATAGTCCTTGTGGACAAGCCTGATGGGAGCATTAGGTTTTGTGTTGATTACAGGAAATTAAACCGTGTAACCACTCCTGATGCCTACCCAATGCCCAGGCTAGACAACCTGATTGAAACCATAGGGGGTTGTCGGTTCATCTCATCATTGGACCTGGTAAAGGGATATTGGCAATTAAGAATTGATCCCATGGATCAAGAAAAGACTGCCTTTTGCAGCCCTTTTGGTCTCTATGAGTTTCGAGTCCTGAGCTTTGGTCTCAGAAATGCACCAGCCACATTCCAAAGGCTGATGGACCAAACCTTGGCAGGGCTCAGTGACTTTACAGTGGCCTACATTGACGACATAGGGATCTTCAGTAATACCTGGGAAGATCACCTGATACACCTGGAGTTAGTGCTGCAGAGGTTAAGTGCAGCAGGGCTAACAGTAAAGGCCAGCAAGTGTCAGCTGGGTAGCCCAGAAATAAAATACTTGGGTCACATGGTAGGGGGAGGAATGATAAAACCCCTGGAGGCCAAAATAGAAGCCGTTCGTGATTGGCCTAGACCCAACACCAAGAAAAAGGTCAAATCATTTCTTGGGTTGGTGGGCTACTACAGAAAGTTCATCCCGAGGTTTAGCGAGATTGCGGCTCCGCTGACCGATCTGACGAGGAAGAAGGCTGATGACCGCATCCCGTGGACCAGCGACTGTGAGGCGGCGTTCCAGAGGTTGAAGGAGGCTCTAATCAACTATCCAGTCCTGCGGGCTCCAGACTTCGACCGGGAGTTCATAATCTACACCGATGCGTCTAACAGCGGGGTAGGAGCAGTTCTGTGCCAGAAGGATGAGAATGGTGACCAGCATCCAGTGTCCTACCTGAGTAGGAAACTTCAAAAAGGTGAGAGACATTTGGCAACCGTGGAGAAGGAGTGTTTGGCCATAGTCTACGCGATCCAGAAGGCCAAGCCTTACATCTGGGGAAGACATTTTATTTTGTGTACTGACCATTCACCATTGCAATGGTTAAAGACAATGAAAACCCACAATAGCAAACTTATGAGGTGGGCTTTAAACCTACAGGACTATGACTTTGAAGTGAAGGTGGTCAGAGGGTCAGTGAACTGTGTTGCTGACGCCTTATCAAGAAGACCTGAAGAATGAAGACGGCGAAAGGACATGGACTATGTGTATATATTGATGATAAAAAGTAAATGTACCTGGTTTTGAATTTGGTTTGTATGAATAAAGGTAAATTGATGTAATGTATATGGAAAATGTTTAAATGCCTATTTGCTATGGTTAACTTAGAATGTAAGTATGAGTAAGTATAATATGGTATGTATAACTGTTGTTGTGTGTTTTATTCAGGTTGTTTTTTGGTGAAAAGCACGTTAGCTTTCCCCCTACAAAACAACTTATAAAGAGGGGAGGTGTTACATACAGCACTGATGTTACCTGTCTGTCATGGGTTTGGAGGGAAAGTTCCATCCTATGGGGAGTGGAAGGCGGGACATCAGGAGGAGGGGCTGTACTGTATAAATATGTGATGCCTGTGTGGTGAGAGGGAGACACTGTGAGATGCTGGGAGACACTGGGATGTGACGAAGCAGCAGCTGGGAAGAAGAAGCTGTTGTGGGAGTCTGTGTGTCAGACAGGGTACTACTGTGTGTCAGAGTACCAACCTGATAGGTTCAGGTGTCTGTTGGGTAGCCAGAACTGATAGGTTCAGGGTCTGTGCTTTAAGTTAAGGGTTCTGTGTGAACCAAACTGTGTGTATGTATGAGTGAGAATAAGCCACGTTACTTTATGTTATTCACCTGATGGTTTTATTTTTCCCTGTGTGTATTTAAAATAAACCTTATTCTTTTTATTGTTTAAAAATCCATCCCTGGTCTGTGTGACTTCTTAAAGGGAATGGTTGGTGGCAGCTTAGTGTAACTGTGTGACATATCCCAGTAGGTGGTATAAAAAGTAAGTACTGCTAGTTCTTAAGGAATCAAATCATCATTTTGAGAATATAATAGTAATAGGTAAGGTAACGGTTCCCCTTGACATTCAGTCCTGTTGCATCCTACTCTAGGGTGCAGTGCTCATTCCCGTTTCCAAGCCATAGACCCAGCGTTTGTCCGAAGACAGTTTCCGTGGTCATGTGGCCAGCGCAACGAGACACGGAACACCATTTCCTCCCCACCAAGGTGGGGCCCTGCTGGATGATTACCCCGCTCTACGACGAATTGGCATTACGTTGACGTTTTTGCTATTGCAAAACGATGGTTTAAATGGGGGAATTTCGCTTAGCGATGATCGGTTCCTTGCTTCGGGAACCGATTTTTGCACTTTACGACGATCAGCAAACAGCTGATAGTCAGGTTTCAAAATGGCCACTGACTGAAGAAAATGGCCCCCGGCCGTTTTCTAGGACGGATTCCTCGCTTTACAGGCACTGAAAATGGCCGCTGTATGGAGGATCTTCACTGGACAAGCAGATATCCAGCCCATTGGAATGCATTGAATGGTTTTCAATGCGTTTCAATGGTTTTTTTTCATTTTGTTTGACGATGTTTTCGCTCTACAGTGATTTCGCTGGAACGAATTAACAGTCAAGTGAGGCATCACTGTACTTGCATTTTTACATGCTTTCGAACTGCTAGATTGGCAGGAGCTGGGACAAGTGACGGGAGCTCACTCCATCACGTAGATTTGCCTGGTCTTCTGACCTTGCAGCACAGTGGCTTCTGCAGTTTAACCCACAGCAGCACCACGTCCCTTATAATAGTAATAACCTGGATTAATTTTTGTTGACATGTATATGGATGATCATGTGCACCTTGAGGTTACCAAAACAAAATTCCTTCTGTTCTCCATCAACATGTTCTTGTATCTGGGGAAACTGTTCAACATTGTAACAAGCTGTAAGAACAATTTTGAAAAAAGCCAACTGGAGAAAATTCTGGTTCGAATCATCAAATTATGCTTTAAATCCATTTAGAATGTTACTTATTTTGCAAAGTGCTGAATAATCCAGATTAGATTGTAGCGTTCTTTGCATTTTGTCACTAATTTTTTCAACCACTTTCCCTTTTGCTTGCTTTAAATCACTCTGTTTGTTTTACAGTTTTTGGGTGCATCACTAAATTCCGTTCTTACAGTTTCAATGCAAATGATTGTTCTTGATAATTACCGAGTTAGATTTTATATATGCCAAGATTCCAGCCAGGTTTTCAGAAAAGGAATCTTCCATAACCTTGATGAAGGAAGATTTACAACGGTCAAATTCTTTAACTATCCGCTGCAGGAAATAATAATTTATGGAATAATGCATAGTAGCATACAGCTAAGTTCCCCAGTGGATCACAATAGGTTGGGGAGGGAGAGCCAAAGTAGGAGCAATTTCTTTGAACTTTTGTACTTGAAGTTGAGCTTTATTGAACATTTTTTTCCCATTTGAAATTATTTTATCTGCATCAGGATGGTTGCTTTGAATCTCTTCAGCCACTCTGTGTAGACTATATGCGAGGCATGTGATAAGGATCATTTTCGGATAAAGAAATTTAAATCTCTTGGCTGCTTTAGTCACGTATGGATGGTAGACATGGGCACTTCGTATTTGTTCGTCTGAAGAACCCTTCCCCAGAACCTTCCAGGCCACTTACTGGGCTCGGCACAGTACTCAGCTCTGTTCTTGTCGTCATTGTGCCAATCACAGAAGCAGCCCAGCTGGTCCTTTTCTGCCTTTCTGCAAAGTTAACCATTAGTTGGCTGAGCAGGGAGACTCCCTATCCTGCCTCTGCACTGCAGTGGTCAGCTCCACAGGGAAGGGCCAATGATGCTGCTTCCACAGTTGGTGCAAGAATGATGATGGAGCCTGGTAAGTGGGGGTGGGATTGGTCCATATCATTCTAACCAGATTTCTCACAAACATGTTTAAACTTAATTATAAATTCAAATAAAGGTTACAGGAAAAAATGACATGTCCTAGAAATCGTTGCCTTATTTGTGACTTTCTTTTTTAGTTGTGACTGTGTTGTGGCAAAGCCAAACAAATGGAAGAAAAAATTGGAGGGTTTTTAAAGAGAATATGCAGAACTGGGGATTGACAGAAAATGGCAGAATAAAAAGCCTTGCTTCATAATGTAACATACATCAGCAGTTCTGCATGACAGCATTAAGCAGACTAACAAGAACATCTTCCACTTTCACTTGCATTCGGTGGAATTTTGAGAAAGCATGCACATTTTTCCTGGACAGTTGTAACAAAACTTAATTTGACATTTTAAAGCAGGACATGTTTTGGCCCAGAGCTAGACATCTCGGTGATTGTAGTAAATGTTGTAGAAAATGACTTGGAAAATGCTGCATTCTTTGCCTTAATTGCAAGACAGGAGGGCTTTTTGCCTCCCACTAAGTAGTTTTAAGATGACAAACATTTCCCTTTTAAGCTATCTGTCAGTCAGTCCTGTTATTCACTTCATTTCTGATCTTGAAACAATAATGACAAACTAACCTCTTTCTCCTTAAAGGAAGTCACAGACATTCACTAGTTTGGAAGCAGCGACCCATGATGATTAACACAATCAGTGTTTATTTAATGGATGGTAGCTTTCCAAATCCAAAATTACTGTCAGATAGAAATAGTCTGCTGTGATAGACTAGCAGAGTTATACCAGACTAAAGATTTGCCAGCCTCAGGGTAGATGATGTTTAAAATAACTCGGATAAATCTTTTCCTGTGCTCAGTCTGAATTAGTAGAATATGCTGGGGAGATCAGCCATATGAATTATAATATATGGTTGCAAGACACAAAGTTTTTTTCTCATGTTAAGTATTGTTAAAGGTGAAAAATAAAGATGTGGAGTAAGACACTGGGATATTTCAACTGCCTAGTGGACTACTCTGTGTGAAGAGATTAATGCCCTTCAGTAAGAATGAACTCCCCCCCCCAGCTAATATTTTTATTTATAAACCATAGAATTGTTGTTGTTTAATCGTTAAGTTATGTCCGACTCTTCATGACCCCATGGTCCAGAACATGCCAGGCTCTCCTGTCTTCCACTGCCTCCCGGAATTTGGTCAAATTCATGTTGGTAGTTTTGATGACACTGTCCAACCATTTCATCCTCTGTCGTCCCCTTCTCCTCTTGCCCTCACACTTTCCCAACAACAGGGTCTTTTCCAGGGAGTCTTCTCATGAGATGGCCAAAGTGTTGGAGCCTCAGCTTCAGGATCTGTCCTTCCAGTGTGCATTCAGGGTTGATTTCCTTCAAAATGGATAGGTTTGTTCTCTTTACAGTCCAGGGGTCTCTCAAGACTCTCCTCCAGCATCACAATTCAAAAACATCAGTTCTTCAGTGGTCAGCCTTCTTTATGGTCCAGCTCTCACTTCCAAACATGGGTACTGGAAAAACCATAGCTTTGACTATCCACACCTTTGTCGGCAAGGAGATGTCTCTGCTTTTTAAGATGCTGTCTAGTTTGTTATTGCTTTCCTCCCAAGAAGCAGGCGTCTTTTAATTTCGGGGCTGCTGTCTCCATCTGCAGTGATCATGGAGCCCAAGAAAGTAAAATCTGTCACTGCCTCCATATCTTCCCCTTCTATTTGCCAGGAGGTGATGGGACCAGTGGTCATGATCTTAGGGGGGTTTTTTATGTTCAGCTTCAGACCATTTTTGGTGCTCTCTTCTTTCACCCTCATTAAGAGGTTTGTTAATTCCTCTATAATTTCTGTCATCAGAGTGTCATCATCTGCATATCTGAGATTGTAGATATTTCTTCCGGCAATCTTAATTCCAGCATGGGATTCATCCTGCCTTTTACATGATGTATTCTGCATATAAATTAAATAAGCAGGGAGACAATATACAACCTTGTCGTACCCCTTTCCCAATTTTGAACCAATCAGCTGCTCCATATCCAGTTCTAACTGTTGCTTTCTGTCCCACATATAGATTTCCCAGGAGATAGATAAGGTAGTCAGGCACTCCCATTTCTTTAAGAACTTGCCATAGTTTGTTGTGGTCCACACAGTCAATGGCTTTTGCGTAGTCAATGAAGCAGAAGTAGATGTTTTTCTGGAACTCTCTGGCTTTCTGCATAATCCAGCACATGTTAGCAATTTGGTCTCTTATTCCTCTGCCCCTTCAAAATCCAGCTTATACTTCTGGGAGTTCTTGGTCCACATACTGCTGAAACCTGCCTTGTAGGATTTTGAGCATAACCTTGCTAGAGTGCGAAACCATAGAATACAAGGGCGTAATCCTGCTAAAATTAAGTGCCCTTTAGTCTTATTGAGGTCTGAAATAATATCTGTTTATGCTTCCCATTGCATCCAGTGGGACCACTGTTTTTAACTTTGCATGGGTCATGGCCTGCCTAAAGGGTTAGCTGCTGTAGTTTTGTAGAAATTCTGGTTCACGGCAATGGACGCTCATGAATAGTAATTTTGCTAACATAGTTTATCCCAACATATTACTAGCTCCATCCTTTTTAATTTTATATTATTTCTTTATTAAATTTATATACCTTTTTCATTTAAAAAGTGCTTATGGTATCTAATAATAATTGATAAATTTTTAAAATGTGAAAAAAATTAAAAGCAGTAAGCATCACTCATGAGTTCTACCTACTTACTTCAACAGACTAATTCAAAGGATTTGTAGGTTGTTCCAAGGCTATTAGTAGTATAGTTTTTATAGTAGAATATTTCATTTCAGTGAGTTCTATAATTCTATTATTTTTGTAATTGTTAAATTGTTTTTTTAAATAGTGCTAATTGTTGCATTTGAAATGTTTCTTGTTAACAATAAGTAGCAGGATAGATGTCTTTAAAATAAATACATGTTCAAAGCCACAGTGTGAATTTAATTCTGATACATTATTTCTGCACAATATGGATTGCTTCTTTTCCTTATTAATGTCCCAATGTCTTAAACTGATTTTAAAAATAAAGCTGAGTTGAATATTAAAATCTACATTAATAGATACTGTTTTTATTTTCAGAACCAAAGCTACAGCATCAGGGACACAGAGTGCCAAATAATGAACAAAATGTCATAAAACTGTATAACCATCAAAGACATGTCCCTCGAAATGAAAGTAGACAGCCAAGGAATGAGAAGCCTCCTCGTTTTCAGCGAGACAATCAAAATTCAAGGCATGCCACAGAGGGAAGTGGGTTGTTGAGATCCAGAGGGTCTGAAAGGCAAAATTCTTTAGGCCCTGACAAATGGGTGGAAGAGAGAAATAAGTGTGATATACTTTATCCTCTCAAAGATCCTGCATACTCCACAGCTGTTCACCCTTGTGATGTTTATTTCAAGAAGAGAGACAACCCTGTTCCAAACAAACAAGGAAAAGTTACTTCACTCATGGAGATGAAAGAGAACTCTGTCCGTCAAGAGCCAGCTGATAACGATAACCAGAAACAAGGAAGTAGAGAAAACCAGATACACCATCCTGACAATTTCTACGATAGGAGAACACTAATGCTAAGAAATGAAGCCTTCAGCAGCTTGAAAAATGAACAGCATTTTGGTATGAACATAGATTACCAAAACTCTGTAAGAACTGATCATTTTAGTTCTATACCAAATGGTGATTTGGAACATTTTCCAAAAGGAAGGAGAGTTGGACCCATCAAAATGCCTGCACCCAGTGTGGTCACATCATTTGATGTCAAAACATACTATGATATTGGTCCCAAAAAGAGATCTGGGCCCATCAAACCAGAAAGTTTTTTGGAGCGATCCATTTCAGGAGAGTATGGGAAAATCTGGCAACCGGGGGATGAATGTTTTGCCCTTTACTGGGAAGACAACAAGGTATGTTCTGTATAGAAGAGAAATGAATTAACTTCTTATTATATTGATGTGCCATCAAAATTTTATAGTGGTTGGTTGGCAGAAAAAAAGAGTCATTTGACATTATATTTGCAGTTTTCCTGTCCTGCTTCAAAAAATAGTTCTCTGATACTGAAATGTATGTATATAAGAAATTTGTCAACATAATTTTAGTTCTGCTTCCAAAAAGTTCAATGGAGTTTTGGTAATCCTAATGTGCAGGTTAGAGGCAGTATTAGAATTCATATTAAGAATGTTCTGCTGTCTGAAGTTGTCTTCAAATACAGCTATCAGCTCACTCGCTTTAACTACAGATTTAATCACTTTAATTGATCTTTTCAACTTATTGGCATAACTTTTAGACATGAATTACCTTAAGTCTGAATAATTACACAGTTGATAATAGGTAGAATCCAAGTGACAGCAAAACTGGGTTTCCCCTCAAAGCAGTTCTCCCTACCATGCCTTCAAAATATGCTACGGAGCAAAAGAGAGTGAAGTACAATGAGAATGAATCAAGAAGCTAATGTACCTGCAGTTGTTCTGTTTTTCAGTTTACTGGGTATGCCTGTGGTTCTTTTTACTCCTTTCTGTTTATAGATTTCTTTTTATTATGATTTTTATTTATTTCAGTTATGTATATACCATTCCATTAGTTCACAGCACTGTTCTGGGTGGTGTACTTATAAAAACAGTGATATAACATAAAAATAGACCAAAAATAGATTTTGTTTTAAAATGGTACTTCTTCCTCCTAGTTTTATCGGGCAGAAATTGAAGCTCTTCATTCATCTGGAACAACTGCAGTTGTTAAATTCTGTGATTATGGAAACTATGAAGAGGTGTTACTAAGCAACATCAGGCCCATTCAAGCTGACAGCTGGGTATGTGATAATAAATTGCATACAAAGGAATAAAGTATATAGCTCTTAGGAACAATGAGCCATATACATATCATGCAGAATGTTTTTAAGTAAAGAAGAAAAGAATTCTAACACTGGTTAAAACCTCCCATATTGCATACCAATCCCTAACAATGTCTTAAAGAAGTATGTGATCTTACATTCATGTAGAAGAATATGTAAATAGTTTAGGAAACTAAATTCATGAATCCCTATCAAACTAATCTATAAGAAAAATTGATATGGTTTTTAAATGTACTCTTATCAGATTAAGAGTTCTATCAACAAACAGTTCTGTATGGTTTTGGTTTAGTTCAGGATGTGAAAACTTGAATTCCATTTTTTTTTGAAAAATATTACTGTGTTGCTAAAATTAGAACTGTTTCTACAATTGTTGTGATTGTTCTCCTTTTTTACAAATGTTACATGACTGAGCTGTATTAGTATGCCATTAGTATGCCATTTTAGAAAATCTTATTTGTTGAATTTTTGGGAAAGTTATATGTTGATGAAATGAGGTAAAAATTCTTTATGTATGTATACGTGTGCATGTACACACATGCATATGAACCTTCGTTAAACTTACTTGGTTATATCCAAAGAAATGCAAGAAAGGTTACATGAGCTGACATCACCTAATTGTTTCATTAATTGCTACTCCCTTGCTGTTTCTCATAATACATCCGAGACTGTTTTTAGCCCTGTCACAAGGGAGTTGTAGGAGGTAAGATGAGAATCCCCATACAAAGCAAACTTACTCAAATGCAGTTTAGCTACTTCCCACTGAGTTTTTAAACTTTATTTTAAGGAACATATCTGTATAATTGGCTGCAATGCCACTACCATTGTTAAGAATATATAGAAGAATGAACACTCAAATAGGCTTTTTAAATGTTGAACTCTCTTTGCATGAGTAGAAATTATTTAAAACATCATTTTTAAAGTAGAAATTTTAGAAGTCCATTTCTAGTAGAAATTTTTAAAAATCTTTTTCTGGGTGCTTATACAGCAGTTCAAGTAGTAGGTATGAGAACAATAGCTTCATATATTTATCCTACTGACAATTCCTCAAGTTCTATTTTTATCAGATATGCTCTTGACATTTAGAGGCATTGATGCACGGTATTCAACTTTTCATATAACCTTCTCCTTTCTCTTAATGGAAAGAACCTGTAACCTAGGAGCAAGGGAAGTAGAGGCATTGTCTGTCTTGACTTTAACTCTCTTCCTTGTTCCTGTCTGTGGTTCAGATTCTCTCCTAGTTTCACCTGTCATATTTGTGACCAGTTTTCAGTTCTGGGAAAAGATCATTTAATTTTGTGATCTTGCTGGCAGAAACTGTCTTAGGGTTTTCAGTTGGCATGTGTAAATAAAATATGGTTAAAAAAAGTCATTTGACTGATGGGTTGGCAGATGAAACAAAAAGCTATGGTAGTGTCTGAGATTCTGCAGCCCACTCTGGGATGTATGGGTGTTGCCACAGTTTCTGCTGTGTCATCCCTTAGTGTCCTCTGTGTCAAACTTCTGGACAAGCAAGGACTGAATAGAAAAGCTCCCATGTAGCCTGTTGTAATGTTTGAGGCTTTGGATTCTATTACATGTGCTTTCTGCAGCATGTTGGGATTAAAAATACAGGAGAATTATATTTCTTTATAGTGTGGTCTCTGTGAATGCACACAAATGGCTTAATCCTGCGCCGGAAGATTCTAGAGCTTTAGGAAAATAGAATCAATTAGCTCCCCCCGCAGGGTATATAAACCCTGCCTCCTCTATCTTCCTTTCAGTTCCTCTTTTTCCGCCGATAGCAGAGCTATCAACCGTTAAGTATCTAGCTTGGCTAGCCATTTTTTCTCTATTCCTTTAATTTTATTTTTACAGTTGTGGGACAGAACCAATTATTTTTTGCCAAGTTATTTTGTTCTGTCGCCTTTTTCTCCCCGCCCCCAAGATCAAAGGATCTCCCCTTTTCTTTTTGTTTATGGCCCCTCGGGGCTTCAAGCAGTGTGCCGTCTGCTCCTGAAAAATTCCCTTATCAGACGGACACGACAAATGCTTGTTTTGTCTTGGAGAATCACATCAAGATCAGTCTTGTATTGCTTGCAAAGGTTTTTCAAAGCAAGCGATCAAGTTAAGGTGCCAAAGACTTCGATCTTTCCTCTATGAAAAGACTCTGTCTCCAGATATGGAAAGCGCCTCCCTCACAGCACTGTCCCCTCCTCGTGCTGAGGCCTCTAAACAGAATTCTCCAGCAGACCAACCGTTGCTTATCATCTCTGTGCTGGTTAAGGCTAAGGACGTTTCCAAACCGCCAAAAGCCAAACTGCCTTCTTGTTCTGCCGTTCCTGCAAAAAAGAAGACCACTGATAAGCCAAAGAGAGTGAAGAAACCGGCCAAGTTGCCTGTTGTGCCTCCTCCCGCTCCTTCGATATTGCTTGAGGAGTCTTCAAGGGAAGCAATTGGACTTTCTGATGCTGATGAGCACATTCCTTTAGCTCAGACGGCTCAGGACAATATGTGCATGTCGCCAAACTCTGGCCGATTTGAGGCTGAGACAGACACCAGCCGGGGTGTTGCCCATCCAAGCCCTCGATACTCAGGGCGAGCTGATACCGAGTCTCCGTCTGAACAGGAGTCTGATCATGAAACTCCTAGGAAGCGTACCGCAAAGCACAAGCACACCGCTCCGTACCAGCCTCGGGATAGAGGTGATGGGTACAGTCCGTAGGGACCACCACAGTTTGGTCCCTCTTTCTACGCTCCGTTCCAACCGTATCCATACCAAGGCTATGCCTATCAGTCAGAGCTTCAAGCACAAGTACCGTGGCACCATACTGTGGCTCCTATCCCGTGTCAGCCACATACCCAACAGGACTTTTCCACGACTCTAGCACCATCTCATGAGAGCCAGTTTCCTACGGTACCTACAGCACTTCCCAAGTGTGCTAAGTACAGTGGCAGGCACTCTTCGGTCTGAACTACAACACTGTACTCCGATCCTGATGCCCATGATACCGTACCCTTCTCCCCGTCCACCCAATCGGATGCGGATATGGTACCAGAAGACATGGTACCAAGGCATTCTCCTTCGCTCACCTCACAGTCATCTAACCCCTCTATGGCATCCAGTGACTCTGCCGTCCCTGATACTGCTGCCCAAGGTTCATCATCTCAACCCTCATCAGAGGATTTCTCATCCTACACACAACCTATTATGTGCATGGCAAAAACTCTCCAACTTGATGCACAGATCCCCCAACAAGAACGGGACCTTGTCTTCCACGATATGGAGCAGGACAAAACTTCCCCTCCTAGCCTCAGCCTCATTCCTGCTCTCTTTGAACTTGTGAAATCTTCTTGGGACAAACGTCCTACATTGGTTCAGGTGCCATGTAAAATTGAGCACCACTTTAAGACTCAGGGTTCGGACTCCGACTTTCTTGCCAAGCATCGTTCACCCAATTCCATTGTGGTTGAAGCTACCCAATACAAATCTCGTACCCGATCTTCGGCTACACCTATTGATAAAGAGGGAAGGAAATCAGACATCTTTGGCAAAAAACTCTATTCATTTACCGCAATGCTGATCAAGATTGCTAACTACCAAGCCGCCATGGGCGCCTATCAGAAACACTTGTGGGACAAGATAGTTCCAATGCTACAATCGTTACCTGATCCCTCAAAGACAGAAGCCCTTAACATATATGAAGAGGCTAACACCCTTACCAGACAACAGCGATTTGCTGCAAAACACACAGCTGACATCGCTTCCAAATCCATACTAACTGCCATTGCTGTTAGACGCCAGGCCTGGCTTAGAACAGCCAACATCCTTGATGATACCAAAACCCAAATCAAGGAACTTCCCTTCAATGCTGCTGGGCTGTTCAACTCTAAAACCGACGAAACTAAAATGAGAAAGACAGCGAGATCCTACGTACCATACCAGCTGTATAGGTACCAGAAGCAAGCTTACAGAAAACCACAATACCAATCATCTGCTCAGTAGCCTTCACGGTACAATAAGCAGCAACAGGACCATACTTACCAAACTCAGCAGTCTGCTACTCCGCTATTCAAGCAGCAACACTTCCACAGCCCCAAGCAGTCCTTTTGTAAGACCCAGCATAGGGGTAAGCAATTTACATAACTCTTCATTTTCCGCAAGATTATCTCCATTCCTGCAAGAATGGAAAAAAACATCACTAGTGACAAGTGGGTCCTAAGTATTATTCAACATGGATACAGAATAGAATTTTCACACACTCCCTCACCAAATACGATTAAACCTAATCCTTTCTCCATGCCACTGCATATAGAAATTTCATCCTTGCTATCCAAGGGGGCTATAATTCGGATTTCACCTTCTGACAATAGCAATGGTTTCTTCTCCCACAGTCCCTAAGAAAGACGGGGGTATAAGACCCATCATGGACCTCAGAGACCTCAACCAGTACATATATTACAAAAAATTCCGTGTGCTCAACCTTGATTCCATTCTTCCCCTCTTGTCTCAGGGAAACTGGTTCATCACCATCGATTTGCAAGATACCTACTTCCATATCTCCATCTACCCGTCTCATCAAAAATTTCTCCGGTTCCGGTTCCATCACAATACCTTCCAATTCACTGCACTACCGTTTGGGCTATCCACGGCCCCCAGGACATTCACAAAATGCATGGCACCAGTTGTCGCATACCTACGAACTCAAGGAATCAAGATTTTTCCTTACATCGACGACTGGCATCTGGTAGCCCGATCCTACCACGAAGCCCTCTCTGCCACAGACTTCTCCCTATCCATTCTGGACAAATCGGGCCTAAAAATCAACCTGAAAAAAATCCAAGCTAACACCCTCCCGGTTAGTCTCCTACATAGGAGCAACCTTGGACTCTTTGCATGAGGGCATCTCTGCCACCACAGCGAATTCAAAAGATCAGGACAGCTGTGAGCAAGCTCAAACCACTCACAACACTCATAGCACGCGATGTTCAGCACATCCTAGGACTAATGGCGTTCACCACTTCGGTGGTACCATATGCAAGACTCAAACTCAGCCCCCTGCAGTCCTGGTTCATTGCTCAATTCGACCCTGTGACAGACCTACAATCCAAGAGGCTAAAAATTCCTCCTCATGTGGCCCGGCATCTCGCCTGGTGGTCAAGACCCAGCAATCTGTCCCAGGGAAAACCATTCCACTCTCCTTACCTGTCTGTACAAGTCATCACCGATGCCAGTCCTTCAGGTTGGGGCGAACACTGCCAAAAACCCCGAGTTCACGGCCTCTGGACTTGAACTCAAAGGGCCTTACACATCAACCAGCTGGAACTGTTAGCCGTCATGAAGGCCTTCCAATCCTTCCTACCACGCATCCAGGGTCACGCAGTACAGTTAGTCACAGACAATTACTACTGTGATGCATTAGATCAACAGGCAAGGTGGAACCCAATCCAGACTTCTCCTCAAATTGACCATCCGATTCTGGAAATGGTGCCATTCTCACGACATCTTCCCGCAAGCGATCCACATTGCATCCTAGGACAATTCCTTGGCGGACCGCCTGAGCAGGCTCCCCACCAGGATGCATGAATGGGCCCTAGATCAGAAGGTTTTCCTCGACCTTTGCAAACGTTGGGGACAACCTACACTGGACCTCTTCGCATCCCATCTCAACACCAAGTGCGCCTGGTACTGCTCCAGGGTGGGCATGGAAGCTTCCTCCCTAGGAGACGCTTTCCTCATACTGTGGTCGGGAGAACTAAAGTACCTGTTTCCTCCAATACCACTAATTCTCAGGACGGTAACCAGAATCATACAATATCGAACAGATGCAATCCTCATCGCCCCGTGGTGGCCGAGGCAACTGGTTTGCTCACATAGCGGAGGAGGTATACCACCTACCTCAGATACCGTCCCTCCTATCACAGAACAACGGGGCCCTTCTCCATCCCGATGTCCAAGTCTCTTCACCTGACGGCGTGGAGGATTCCGCGAGATACTCGATCAGGCACAAAAGCCCTCTACTTCTCATCTATATAAGGGTAAATGGAAAGCCTTTACCAAGTTTGCCCAAAGTAAAGGCATGCCCACAGTATCAGCATCTCTACACACGGTACTTACCTTCTTGTTGCATCTCTTCAACATGGGACTTGCTCATTCAACACTCAAAGTTTACATTTTAGCGATCGTTGCTCATCAACCCGCTCAATCAAACTGTTACACTTTTTTCCGACTCTACACTTAAAAGATTCTTAAAAGGTCTCCAAAACATACGACCTCCTTCTCAAAACATCGTGCCACAATGGTCCCTTCCATTGGTACTAGAAGCCGTCACCAAATCACCCTTCGAACCAATGGCCACATGTTCTGAGAAGCTGCTCTCATTAAAAACTGCCTTTTTAGTCGCTATCACTTTGGCCAGAAGAGCAAGCGAGCTCGCCGCTTTAAGATCAGACCCCCCCTTATCTGCAAATGCATCCCGATAAGTTTAACCTGTACATGAACATCTCCTTTCTACCCAAGGTAGTCTCAGACTTTCATGTTACTCAGCCGACCGTGCTTCCAACGTTGTTCCCTTCTCCAACTACACTGCTGGAGCGTAAACTACATTCCCTCAATGTCAGAAGAGCCCTTGCCTTCTACCTGCATCATACCAAGCATACAAGACGTTCTCCCTGTCTGTTCCTGTGCTACCATGGGCCACACAAAGGTGCCCCCGCTTCCTCTCAAACTATATCAAGGTGGATCGTTCAGCTCATACAGCTGGCTTACCAACTTGCTCAGAAGCCTGTTCCAGAGGGATTGAAGGCCTATTCTACCAGGGCGGTTTCCACCTCGACGGCCCTATTTAGAGACGTCCAGCTGCAGAACATTTGCAAAGTAGCCACCTGGGTACCCCTCTGACGTTCGTCAGACATTACTGACTGGATGTCAGAGCCAAAAATGATGCAGCGTTTGGACGGGCAATACTGTCATCCTTGATACTGTGACGGCCCTCCTTCCGGTGAGTACAGCTTGCTATTCACCCATTTGTGTGCATTCACAGAGACCACTACGAAGAAAGTTAGGTTACTTACCTGTAACTTTGGTTCTTCTAGTGGTACTCTGTGAATTCACACATCCCTCCCTTCCTCCCCTCTATTCATCACGGTACCGTTCTGTGATGCCATGCTTATCTAATTTATAAGGTAACGGCAGTTTTAGGGAACTGAAAGGAAGATGGAGGAGGCGGGGCTTATATATCCCATGGGGGGAGCTAATTGACTCTCTTTTTCTAAAGCTCTAGAATCTTCTGGATTTCCTGCGCAGGTGCAGGATTAACCCATTTGTGTGAATTCACAGAGTACCACTAGAAGAACCAAAGTTACAGGTAAGTAACCTAACTTTCTCAGCCTTCAGGATCTTGAGTAGATTGAGAATCCCATAATGAAATACCCAGGGCTTCAGTTTGGGAAATTGGGGAAGGTTCCAGGACACACTGTTGCAGGTGCACAAGACACCAAGGCTCTAGTCACTAGCATTGATGACAGTTGTCATAACATGTTATGGGCTACGAATCTAATGTACCTCTGGCCCACAGTCTGATTAGTATTTCAGACATCTAACTGAGGAATAAATATGAATAAACATGTCTGATTTTGAGTATAGGCAATAAGGGGCTACTAGATCTAGTCAGTGCTATTTCTGTCATTCATGTCAGTATACTAGTGCGTTGTTTTTTTATGGTTTGGAAGGTTAATTTTCGTCATATTGTGAGTTTGGTGAGCTTGCTACATAATGTGGTGCATCACTTGTTGTGTCCTTTCTGTTTGTAGTGGCAGCATGCATACCAGTTCTGGCCACCATGCTTCATTGTGATACCATAGGCATGTTTTGTCTATGGGAACATGAAAAAATCTGGCAGGCAGGACTGGTGCAATAGCAATCATTTCAAGCACAAGATGGAAGTACAAGGGCAGGAAAGGGAAAAGCAGAGATTCACTAAGTCCCTTGATGATTATCCCATGTCTGTCTTTTTAGAGACAGACATTCAGTCTTGGATGAGAAACTAGCATGCTCTCCCACAGTGATTTCAAGACTAGTAATCGTATATTGTATTTCAAACAGCATGGCTGTTCCTACTCAATTATGCATAATGCAGATATGCATGATACATATTGTTAAACTGACTATATGCAGCTCCTTTAACTAACATACTGTATATCTGCAGGAGTTTTTGGACTTTAATAATATACATGAATTATGCTCTGATTGCCCTTGGAATCCACCATGTACTCTCCATAACATAACCAGCAGAAAAACTTTGTTCTTCATCGTGGCCTCTGTGAATGCACACAATAGGGTTTTCTCGGTGCCTGTGCTGGTTCTCTCGGAATCTTCTAGAGCTTTTGAATAAAAGTAACAAAGTTTAGAGTTGCCCCATCGCGCATGCTCCACCCACCTCAGCCTTCAATTCCATTTCACTGCCGTCATGCTTGGAACCTCTCGGTTAGAGCTCTCTTTTTAAAAAACTCCTGATGAAAAATCGGTTACTGAAATTGGATTGTCTTTCAATTCTGAAATTTTTCTGTAGCCCCCTGACCATGGACTGTCTTTCACTTCTCTCTGGATTGTGGATTGACCTTTTTCCTGCGCTTTCAACTGCCAAACTTGTTGATTATCACCACCACTTTTGCTGATTGCCTCTGTGGGAACCCTAATTATCACCTTTCTAAGCCTATTATCGCCGGAAATCTCTTATCCTCAAGCTATCTCCTCTTTGAGTTTTTTTCCTTCCTTCCCTGCTTTATGTCCCCCTCAGGACCATTTAGCAGGTGTAAGTCATGCTCCTGCAAGCTACCATTTTCTGATGGCCACGACTATTGCCTGTTTTGCTCGGGATAAGCTCATCAGCCCCAATTCTGCAAACATTGAAAATTTTTTTACTAAAGCCACCCTCATGGCTCGTGAACAGTGCTTAAAACTATTTCTTTGGGACAAGACACTTGGACAAGCTAGTCTAAGTGGTTACTAGCCCAGCTGTTGCCCCTCTAAGCCCTGTTTCCACTGGGGGGCATCTCCGGTGCTTCGATGCCGGTATCTTCTTCATTGAGAGAGCCTTCTCTACCTCGTAAGAAGGCTGCTAAGACCAAGCATCTCTCACCTGATCAATCTCGAAGATCTCGATTGGAGGTAGTCATTCTACTTCAGTCAGCATCGACAGAAGTCTAAGTATGATTGTGACTATGTCGACGTCCACCATAGAAAATCACAGTCGACATCGACGGGCCGACTCTGACTCTGACTCCATGTTGAGTGAGGACGACTATAGAAGGAAGAAGAAAGTTAAATATGTGTATGCCTCTTCTTCCTTGTCCTCTTCATCTCTTCCTCAACGTCGACACCGAAAACATGTCAACGTCAATACCACCCAAAGCTCTATACACTCAGGAAAGAGCAAAGAAACATCCACAAAGGCTTCACACTCGACGTCGAAGACCACACAGGCTAAGACCCACTCAACGTCGATGCCTCAAAACCCTGAATCAGACTGTAGAAAACGCAAGGGAAATGCACACCTGCTTTCTGATACTGATGAGGAGGAGCCTGTCTCCTCTGATGACTCATGTCAAGGACATGAGGCCCCATCCGAAGCATCTGGAGGAACACCTGTAGAAGGAAGACCCATTGGAGTTAAATGCTGGAGACCCTCACCCATCTTCCCCCTCGGAAGATGTTTCTTCATACGTCCGAATGATCTTGAGAATGGCAAAGACTCTAAAGATGCTGACCATTGAACCACACCCTCCATCAGAAGATCTTATCGTTGGAGATATCAATCATGAGAGAACCCCCCCCCCCACTCAGCTTGGGGTTCATCTCAGCACTGATGGACCTTATCAAAGAGTGCTGGAACCAACCATCCACCTCTGCTCCTGTATCCCACAGGACAGAAAATCTGTATCGTATACATGGCAAAGATACAGCTTTCTTGATAAAACATCCAATTCCAAATTCCTTAATTGTTGAATCCAGTTCCTCTAGATCATCTATGAAATCACATGTCATGCCCACTAACAGAGAAGGCCGTAAATTGGACATATTAGGAAGAAAAATCTATCCCCTCACAACCTTTTTGCTCTGTGTTGTGAATTATCAAACAGCAATGGGAGCTTATCAAAGACAACTTTGGGCAAGAATACTCCCTGCACTTCAGGCATCCCCTGATGACACCAGACAATGCTTCTTGAATATCTATGCTGAAGCCCTAACTGCATCAAAGCATCAATGTTTAGCTGCATGGCATTCAGCGGATGCTTCTGCAAAAACAGTTATGTCAGCTGTTACACTGAGAAGACATGCATGGCTTAGATCTTCAGGGCTCATAGATGATGTTAAAACCCGTATTGAAGGACTGTTTAACGAGAAGACCGATGATAACCTTGAAAACCTACATAAAATAAAATAGACAGCAAAGTCATATACTATACAACAGCAGTCTAAAACAAATATCAGTGGCGTAAGCAATACCCACAACAATACCAACAACCGGCCTCTCAATCATACTGCCCATTCAAAAACCAGAGCCAGACCAGGTCTTCACAAGCCTCATCCTCTGCTTCTACATTTCGAACACAGTCTGCCCCACAACATCGTCAATCATACAAGCAATCTTCAAAGAAATCTAAACAGTATCTTTGACTCGGAACTAACTACAAGACCATGACTACACCACTTGACTGGCACCATACCTTCACAACTGGATATTACAAAAGACACTTGGGTCTTAAGCATTATTCAATTCAGCTGCCGTCTGGAATTTACAGAATTACCTCCTCTACGACAGGTCAAACTTAAATCCTTCAATCCTGTTCTAGAAGAAGAGATTCTCACCCTTCTACAAAAACATGCTATTCAAGAAGTGCCAGTGCGGGACGTAGCAAACAGATTACTTCACTGTGCCATACAAGGATGCAGGCATAAGGCCTATTCTAGACCTAAGAGAACTAAACACGTACCTTCATCCTCGATGCTTCCGGATGGTTACGCTAGAGTCCATTCTGGTTCGTAGTAATAGACCTCAAAGATGCTTACTTTCATGTCACCATTCACTCACATAACAGAAAATACCTCAGGTTCATTTTTCAAAACACGATATACCATTTCTGTGCCCTTCCGTTCGGGCTCTCAGCAGCTCCAAGAATGTTCATGAAGTGCATGGCACCAGTGGCAGCCTACCTTCATCTCTACGGAATAGATATTCCCTTACATCGACGACTGGTTGGTGGTGTCTCCATCCAAGCGAGGGGCTCTTCAAGAGACCAGATTCATCCTCCACATGCTGAATCACCTAGGACTATCAGTCAGCCACAAGAAATCCCACCTTCTACCATCACAGGTGGTAGACTACATAGGAGGCAGAATAAATTCTCTCAAGCAAGAATTTTTCTACCCCCAGACCGTGTGACCAAAATCAAAAAGGCTGTTTGGAAATTTCGTCCATGCCGCTCAGTATCTGCAAGACATGCACAACATCTGCTGGGCTTAATGGCCTCTACGACATCAGCAGTGGCGCCCGCCCGCCTGAAAATGTGATCTCTCCAGGCGTGGTTTCTAACTCTTTTCAACTCCATTCACGATGCCCCACAAAAACAACTGCTCATTACAGCAGAACTGGCGAATCAACTACAATGGTGGACATGCTTAACAAATCTCCTGGTCGGTTGCCCCTTTCAACCACTGCAATTGAGAGTTCAAGTAACCAAAGACGCGAGCCCCACAGGATGGGGAGCACACTGTGGACCCCACCAGATTCATCCATTGTGGTCCAGTCAAGAAAAACACTTGCATATCAGTCACCTGGAGATGCTTGCCGTCATGAAAGCGTTCAAGGCGTTCCTTCCTCTGGTACAGGGTTGTGGTGTACAGGTGATAACAGACAACACCATGATCATGTACTACATCAACAAGCAGGGAGGGACGTGCTCCATGTCACTGCTCTTTCTTGAAATACACCTGTGGGAATGGTGTCATCAACATCACATATTCCCAGTTGCGCTTCATGTCTTGACTACAGACAACCAGCTTGCAGACAGATTGAGCCATCTTGCAGCACAGATTCACAAATGAGAGTTAAACACAGATGTCTTCCATCTACTATGCACAAATAGGGCACTCCCATTGTAGACATGTTCGCCTACCAGGCCAATAAGAAATGCAAAAAGTATGCCTCCCATGTGGGAAGAGGCATAGACTCCCTAGGGAATGCCTTCATGATCCCATGGGAACAAGATCTCCTCTGCCTTTTCCCACCAATGCCACTTATCCAGAGGACACTAATCAGGGCTCGACAGCTGAAATCCGGTGCAATTTTCATTGCACTGTGCTGGCCTCGTCAGCCATGGTTCTCAGCTCTACAAATGATGGCAGTGGACATGATGAGGTTACCGAAAATCCCTCATCTCTTAACTCAGAGCTCAGGGCAGATTTTGCATCCAGACCTCAGATCACTTCACCTAACGGCTTGATGATAACCCATTAGTCAAAGAAGTCTTAGACAAGGCAAGGAAACCGTCAACTAATCTCCCATATAAGTACAAGTGGAGGAATTTTCTCAAATATACCCAACTGAATCACTTACAAGCTTGTCCTGTGTCACTTGCCACCTTACTCCAATACCTTCATTACTTATTTGACTCTGGTTTGGTGCTATCCGCCCTTAAGGTTTGTATCTCCGCAATTGTGTCATTCCAACCTTGTGATTCGGATTCCGCAAGATTCTTCTCTCATTCTACATTGAAATCATTATTGAAAGGCCTTTCCCATTTGAGACCACCTACCAAACCTTTGATACCTCAATGGTCCCTCCAAATTGTCCTTCATGCATTTACGTGCCAATCATTTGAGCCTATGGCCACTTGTGACGTACGTCTGCTTTCATTCAAGACTTTTTTCTTAGTTGCCATCACATCGGCTAGAAGAGCAAGCGAGTTGGCCAACCTGCAATCTGATCCTCCTTATCTACAATTTTTCAAAGGTAAGGTCAATGTGATGAGATGGAATATGTGATTAAAATCTTGTATTGAACATGGGTTTTGTAATTAAGAAATGTGCAAGAGAGGTTCCATCTTGTTTCTCTGTATAAAGGATCTTTGCTATGCTGACAGGGTGTTTGCTAGTGAGAGCTGGGAAAATACTTTTGTGCGAGCAGGAGAAAGAAGCTTTGAGATAAGATAGATGGGTTTTGTTGTGACTCGGGGCAAAACCACAGAAACCCAAATAACATCTGTTACCCGTGAGAAGGAAGGTCAGGTGGTACAGCAGGACTGTTTGCCTAACAATGGACTGTGATTGGATGACATCGTGGGAAGGAGCAGATAAGGATTTGCCAGTTACTCTTGAAAAAGAAACTTTTACCTATGGACAATGTCACTCGTGACTCACTCTAATGTCTTTCACGGCCTACTCTTATGACACGCATGGACTATCACATAGACATGCATGGATTTCTTACACACACACTCATGGAACATTCGTGACACCCTCAAGGACTATACTGAGAACTCTTATGGATTACCCTTAGGACATTTATGGATTACCAGAATGGGATATTTTCTTTTACAGGATTTTTTCCTTTTGTACAGGATTTTTCATTTACAGGATAATGAAGGACTCTGGACTTTTTCTTGCCTGTTTGGATTATTTTGTTTTTCCTGATGGATTACCTTATTGGAACTGTTTTTATTCTTTTTCTTGACTTTTGGAATTATTTTAATGTTTAATTAAATTATTTTAATGGACACTTATATATTTTCATGTTTTCTTTACTTCACTACAGTTTTGTGATTAATCAGCATAATGTTTATTTGCTTGCTTTTGTATAACTTGACTTTTACTTTAAGGAACTTACTTTTTCTTTAATAAAATAATGATTATAAAAATCAATTGGTTTCCTGAACAGTAAACTTGTCTTAGGTCATCTGATGGTACATGCCTCGGCCTTGCCTACTTAATGAGTCCTGCCTGTGGTGCATAGTATGTCTAATGACTACAAAGCCCACATGGTTTTCTGTCAAAAAGATCCAAAGGTACAAGGGTATTCATATTAGGGCAGACTTGTAAAAGGGAGGATTGACACGCCTAGCTAAGCTATGGGACTCTCTCAGCACATTTTAGGGTGTACAATCTCCTGATTACTCTCTGTCCGACCGGTCAAGCATCCTCTTGGGGAGCTGATCGCTGACACCCTTCACCCGGACATATCCTTCCTACCTAAAGTTGTCTCTGATTTCCACCTCAACCAACCCCTTATATTGCCTACCTTGTTTCCAGATCCCACATCAGATGTCGAACGCATGTTCTACTCGTTGGTTGTGAAAAGAGCCTTGGCATATTATGTGTCATGTACTAAAGATTTTTATTCAACTCAGATAGTTCTTATGCTTTCATGGACAACACAAAGGCTCTCCAGCTTCCTCTTCTACTTTCTCCAGATGGCTTGTCTCAACTATCTCCCTTGCCTATGAACTGCAAGGCAAAGCTTCTCCTGAAGGTCTCAAAGCACACTCCACCAGAGCTGTTGCAACATCTACCGCCCTGCTGCGTGGTGTCGATGTGCCAGACATCTGTAGAGCAGCTACCTGGTCCCATGTGTCAGCCTTTGTAATACATTACAGGCTGGACCTTAGGGCTAAGAAAGAGAGCAACTTTGGGAGAGCGGTGCTGACATCCATTCTACAGTGACGGCGGCCCTCCTTCCAGTAAGTGAGCTTGCTAGTCACCCTATTGTGTGCATTCACAGAGGCCACAATGAAAACAGATTACTTACCTGTAACCATGGTTCTTCAAGTGGACCTCTGTGAATTCACACATCCCCCCAGCCTCCCAACTGTCCGTCACTGATTTTATCTAGACTGGTTATGTCTGGATTGAGCTCAGGATTTGTGGCGGATAAATGGAACTGAAGGCTGAGGCGGGTGGAGCATGCGCGATGAGGCAACTCTAAACTTTGTTACTTTTATTCAAAAGCTCTAGAAGATTCCAAGAGAACCCATGCAGGCGCTGTCAAAATCCTATTGTGTGAATTCACAGAGGTCCACTTGAAGAACCATGATTACAGGTAAGTAACCTATCTATTTGAAGTATTCTCTTTTGCTGAATTTTGATACTGCATTTAGAATTCTCCTTTGCAAGTGATACTCTTGTTGTTTGCTTGAATAATTTAGAATTTAGGAATATCTATCTTGTTAACATAAGGACACCTCCCCCCTAAGTATTATGACTGTGCTGGGTAACCTGGTATGGTTCTAACTCACAGTTCTTCCCCTTTATTGCTCATGTAATGTCAATCAAAATAGTATCCATTACTAATGCCAAAGCATCTGATAAAAATTTAGGAACATAATATTACTACAGTATTTTGATTATATAGAAAGTAAATGAAAGGGCTGTATGAATTCTGTGTATTTCATAAAGCATTAAGTGTGAGAATTTTAATGAACTCAGAAATATGCAAATCTTTTAGTTGAATATGTTGACAACAAAGAAGCTTGCGCTTTCCATTGTTCAAGGATTGTTTTAATGCTGCATTCAGCTGTAGATATGTACCCTGATATATGTAATATGCTATTGTGCTAAATGTAGCATAGAGGATAGAATAAATATGTATGTTTGCCACAAATTAGCCCCCAAATTAAATGGTATCACAAGAATAAACCTTTTTTGCAGAATTTAAAATCAAAATCAAAAATTTGCACTGTTCAAAAATTTCATGCTATATTAAGACTGTATTGTAGAAATGTAAAATAAACAAGATAATTTAAACTTTAAAGTGGTATATGTTTTCCTCAGATTTCAGGAATACATTTGTAACAAATGACTCCTTTAAGTGTCAGAATACAATTTCACCTTCAATACTACATTTCTTCCCTCATACATTTGTGTTGTTCATAATAATTTGTAGCGTTTGGCTTTATCTGTAGAGCTAAGATTTTGCCATCTTCTTTTAATATCAAATAATCATGTGTCATCAAGTCAATTCTGACTTACAGCAATCCTTTTAAGAGTTCCCCCATTTCCCATTCCTTCTTCTGGGAGTGCCTTAAGAATGTGCAGCTTTCCCATGGCCACACAGGCTGGCTTTTCTTCCTGAGCTATCCAGTAGCTTGTTCTACTATAGCTGTTCATAATTACTGTTTATCTTTCTACAACCCTACTAGTGTCTCAGAAGTATTGAAGTGCTATCAAGAGAAGGTGCTTTAGCAGTGAGCATCATTTTAACAATACAGTGGTGCCTCGCATAACGTTTTTAATTGGTTCCAAAAAAAAAACCTTATGCGAAAAAAACTTTATGCGAAACACCATTTCCCATAGGAATGCATTGGAAACCGGTTAATCCGTTCCAATAGGCACGGATTGCCATCCTTAAGCGAAAAAACCCATAGGAAACATTGTTAAACGATACAATGTTTCCTCCATTGGAATGTATTGAAGCCGACTCAATACATTTCAATGGCTTTGCAAAGTCAATTTTTGCAAATTTAAGTGTGTCATAAAAGGGTCAAAAATGGTTTTAAATGCTTGGATTAGATTCTGCACCCTCTAAAACGGATGCAAAAGTTAATTTGGCTTTGATCTGACTTTTCGTTAATTTATGGTGAATTTCCCCCCCCCCCAACTTTTGACAGCTGTCAAAATCTGACAGCTCCATTGTTTCCTATGGGGGAGAAAAAAATTCACAAAAAATTAACGAAAAGTCAGATCAACACCAAATTAAGTATGCACACATTTTAGAAGGTGCACTAACGATTCCAAGCATTTAAAACCATTTTTCAACATGTTAAGACACTTTTGTAATTGAAAAAATGAACATCGTTAAGTGAAGCAGGGGACCTAAAACCAAAAACGTTAAGCGAAACATGGTCCCAAAATCGCTATGTGAAAATCGCCCATAGGGAAAAACGTTATACGAAGCACAACCTGACTCTGAAAAAATAAACGTTAAGCGAAAAAAACGTTAAACGAAGCAAACGTTATGCGAGGCACCACTGTATGTACCATCAGCCAAAGATGTAAAATCTTTGAAATCACAGAACACTTCAGACACTGACATGCTTGCCAAGGAAGTCCTCTGTATTGCACAGGACTCTGGAACATTTTTGAGAATGCACACAAATTTCATGCAGGACACTGGTGGGATCAGTTGGGTCTCTTCACTGCCTTCCAGAAGTTGAGTGTGCCCAGAGAGGAAAAGCATCCAATTGCTCAACACCATTCAAATCTAGTTATTTTAGACAATTCTAGATAATAAAAATTGCTGTCATTTAATCCACATTATCATTATCTGTGTTATGGTGTAATGTTCTGTCAGGCTGTTTGCAACATATGATAAATCCTAATAAAGTTTTCAAAGTATGAGAGTTATTTAAAGTGAAATTTTATAATCACCCCCCAATGTTTTCTTTGTCAAACAGATTTGAACCTTGGTCTTCTGAGTCCTGGTCTTCTGCTCTGTCCACATCTCTCTTACTATTATGCTCTAGTTTTACATTTTTGTAGTGTATTTGTAATGTCAGAAACCTGACAATGTTCCAGATAAAACTAAATCATTTTGTCTACATGGGCATCAGGATATATGCTTTTGTGTTCCTCCTCTCATTCCAGACAGGTAACCAGTGTATGTGTGTGTAAACTGGAGAGTGCGAAACTCTCCAGAGTGGAGTAGGCAATGTGAATTACAATCCAGGATTTCATTACCCATCTCGTGAAGATCATGTACAGTAAAATATTATCAGTATACAAAATTGCGCTATAAGCAATGAATCATTAAAAATAAATGAATAAATAAAAATTAAATTTAACAATTAGCAGAACTAAATAGTTAAATAATTAGCTTCTGCCCTATGGAAAGGCATTTGAAAAGCCATAATACTAATAGTCACAAATTAATTCTTAGTGAAGATAAATGTTTTATTTTGACTGTAATTGTATGAAACTAGAATCTGGATCAGATACTGCAGAAAAATAGTACTGGAGTGCCATAATGTGGCTCTATGGTACTATCCAAGGGTTGCACATCCTTGTTAGTAATCTATTTTAGCAAGTACTTGTGTTATTATTACTACTATAGTGCTACTTGTAACTATAGTGTACTTAATGATACAAAGGGAAATAATTTGATGCTGGCAGTTATTACTTATGTCGGTTCTGAGAAAGAGGAGCTAGCCATAACTCATTTGCTGTTCTATCACAGTGGTGGATAATGTTTGACTGCAGCTCTCATTAGCCCTAGGCAGCATAGCTATTGATGAGGAATGAGTGAAGTTGCAGTTTAGCAACATTTGAAGGGTCAAATGTTCCCCTGACCATGTCTATAATGTGTGTTTTCTTTTTTGGCTAGGTCCTTTAACACTTTATATTCAGGAATGCCTGAAAAATGTATATTTTGATACCTATAGATTTTTATGTTTGCAGATCATATATATTGTATAGTGGTACCTCGCAAGACGATGACACTGCTAAACAACGAATCCGCGTAACAATGGAATAGAGATGGTTCCAGAGTTAGTGCGCTCCTAAGTGAGATGAAATGAGTCCCTGTTCCACCTCAGGCCACCCCACTACACTCTTTCACCAAGTCTATCCCCATTTAAAGATCATTGAGAACCAAAATATAATCATGAGTCTCAGAGACATTAAGATCTCCCAGTACTCAAGAAAATATTGGACTCAAGGTAGCATAGTTCAAGATAGCATTGTTAACTGCTATCAGCAAACAGCAGCAGGCCTACCCAGATGGAGTGCTGGTGGTAGCAGGTGATTTCAATCAAGCCAATTTAAAGACCGTCCTCCCTAACTTTTATCAGTATGTGGACTGTCCCACTAGAGGGGAAAATACCTTGGATCAGGTATATTGTAACATCATGCATGGATATAAGACGAAGCCATTGCCTAGCTTGGGACAGTCAGATCATATATCTCTTTTTTTGATTCCATCGTACAGACCCCTTGTTAAAAGAATCAGACCATCAATTAGAGAAATACAAGTGTGGCCAGTGGATGCAACTGAGCAACTTCAAGATTGCTTTAGGAGCACTGATTGGACACTGTTTGAGGAGGACAATGTTGATACTTATGCCTCGACAGTACTGTTTTATATCAAAAGCTGCAGCGATGTTATTGCTACTACAAGACAAGTACGAGTGTTTTCTAACAACAAGCCTTGGCTAAATAGAGAAGTGCGCCTTTTATTAAAAGCCAGAAATACTGCTTTTCATTCTGGTGATGAACTACAGTATAGAGAGGCCAGAGCTAAACTGAAAAGGGGCATTAGGGATGCCAAAGCTATGTACAGCCAGAAATTGAACAACACCTTGAAAGTTCTGACACTCGCAGAGTGTGGCACGGCCTACGACAAATCACTGGTCAGAGTAACAAAAACAGTCTGTGTAGCAGCAGTGATTTTTTGGCTGAGCAGTTAAATCAATTTTTCAGCCGTTTTGAGGTGGAAACAGGAACAACCATTATTCCAGCACCTACTGTCCATAATACATCACTAGAATCTACCATCGACAGACAACCACTAGTACTGCAGATTTCAGATGTGAGACGCGCTTTCCAGAATATTAATATTCGAAAGGCAGCTGGACCAGATGGAATCATGGGACGAGTTGTTAGGGGCTGTGCTGCAGAATTAGCTGGAGTTTTTACGGATATTTTCAATCTATCCTTGTTGCAGTGTTCTGTCCCCACTTGCCTGAAGACATCTATTATAGTGCCAGTCCCGAAGCAGTCAGCTGTGGTATCTCCCAATGATTATAGACCAGTAGCTTTAACATCTGTTATTATGAAATGTTTTGAGAGATTGGTGCTGGATTACATTAAGGCTAGTCTTCCACCTTCTTTGGATCCATGGCAATTTGCATACAGGAGAAATAGATCTACTGATGATGCTGTGTCCATCGTACTCCATACTGTATTGAGCCACTTAGAACAACAGGGAACTTATGCGAGGCTGTTGTTTGTGGATTATAGCTCTGCTTTTAACACCATTCTACCAAATAGGTTGTTTTTAAAAATGATCAACCTGGGATTACCTCAGGAGATCTGCATGTGGATAAAGGATTTTCTGACAGATAGGCCACAGTCAGTAAGGATGGGATCCCACCATTCTTCTACCCTGGTACTAAGTACAGGAGCTCCCCAGGGCTGCGTGCTAAGTCCTTTCCTCTATTCCCTGTACACACATGATTGCACCCCACTATATAACACCAATGCAATTATTAAATTTGCGGATGATACAACAGTGGTGGGACTCATAAATAAGAACAATGAGTCTGCTTATAGAAAGGAAGTACAAAGATTGATACTATGGTGTAAAGAAAATCATCTCACACTTAACATCAAAAAAACTAAAGAACTCATAATTGATTTTAGGAGGAAGAGAAATGTACATTTACCACTGTACATAAACGGTGAGGAAGTGGAGAGAGTTGGTAGTTTTAAATTTCTGGGCACTTACATCTCAGAGGACCTCTCATGGACTATAAATGCCAACATGCTAATAAAGAAGGCACAGAAGAGGCTGTATTTCCTGAGAATGCTCGGGAAGTTAAATTTATCACAGCATTTGCTTCTGTCCTACTACCGTAGCACCATTGAGAGTGTCCTAACTTATGGCATTCTGGCATGGTTTGGGAGTAGCTCTGTAGCGGACAAAAAAGCTCTACAGAGAACCATTAAAATTGCCCAGAATATCATCGGGCTCCAGCTACCAACCCTGGATGACATCTTCACATCCCGCTGTCTGAGGAAGTCACACAGCATCCTGAGAGACTCTTCCCATCCTGCTTATAACTTTTTTGAACTGTTACCGTCTGGCAGAAGATATAGAACAATTAAGACTCGGACCACACGTTTTCTAAATAGTTTTTATCCTAGAGCTATAATTGCAATTAATAATGAGCTTAAAGACCACCAGTAGTGAATAATTAGTTGGACTGTGTTACTTGGACTGAGGTGTAGATGTTTGTATTTTTAGTGGGGGATTTCTAGTGGGTGGGGAGTGTTTGGGGAATGTTATGTGTGTGCATGTGTCTGGTCTCTGGATGTCTGTGAATTTCGTTGTATGATATACTGTGTATATACTTACAATGACAATAAATTATATTATTATTATTATTATTATTATTATTATAGTTCCATGGCCTAATAGAAATCAAAATACGTAATCAAATTAAGTAATGGTAGCAGGTTGTGTCTGTTCAAGAGATCAAACAAAAGATCTTTGGTATATTTGTTTTATTAGAAAAATAAAGATTTGAAAGAATTCAGTTTATGCAAAAGCAAAGCAATCAGAAACATTTCCACAACTAACCAGTTAGAAATTTGACAAACTCCAGCTAGAAAAATAAAACAACAAAATTACTATCTAAGAGAAAATTAGGAAAGACATGGCCTCCCCTCTGTGTGTGTGTGTTTAGTCGTTTAGTCGTGTCCGACTCTTCGTGACCCCATGGACCAGAGCACGCCAGGCCCTCCTGTCTTCTACTGCCTCCCGGAGTTGTGTCAGGTTCATGTTGGTTGCTTCGCAGACACTGTCCAGCCATCTCATCCTCGGTCGTCCCCTTCTCCTCTTGCCATCACATTTTCCCAACATCAGGGTCTTTTCCAGGGAGTCTTTTCTTCTCATTAGATGGCCAAAGTACTGGAGCCTCAGCTTCAGGATCTGTCCTTCCAGTGAGCACTCAGGGTTGATTTCCTTTATAACTGATAGTTCCAGATAAAACTAAATCATTTTGTCTACATGGGCATCAGGATATATGCTTTTGTGTTCCTCCTCTCATTCCAGACAGGTAACCAGTGTATGTGTGTGTAAACTGGAGAGTGCGAAACTCTCCAGAGTGGAGTAGGCAATGTGAATTACAATCCAGGATTTCATTACCCATCTCGTGAAGATCATGTACAGTAAAATATTATCAGTATACAAAATTGCGCTATAAGCAATGAATCATTAAAAATAAATGAATAAATAAAAATTAAATTTAACAATTAGCAGAACTAAATAGTTAAATAATTAGCTTCTGCCCTATGGAAAGGCATTTGAAAAGCCATAATACTAATAGTCACAAATTAATTCTTAGTGAAGATAAATGTTTTATTTTGACTGTAATTGTATGAAACTAGAATCTGGATCAGATACTGCAGAAAAATAGTACTGGAGTGCCATAATGTGGCTCTATGGTACTATCCAAGGGTTGCACATCCTTGTTAGTAATCTATTTTAGCAAGTACTTGTGTTATTATTACTACTATAGTGCTACTTGTAACTATAGTGTACTTAATGATACAAAGGGAAATAATTTGATGCTGGCAGTTATTACTTATGTCGGTTCTGAGAAAGAGGAGCTAGCCATAACTCATTTGCTGTTCTATCACAGTGGTGGATAATGTTTGACTGCAGCTCTCATTAGCCCTAGGCAGCATAGCTATTGATGAGGAATGAGTGAAGTTGCAGTTTAGCAACATTTGAAGGGTCAAATGTTCCCCTGACCATGTCTATAATGTGTGTTTTCTTTTTTGGCTAGGTCCTTTAACACTTTATATTCAGGAATGCCTGAAAAATGTATATTTTGATACCTATAGATTTTTATGTTTGCAGATCATATATATTGTATAGTGGTACCTCGCAAGACGATGACACTGCTAAACAACGAATCCGCGTAACAATGGAATAGAGATGGTTCCAGAGTTAGTGCGCTCCTAAGTGAGATGAAATGAGTCCCTGTTCCACCTCAGGCCACCCCACTACACTCTTTCACCAAGTCTATCCCCATTTAAAGATCATTGAGAACCAAAATATAATCATGAGTCTCAGAGACATTAAGATCTCCCAGTACTCAAGAAAATATTGGACTCAAGGTAGCATAGTTCAAGATAGCATTGTTAACTGCTATCAGCAAACAGCAGCAGGCCTACCCAGATGGAGTGCTGGTGGTAGCAGGTGATTTCAATCAAGCCAATTTAAAGACCGTCCTCCCTAACTTTTATCAGTATGTGGACTGTCCCACTAGAGGGGAAAATACCTTGGATCAGGTATATTGTAACATCATGCATGGATATAAGACGAAGCCATTGCCTAGCTTGGGACAGTCAGATCATATATCTCTTTTTTTGATTCCATCGTACAGACCCCTTGTTAAAAGAATCAGACCATCAATTAGAGAAATACAAGTGTGGCCAGTGGATGCAACTGAGCAACTTCAAGATTGCTTTAGGAGCACTGATTGGACACTGTTTGAGGAGGACAATGTTGATACTTATGCCTCGACAGTACTGTTTTATATCAAAAGCTGCAGCGATGTTATTGCTACTACAAGACAAGTACGAGTGTTTTCTAACAACAAGCCTTGGCTAAATAGAGAAGTGCGCCTTTTATTAAAAGCCAGAAATACTGCTTTTCATTCTGGTGATGAACTACAGTATAGAGAGGCCAGAGCTAAACTGAAAAGGGGCATTAGGGATGCCAAAGCTATGTACAGCCAGAAATTGAACAACACCTTGAAAGTTCTGACACTCGCAGAGTGTGGCACGGCCTACGACAAATCACTGGTCAGAGTAACAAAAACAGTCTGTGTAGCAGCAGTGATTTTTTGGCTGAGCAGTTAAATCAATTTTTCAGCCGTTTTGAGGTGGAAACAGGAACAACCATTATTCCAGCACCTACTGTCCATAATACATCACTAGAATCTACCATCGACAGACAACCACTAGTACTGCAGATTTCAGATGTGAGACGCGCTTTCCAGAATATTAATATTCGAAAGGCAGCTGGACCAGATGGAATCATGGGACGAGTTGTTAGGGGCTGTGCTGCAGAATTAGCTGGAGTTTTTACGGATATTTTCAATCTATCCTTGTTGCAGTGTTCTGTCCCCACTTGCCTGAAGACATCTATTATAGTGCCAGTCCCGAAGCAGTCAGCTGTGGTATCTCCCAATGATTATAGACCAGTAGCTTTAACATCTGTTATTATGAAATGTTTTGAGAGATTGGTGCTGGATTACATTAAGGCTAGTCTTCCACCTTCTTTGGATCCATGGCAATTTGCATACAGGAGAAATAGATCTACTGATGATGCTGTGTCCATCGTACTCCATACTGTATTGAGCCACTTAGAACAACAGGGAACTTATGCGAGGCTGTTGTTTGTGGATTATAGCTCTGCTTTTAACACCATTCTACCAAATAGGTTGTTTTTAAAAATGATCAACCTGGGATTACCTCAGGAGATCTGCATGTGGATAAAGGATTTTCTGACAGATAGGCCACAGTCAGTAAGGATGGGATCCCACCATTCTTCTACCCTGGTACTAAGTACAGGAGCTCCCCAGGGCTGCGTGCTAAGTCCTTTCCTCTATTCCCTGTACACACATGATTGCACCCCACTATATAACACCAATGCAATTATTAAATTTGCGGATGATACAACAGTGGTGGGACTCATAAATAAGAACAATGAGTCTGCTTATAGAAAGGAAGTACAAAGATTGATACTATGGTGTAAAGAAAATCATCTCACACTTAACATCAAAAAAACTAAAGAACTCATAATTGATTTTAGGAGGAAGAGAAATGTACATTTACCACTGTACATAAACGGTGAGGAAGTGGAGAGAGTTGGTAGTTTTAAATTTCTGGGCACTTACATCTCAGAGGACCTCTCATGGACTATAAATGCCAACATGCTAATAAAGAAGGCACAGAAGAGGCTGTATTTCCTGAGAATGCTCGGGAAGTTAAATTTATCACAGCATTTGCTTCTGTCCTACTACCGTAGCACCATTGAGAGTGTCCTAACTTATGGCATTCTGGCATGGTTTGGGAGTAGCTCTGTAGCGGACAAAAAAGCTCTACAGAGAACCATTAAAATTGCCCAGAATATCATCGGGCTCCAGCTACCAACCCTGGATGACATCTTCACATCCCGCTGTCTGAGGAAGTCACACAGCATCCTGAGAGACTCTTCCCATCCTGCTTATAACTTTTTTGAACTGTTACCGTCTGGCAGAAGATATAGAACAATTAAGACTCGGACCACACGTTTTCTAAATAGTTTTTATCCTAGAGCTATAATTGCAATTAATAATGAGCTTAAAGACCACCAGTAGTGAATAATTAGTTGGACTGTGTTACTTGGACTGAGGTGTAGATGTTTGTATTTTTAGTGGGGGATTTCTAGTGGGTGGGGAGTGTTTGGGGAATGTTATGTGTGTGCATGTGTCTGGTCTCTGGATGTCTGTGAATTTCGTTGTATGATATACTGTGTATATACTTACAATGACAATAAATTATATTATTATTATTATTATTATTATTATTATAGTTCCATGGCCTAATAGAAATCAAAATACGTAATCAAATTAAGTAATGGTAGCAGGTTGTGTCTGTTCAAGAGATCAAACAAAAGATCTTTGGTATATTTGTTTTATTAGAAAAATAAAGATTTGAAAGAATTCAGTTTATGCAAAAGCAAAGCAATCAGAAACATTTCCACAACTAACCAGTTAGAAATTTGACAAACTCCAGCTAGAAAAATAAAACAACAAAATTACTATCTAAGAGAAAATTAGGAAAGACATGGCCTCCCCTCTGTGTGTGTGTGTTTAGTCGTTTAGTCGTGTCCGACTCTTCGTGACCCCATGGACCAGAGCACGCCAGGCCCTCCTGTCTTCTACTGCCTCCCGGAGTTGTGTCAGGTTCATGTTGGTTGCTTCGCAGACACTGTCCAGCCATCTCATCCTCGGTCGTCCCCTTCTCCTCTTGCCATCACATTTTCCCAACATCAGGGTCTTTTCCAGGGAGTCTTTTCTTCTCATTAGATGGCCAAAGTACTGGAGCCTCAGCTTCAGGATCTGTCCTTCCAGTGAGCACTCAGGGTTGATTTCCTTTATAACTGATAGGTTTGTTCTCCTTGCAGTCCAGGGGATTCTCAAGAGCCTCCTCCAGCACCACAGTTCAAAGGCATCAATTCTTCGGCGGTCTGCTTTCTTTATGGTCCAGCTCTCACTTCCATACATCACGACAGGAAAAACCATAGCTTTGACTATTCGGACTTTTGTTGGCAAGGTGATGTCTCTGCTTTTCAAGATGCTGTCCAGATTTGTCATCGCTTTCCTCCCAAGAAGAAGGCGCCTTTTAATTTCAGGGCTACTGTCTCCATCTGCAGTGATCATGGAGCCCAGGAAGATAAAATTTGACACTGCCTCCATATCTTCCCCTTCTATTTCCCAGGAGGTGATGGGACCAGTGGCCATGATCTTAGTTTTTTTGATGTTGAGTTTCAGACCGTTTTTTGCACTCTCCTCTTTCACTCTCATTACAAGGTTCTTTAATTCCTCCTCACTTTCTGCCATCAGAGTGGTATCATCTGCATATCGGAGGTTGTTGATATTTCTTCCGGCAATCTTAATTCCGGCTTGGGTTTCTTCCAGTCCAGCCTTCCGCATGATGTATTCTGCATATAAGTTAAATAAGCTGGGGGACAATATACAGCCTTGCCGTACTCCTTTCCCAATTTTGAACCACTCAGTTGTTCCATGACCAGTTCTAACTGTTGCTTCCTGTCCCACATATAGGTTTCTCAGGAGATACATAAGGTGGTCAGGCACTCCCATTTCTTTAAGGACTTGCCATAGTTTGCTGTGGTCCACACAGTCAAAGGCTTTTGCATAGTCAATGAAGCAGAAGTAGATATTTTTCTGGAACTCTCTGGCTTTCTCCATAATCCAGCGCAAGTTAGCAATTTGGTCTCGAGTTCCTCTGCCTCTTCGGAATCCAGCTTGTACTTCTGGGAGTTCTCGGTCCACATACTGCTGAAGCCTACCTTGTAGGATTTTGAGCATAACCTTGCTAGCGTGCGAAATGAGTGCAATTGTACGGTAGTTGGAGCATTCTTTGGCACTGCCTTTCTTTGGGATTGGGATGTAGACTGATCTTTTCCAATCCTCTGGCCACTGTTGAGTTTTCCAAACTTGCTGGCATATTGAATGTAGCACCTTAACAGCATCATCTTTTAAGATTTTAAATAGTTCAACTGGAATGCCATCACCTCCACTGGCCTTGTTGTTAGCCAGGCTTTCTAAGGCCCACTTGACTTCGCTCTCCAGGATGTCTGGCTCAAGGTCAGCAACTACATTGTCTGGGTTGTCCGGGATATCCACATCTTTCTGATATAATTCCTCTGTGTATTCTTGCCACCTCTTCTTGACGTCTTCTGCTTCTGTTAGGTCCCTCCCATTTTTGTCTTTTATCATGTTCATCTTTGCGCAAAATGTTCCTCTAATATGTCCAATTTTCCTGAACAGATCTCTGGTCTTTCCTTTTCTGTTATCTTCCTCTATTTCTTTGCATTGTTCATTTAAGAAGGCCCTCTTGTCTCTCCTTGCTATTCTTTGGAAGTCTGAATTCAAGTTTCTGTAACTTTCCCTATCTCCCTTGCATTTTGCTTCCCTTCTCCTCTCTGCTATTTCTAAGGCCTCGTTGGACAGCCACTTTGCTTTCTTGCATTTCCTTTTCTTTGGGATGGTTTTCGTTGCTGCCTTATGAACAATGTTACGAGCCTCTATCCAAAGTTCTTCAGGCACTCTGTCCACCAAATCTAGTTCCTTAAATCTGTTCTTTACTTCCACTGTGTATTCATAAGGGATTTGGTTTAGATTATACCTGAGTGGCCCAGTGGTTTTTCCTAATCTCTTCAGTCTAAGCTTGAATTTTGCTATGAGAAGCTGATGATCAGAACCGCAGTCAGCTCCAGGTCTTGTTTTTGCTGACTGTATAGAGCTTCTCCATCTTTGGCTGCAGAGAATATAATCAATCTGATTTCGCTATTGCCCATCTGGTGATTTCCATGTATAGAGTCGCCTCTTGTGTTGTTGGAAAAGAGTGTTTGTGATGACCAGCTTATTCTCTTGACAAAACTCTATTAGCCTTTGTCCTGCTTCGTTCTGAACTCCAAGGCCAAACTTCCCTGTTGTTCCTTTTATCTCTTGGCTCCCTACTTTAGCATTCCAGTCCCCTAGAATGAGAAGAACATCTTTCTTTGGTGTCAGTTCTAGAAGGTGTTGTAAATCTTCATAGAATTGTTCAATTTCAGTCTCCTCAGCAATGCTGGTTGGTGCATAAACTTGGATTATTGTGATGTTGAATGGTCTGCCTTGGATTTGTATTGACATCATTCTATCATTTTTGAGATTCTATCATCTTTGCCAAGAACGCCCCATGATCAGAAACAAAAATGGCCTCCCCTCTACCTACTTTAAAAACTACATTGTAATGAATTTCGGGAACTCCAAAGTCCATCTAAGAATTCATAGTCCATAAAAACCATACCAGTCCTCTTCGAAATCCAAAAGGCAAAAGTCTACGATGTTAAAGCTTCCAGCAGGAATCCATGATGCTAAAAAACTCTCTCAGTGAGCCATTCTCCATTTCTCTCCGTGCTGGAAACCCCCCCTTCTGCTTCTCCCCCGTTGACAGCCAATCAGGTAGAAGAAAAAGGTAGTCTCTCTCCGCCCCTCTTTCCATTGGAATCCAGGTGCTGTTTACGTATTTGTGTTGGAATGTTTAGTCTCTGGAAACTTCCAGTACAAGTACACAGACTCAAGATGGATTCTTTCTAGCTAATTCCAGGACTATAAATCCCATTTAGAAATTACCTTCTGGCTTCTATAACCCATGTTATCACGATCGCTATAGCAATTCGCAAAACAGTCATTCCAGTGGGGGATTTTCACTGGACGTCGATTAGGTCCATGCTTTGCAAACCGTTTGTTCGCAAGACGATTTTTTCCGCTGATCGTCAGCATCGCAAAACGGCTGCCCTGTGTTTTCCAGACCCATGCTTCGCAGGGCAGCTATTTTACAGCTGATCTGCGCCCGCAAAATGGCTTCCCTATGGGCGATCTTCGCTGGACGACAAGGTATTTTCCCCATTGGAATGCATGAAACCAGGTTTCATTGCATTCCAATGGGTAAAGGGTCTTCACATGATGACGATTTCACTAAAAAGCAATTTCAATGGGACGGATTATCGTCATGCGGGGCACCACTGTATATATAGACCTGGCTGAAAGATGTGACTGGCAGTGGCTTCTTGTGAATGTACAGCCAGTATTATATAGAGAGAGTAATTCTGGCTTCAAGCTGTTCATAATATATGCTTCTAAGTGGTGCCTCACTTGACGACAATAATCCGTTCCGTTGAAATCGCTGTTAAGCAAAATCGTTGTCAAGCGAATTTTAAAAAAACATTGAAATGCATTGGAAACCATTCAGTGCATTCCAATGGGCTAAATACCTGCTTGTTTTGCAAAGATCCTCCATAGGGCGGCCATTTTCCTGTGCCTGTAAAGTGAGGAATCTGTCCTAAAGCACAGCGGGGAGCCATTTTGCACAGCAGGTGGCCATTTTAGAGCCGCCGATCAGCTGTTTTAGAATCATCATCTAGCGAAAAATCGGTTCCCGAAGTAGGGAACCGATCATTGTCAAGCGAATTTTCCCTATCTAAACATCGTTTTGCGATCGCTATTGCAATCACAAAAACCTCATCATAAAGCGGATTCATCGTTCACACACACACACACACACACACACACACACACACACACACACACACACACACACACACACACACACACACACACACACACACACACACACACACACACACACACACACACACACACACACACACACACACACACAGAAGCATATATTATGAGCAGCTTGAAGCCAGAATTACTCTGTTAAGCAAAATGAAATGGTTGATTGTACTGGATTCCATGATACTAAATTCCTCTCAAGCAGTAATTAAAGTGTACTTTTTTGTTTTATTCTTGGAAGTGGTGGTAAAGATGCTGGTTTAAATGTTACTCTGGTTGTTCCACTGCTGAGGGAAGGAGGAGACATCCCACACTTCCAGATAACCTTTTCCAGCATATTTGCAATTCCAAAAAACAGTGGTCTCATTGAAGTTGTTAGTCCCAACTACGCTGGAATAAATAAATGGGACTTGTAAAGTCAAAAATTTTCTAAGGCCTATTGATCCATTTAGTCCACTCTAGTTTGGATTAAAGGCTGTATTTAGGCCAGATTTCTTTCAGATGTGTAAGAGTACATATTCTTAATAGTAGCAGGATGCATTTAGATGATCTCCGTGTTATCAATTTCCAAATAATTTAAAAAATTTTCTGTTGTAATTTCTCAAAGTATGCAGTATATTGTTTTGATACAATTAACTTCAGTGGCATATGTGACAATCAAGAGAACAGTTGATTTTTATCGCTCTTTTTTTTGGGTGTCCTCCAGTTCATCTTGTCATATCCTAAAATAGGCAATGGTAGTAATAGATAGTGTTACTTCTATGGAATGCATACTGTAGGAGACTGAGGCCCCAGTTTACTGGAACCTGAAAAATTAAACATTTATTGAGAACAGCCAGGTCCTCAAGGATGAGAACTTTTCTATTTTATTATAGATAATATTTATATATTTTCTTTCAAGAGGGCATTTTGTCCCCCAACTCTTGCATCTTATAGTCTCCATATGTTCTTTGTTTCAAATAATTCTTTCTGACAGTTTAAGAACCAGCATTCTTGGTAAGGAGTATCCAGAATTTTAGGAATTGTGGTGCATATTTGCTTCTGCTAAAGTAAATAATTGTGAGGACACAGTTCTGAGCCTACAACAGTTCTTCTATCTGTAAGCTGGTCCACAGAAGATTCTTCCCAATGCCTGCTTTCCAATTACTGTGATCATAGTTTTATATCCACTCATCTTCACTAGGCATCATGATCAGTTGTGTTAGCTATTAGAAGTCAGCATTTCCACGATCTCCAAGAGTTTAGACTCATACCATGACCATGGACTTTTCATAAGTTGTTTTATTGTCTTGCTGTTATTTTGTGATGGCATTTTGCTTTAGCAACTTAGTCTCATTTGAAAGAGATTAAAACCATTATTCAGAAGGCACTGTTTGAATGCTTGAGTCTTTGGGATGTATGTTAAAATATATTGCAGCCCTCAAGAAAGTTGTTAGTCCCAATTAACAAATACATGAATAGTAAAGTCAAAATTTATCTAAGGTAAGGCCTGTTGATCCATTTAGTCCACTGTAGTTTGGACATCTTCAGCAAATTGTGGACTTCTAGATCTGGTTCCTCCAAGGAAAATTCAGAGTAGTTAACCCTTGTCATCATCTTTCTGCTCTTTCACATTGATATTTGTTTACAAACATCAGCTAGAAGGGTATGTGATTCTCTTTGGTCCAGTTGCTCCACTTCATTCAGGCTTCACATTTAAATTAGTCACAGCCTCGGCAAACTCACAAAGTGAATGGTAATGGCCATTATACACATCCATCTGTGGGAGATTTTAGTTTTCCTATGTGTAGATGACTAGCAACTCAGGCCAAACATGTCACATTTTAGCTTCTACATATTGGGACTCTTCTTAACCTGATGAAGTCCCATTTGACTCCCAGCATGGTGCTTTGCTTTAATTGTAGCTGATGTAGGCTCTTTGCATTATTGTCAATATAGCTCAGAGTGCTAGATCTTATAAAAGCAGAGGCTGCTGTGTGATCAGATTGCTGGGGAAGCAAGAAATCATATAAATATTTTCAAGCTGCTGGGCACCATCAGTCTCCTTATTTTGAAAGATCTTTTTCTTCATGGCCTCTGTGAATGCACACATTTGGATTGACAGTGCCTACGCTGGCTTTCTCGGAATCTTCTAGAGCTTTTCTGAAAAGGTAACAAAGTTTAGAATGCCCCTACCACGCATGCTTCATCCCCCTCAGCCTCAGTTCCATTTTTACCGCCATTGTGCTAGGAACTTCTCGGACAGAGCTCTCAGTATATTTTTCTTTTTTAATTTTTTGACACGGACTTTACTATTCGCTTAAGAAACCTCTCTGTTGCCCCTTTACATCAGAACGGCTCTTGACTATTCTTCACTTAATGGACTTGTTTGGTCACCTTGGCTCCGAATCTCCATTTTTGTGGATTTGGTGATGAAATTGTTGATTGGTGCCACGAAGAGCACTTTAGCCTCATTAGCGTTGATTACCTACGGAAATCACCAATAGCTGCTGTGAGTAATTAAGCTCCCTGTCAAGCTGTTTTATGTCCCCCTCAGGGCCATTCAGCAGGTGCAAGGGGTGCTCCCGAAAGCTTCCATTCTCAGAAGGCCACGACCTCTGCCTTTTCTGCTTGGGAGATTGTCACCAGCCTCAGTCTTGCCATCACTGTAAAAAATTTACTAAAGTGGCCCTAAAAGAGCGTCAACAAAGACTAAAAATGTGAGACATGGAAACTACATCTATTCCCTTGGCTACTCCTCGCTCTGAGACAAACATTTCATCACCCTCTACATCAGTTACTAAAGCGGTCTCAAAACCGCCAAAAAAAGCCTGCTGCGGCTACTACTAAGAAAGTCTCGACCTCGACGTTGAAGACATCTACTGCTAAAGAACTGACGAAGCCGAAAAAATCAGCTACCCAGTCTAAAAAAGACAAACCAAAAGACCACAAGGCTATTCCTCCAGTCATGCCTTCTTTACCATCTCCGATCCTTGAGGATTCCTCTCAAGATCGTGAATCACTGTCTGAGGCTACTCCATCACTGCCGCCTCGACAACATAGCTCACCAAGCAAGCCCAAGCGTTTACCGAGCCTGACCAGGCTCGAAGGGGCTGTTCCTTCCAGCCCACCTTCTGCCCAACACAGCCCTGTTTCCACTGGGCGGGCATCACCAGCACCTCTGTCACCTTCTTTGTCATCGAGGCATGATTCTCCACCTCCCAAGAAGACGACTAAGAGGAAGCACATTTCTCCTGATTGGCGTCAATCTTCTTGGAAAGAGGCGACGGTCCCGATTAAGTTTTCTCGGCATCATAAAAAGCATAGGAACGATTATAAAGATACTGTCAAGGTCGACAGGAAAAGGTTCAGATGTCGACGCCGACATTACGACACCAACTCTGACTCATCCTCTACGTTGGAAGACTACCATAGACACAGGAGGGCACGCTACGATTCTTCATCCACCTCAACATCATGTTCTCCCCTTCTGAGGAGGATTTTTCCTCTTATGTACAGATGGTGGCCAGAATGGCTAAAACACTTAAAATGGAAACTCAGCAACCATCTCCTCCCTCAGATGATTTAATCTTTGTAGACATAGATCAAGAAAGGACACAACCACTCAGCTTGACCTTCATACCAGCACTCATGAATTTGATAAAAGAGTCATGGTCTCAACTGTCTTATCCTCAGCCAATTACCAGGAGGACTGAGAACTTATATTGTGTCCATGGAGATGAGACTAATTTCCTTACAAAGCATCTGGCTCCTAATTCTATTATTGTACAGCTAATTCTTCCAAAGCTTCAAGACACCAACATGTGACACCAACTAACAGCGAAGGTAGAAAATTGAGTGTTCTAGGCAGGAAAATATACATGCTTCGGATAGCCAACTATCAGGCGGCTATGGGAGCATATAAAAAACAATTATGGACCAAAGTACTTCCAACTCTACAATCAGCTCCTGACGAGATGTGTCAAGATCTTTTGAACACCTATGTTGAGACAATGACGCTCTCCAAGCACCAGCGTTTAGCATTCAGACACACTGCAGATGCTTCAGCCAAGACACTTGCTTCTTCCATAGCACTATGCCGACATGCATGGTTACGTGCATCTGGCATTGTGGGGGATGTAAAGAAACAACCAGAAGACCAGTCATTTGATGCTAAAGGTTTATTTAATGAGAAAACAGATAACTCCTTAGAAAATTTACATAAAATCAAAAAGACGGCTAAAACATACACCATCCACCAGCAGCCTGAATTCCAAAAGAATTAGTGGCAAAGGCACACCAGCAGTTGCAGCAGCAGGCTTCTCATAGTTACAAACCTTTTAAAAACACTTAGGACAGATCTTCTCAGACTTCTTCATCCACTCCATCCTATAGATAGCAAACAACAAAAGCGTCAATCATACCGTCCTCCCAATAAGAAATCAAAGCCGTATCTTTGACTCTCACATTCTGTTGACAACCAATCTCAAACTACCCGCCTGGCTCCATTCTACCACAATTGGACAAAATTACACAGGACAATTGGGTGCTAAGCATCATTCAGGTCGGTCACAGACTAGAGTTCGTAGATCTTCCTCCTCTAGGACACTTAAAAATGACATCCTTCAATGCCATCCTGGAAGAAGAAGTTCTCACTCTTCTCCAAAAACAAGCTATATATCAGGTACCTCATCGAGACATAACCAACAGGTTTTATTCCCGGTATTTTGCAGTACCAAAAAAGAACAGAGGACTAAGACCCATCTTAGATCTAAGGGACCTGAACACTTACCTACATCCACACCACTTCAAGATGGTCACGCTAGAGTCCATCGTCCACCTGCTAAAAAGAAAAGACTGGTTTGTGATGATAGACCTCAAGGACGCATATTTCCACATAACAATACACAATCAACACAGAATGTTTCTACGGTTTATGTTCAGAAACAAGATTTTCCAATACTGCGCCCTACCCTTCGGTCTGTCCACAGCTCCACGCACATTCATGAAGTGCATGGCACCAGTAGCTGCATTCCTTCATCTTCACAGAATAAAAGTCTTTCCTTACATAGACGATTGGCTAATAGTGTCCTCATCGAAGAAAAGCCTTACACGACACTTATTCACTCTGCACGTCCTAGAGAACCTAGGCCTCACAGTAAATCTCGAGAAGTCCACACTAGTACCATCTCAAATCATCAGCTAAATAGGAGCGAGTTTGAACTCCATAGAAGCAAGAGTCTCTCTACCACCAGAACACATCTGAAAGCTAAGAAAGATTGTTCACAAGTTGAAGCCTCACTTTCTTGTTTTAGCACATCATGTTCAACATCTACTAGGTCTCATGGCCTCAACAACAGCATCACTTCTGCATGCCTGGCTGAAAATGTGTTCCCTGCAAGCATGGTTACTACACCTGTTCAACCCTCTTCGAGACAACCCACAGAAAAGACTTCTAGTCACCCCAGAGCTAGCATGGCAGCTGCGGTGGTGGGGTTTTACACCACACCTCATGATGGGTCATCCTTTTTGCCCCATGCAACTATCTGTTCAAGTAACAACAGATGCCAGCCCCACAGGTTGGGGAGCACACTGCGAGGGCCACAAGATCCATGCTCTATGGTCACAGCGAGACAAGGGACTTCACATCAATCACCTCAAGATAATAGCAGTGATAAAAGCTTTCAGGGCTTTCCTCCAGTTGATACAAGGTTGTGGTGTGCAAGTGATAACAGACAACATCACGACCATGTTTTATATCAACAAGCAGGGAAGGACGAGGTCAATGTCACTATTTACCTGGCTGTGCATCTATGGGAGTGGTGCTACCAGCATCATATTTTTCCGGTAGCGATACACATTTCAACATCAGACAATCAGGTAGCATACGAACTGAGTTGACTGACAGGACAGTCCCACGAATAGGAACTGGACGAGGACATCTTTCAGATGCTCTGCAAGAGATGGGTTCAGCCATCCATAGACATGTTCGCATCGGATATAAACAAGAAGTGCAACATGTACGCATCTCGTGCAGGCAGGTGTGCACACTTGATAGGAGATGCATTCATGATTCCATGGCAAACGGAACTGCTATACCTATTTCCACCAGTTCCTCTGATCCAAAGAACTCTGGTCAGATTGAAGCAAGAACGAGCACAGGCCATCTTCATTGCACCATGTTGATACTGGAGAATTTTTCTGGAAAACTTGTTTAAGTTCCAGTAAAATGCACGAAAGAAGACCAGCCTGTTAGGCAGAATTAGCTAGAAGTTCCCCTTTTAACTACCCACCCTCACCAAACACTAGCACTTAAAAATAACTCTCAGGATGCGATTTTTGTATTAAAGAAAGAGTTCTATATTCTACTCACATGGATAAGCATTCAGAAGGTTTCAGGTTGATACAGAAAGAGAAAAATAGCAAAAGACAATGTCCTTCTCCTTGGCCCACATGGCTGGAGAAGGTCTCCAGGCTCAGTGAGCCAGCATGGAGTCCTTACATCTTTCCAGGTGAAGAGCGTGTGCAAGAATGGTAACAACAATGGAGGTCTAAACAGCTCATGGTGAGAAGGGCCGGAAATGGGTGGAGCTTCCCTAGCTCGGGAACAACAAACTCCCACTAATTGGTTAGCATGCAAACAAACAAGCAAACAAGTTAGTTTGTGTTGCAGGCCCTTCCCCTTTGAAATTTACATCTAGATTGTTTGACTATTCAACATCCCTTCTCAATCTAGCATGCTAAATTTCAACAAGTCCCATCATGCTTCGCAGGTTCAGGAAGTGATCTCTTGTCAGAGGTTTCGTCAGGATATCTGCCGTCATCTCCATGGATGGACAGTAGGTCATCTGGATGGTACCCTTCTCAACCAGGTCACGCACTAACTCATATCTCACATCGATGTGCTTGGTGTAGCAGGCCACTCTCACGTCACTGCCAATTCAGGCCTCTCAGAGTGCCTACCACTCCTCTTCACACTGCTGCCACCAAATATAATTACTGCTCAAGGAGGACAAATGTTTCTTTTAAAAACAAAACTGGTTTATTGGTTCACAAAATAAAATATGTAAATCACTGGAAGACAAACACGATGTAAATCACTGTTTCTTATTTAATCAAACACAGACTTTCCCTCACTGACTACTTTGGCTCACAGGCCTTCAAACAAGCTCTCTCTTCCTTATCTAGTCCTTATCTAGTCCTTTACCTTCACACCCCCTTATATAATTCAGCTCCTCCCCCTTCAGCACCACCCTCCGTCCCCACATTGGCTGATGATCCACTACCCAGCTGTGACGGACAGGTGAGGTCAGGGCTGCCTGTTGCAGTGCACGCATTCATCTTCTCTCCCTGCGATAGCTTGATGCAGCTTTGATTGTCCTCCATTATCCGGAATGGTGCTTCTTCAGCTATCTCAAAGTCCATCAGCAGTTTCTTCAGCCATAGCAGTTCTCTGCATGCTTCTGCTGCTGGAATGAACTCAGCCTCTGTGGAAGATAAAGCTACAACATCCTGTTTATGACTGCCCCATGAGATAGGACCATTGCCATACAAAAGAGAAAACCACTAGTGGACTTACGACCCTCGCTATCCTCAACCCAGTCTGCGTCCACTAATCCTATGAGCTTTGGGCTCTCATTAGCTGGCAGTCTTAGCTTAAAGTCCATGGTCCCTTTCAAGTATCTAGCTACTCTTTTCACAGCTGTCCAGTCACTCTGTGTTGGAGAGCTGACTTTTCTGCTCAATATTCTTACTGCAGTGGCAATATCGGGTCTCGCAGGGGTTGTCAGGTACAAAAGCTTCCCTATAGCTGCTCTATAATGCCTATTGTTGGGTAAAGGTTCTCCTTTCTCTTTATTCTTGAGAAAATCTGTATGCATGGGTGTTGCAGTACTATGGGAATCTTCCATATTCAATACGTGTAGCAGTTCAAGAATCTTTTGTTTCTGACTCAGCAAATATGAACCATCTGCCTCTCTCTCAATTTGAATGCCCAGATAATAGGTTGCATCACCCAATTCCTTTATTTCTACCTCTTTGCTCAGATTCTGTAGTACACTCCTGTACTCTTTTTCTTCATTGGTCACTACTATCAGGTCATCAACATAAGCTAGAACATATGTGTAATGTCCATTCTTGTTCCTAGTATACAGGCATTGATCTGCCCTTCCCTGGTTGAAACCTTGTTGAAGTAGCATCTTCAGTTTCTCATTCCAAGCTCTGGCTGCTTGTTTCAGTCTGTATAGGCCTTTCTTCAGTTTGCAGACAGGGTCAGGGTGCTTCTTGTCAATGAAACCTGGTGGTTGCTTGATGTAGAGTTCCTCCTCAATCTCTCCATGTAGAAATGCAGTTTGGATGTCTAGGTGCTTGACTAGCATCTGTCTGGACACTGCAATACTTAGGAGCATTCTTATAGTGCTGTGTCTGACAACTGGAGCAAAAGTTTCATGAAAGTCTTCTCCATACTTTTGAAGAAATCTTTTGCCGACTAATCTTGCTTTGTAGCGTTCCACTTCTCCATCTGCTCCCTTTTTCTCTTTGAATACCCATTTGCATCCAATTGCTTTCTTCCCTTGTGATAGTTTTGTCAGTGTCCATGTTTCATTCTTATATAAAGCTTCTATCTCCTCCTTTGCAGCTTGTCTCCATTTGGCACCCTCTTGTGCTGGCATTTGTTCAACTTCTTCCCAGGTTGCTGACTCATCTGTCTGTGACAACCTTGCAAGGTAGGACAGGCAAAGTGGCGGCACACCTGTGTTGGATCGTGATGAGCATCTGACTTCTGGTTCTGGAACCTCTGGTGGCATGGGGCCATCTCCCAGTTCCACAGCATTGTTGACTGCTCCATTTATATCCCCTTTCTGTTGGTGTACTGCCCTCATCCTGTGCCTCATCCTCATCCTCCTCTGCCTTTGGTTTAGTTTGTGAGGGCACTGGCACAAGTATGTCTAGGAGAGGTTGGTTGCGTTGATCCTGCTCATTTGAGCTGTCTAACACAGTCCCTCTCTTGTCAGCCTTCCTTTGTTCATCAAAGTGAACCACGTGCCTTGTACTGACTTCACCAGTTCTCAGATTCATAACTCTGTACCCCTTGACACCTGAAGCATACCCAATAAGAATTGTTTGTTCTGTTCTAGAGTCCAATTTATGCCTTTTCTCCTTGGGAATGTGAGAGTATGCAATGCTTCCAAAAACTAATGTGTGAGATGTTCAGGATTCTACCATGCCAAAGTTCAAAGGGTGTTTTTGGGGTGCCTTTCGTTGGCAATCTGTTCTGGAGATAAGATGCTGTCATGATTGAATCATCCCACAGTTTGTTGGGTAGTTCTGCATCTGCAAGCATGCACCTAGTCATCTCTAGAAGAGACCTTAGTTTTCTCTCAGCTATTCTTTTTTGTTCTGGTGTGTATGGAACAGTCCTTCTGTGTAGAATACCTTGTTCCTCAAAGAATGTCTGTGTGTGGTTTGAAATGTACTCACCACCGTTGTCTGACTGAAATGCCTTAGGTTTTCTTTCAAATTTGTTGCTCACCATGGCCATATATTTCCTCAGAAAGTTGTGGGTCTCACTCTTGTCCTTCAGTAGGTAGGTGACAGTATCTTGAAAAATCATTCATAAAAATTAGAATATATCTGTTGCCTACCATTGATAGCACATTAATTGGTCCACATAGGTCAGTGTGAATCAGTTCTAACACTTTCGTGCTTCTTTGTTCAGTACTTGAATGAAATGAGGGTCTGACCCCTTTTTCTGTAAGGCAACTTACGCACCTGGTTGTCTTGTTTGAGTCATGTGGCTTTAACTCAAGTCCTTTGACAAAGTTCCTTTTGTGCAGTTCCAGGATTGTGTTCGTATCTCTATGTGCAAATCTGCGATGCCACAGGTCCAGGCTGCTCACCTCTTCTTTCACCATCTGCGCTATCTTGATTTGCACCTGTTCATCTAAGAGACTGACTTTATATATGCCTTTAGATTCATAAGTTTGCAAATATATTTCATTGTTCTTTTCAACTATGCATTTTTCACCATAAAAATGTACATTAAAACCCTTTTTCACAAGACTTGACATGCTGAGCACGTTGCAGTCAAGATTGGGAACATAGACCACTTCATTAACAGTAGTTTTATAGATTGCATTTGGTGCTGGACACAGATTCCCTGCCTTGGATCTCTATACAGTTCCCATCTGCAACTTTAATTTGCCCACTGGTACCTGAATCAAAAGTTTAAAAAATGTTTTCTCATTGGCAGCATGCTGTGAACATCCACTGTCAATAATCCATGAGCTTTTATTTCTCTGGTAGCTTGATGTAACTTCATAAGCTATAAATGTGCTCTGTTTAATTTCTTTGTTTGGCTTCTCTGTAACTCTGTCCCTCTTGTGACCAGAAGCTACATTCCTTCCTTTGTTAGCTCTTTGTTCAAATTGGTGAGAGCTCTTATTGGCTGGAGGTTATCTGTGGGTGTAACAATCCTTTGATTTATGCATTCTGTGAGTTGGTTTATGGACATTGGCTTTGCATTCTTGGTATTCCTGACCCTGGACTGGTTTATCGGACTTTGGCTGTTGTAACCCCCGGGAACGTGACACTTTCACACTGGTACCACGTTCACTTACTCGACATCCCTTTGAACCCACGTCTTCATGTGATGAACGATTGTTGTCATTTAAAATGTTATTTCTACTTGCCATTACGTCTGTGAGAAGAGCGAGTGAGTTGGCAGCTCTGAGATCAGATGCGCCTCACCTGCAATTCTTCAAGGATAAAGTTATGTTATTCTCAGATGTTTCCTTTTTACCAAAAGTTGTTTCAAAGTTTCATCTTAATCAACCCCTTTTGGTACCAACCTTATTTCCTCAATCATTGTCTGACATTGAACGCATGCTTCATTCCCTAGACGTCCAAAGAGCGTTGGCATATTACATTTCTAGGACTAAAGACTTTCGTGCCTCTGAAAGACTCTTTCTGTATTTTCATGGACCACACAAGGGTTCGCCCACCTCATCTACCATTTCTAGATGGCTTGTCTCCACAATTGCTCTTGCCTATGAACTACATGGCAAGACTGTACCTGAAGGTCTGAAAGGTCATTCCACAAGCTCTATGGCAACATCTACTGCCTTGTTACGTGGTGTGGACATTCCTGACATCTGCAGAGCAGCAACATGGTCTACTGTGTCCACATTCATTACACACTGTAGACTTGACCTTTGGGCAAAGAAAGAGACAAGTTTTGGAAGGGCTGTATTGACATCTGTACTTCAGTGACGGCCCGAGTCACCCAAATGTGTGCATTCAGAGACCACGAAGAAGACAGATTACTTACCTGTAACCATGGTTCTTCAAGTGGACCTCTGTAAATTCACACATCCCACCCAGCCTCCCCACTATCCATCACTGGTTATGCATATGCTGAGCTCAGACTCTAGTGTCGGATAAAATGGAACTGGGGCTGAGGGGGATGGAGTATGCGTGGTAGGGGCATTCTAAACTTTGCTATTTTTTCAGAAAAGCTCTAGAAGATTCCGAGAAAGCCAGTGCAGGCACTGTTAACCCAAATGTGTGAATTCACAGAGGTCCACATGAAGAACCATGGTTACAGGTAAGTAACCTGTCTTTTTGAGGGAGGGAGCCATCCAGGTGCAGCCAACAAGATAGCCATGTTCTGTTGCAAAATAAGATGGTACTAAATGTATAATAAATTTTCTGTGGCATTTTAAAGACTAAGATATTTATTTCAGTGTGAACTTTCATGTATTGCAATCCACACCTGAGCACTCTGCTGGCCTTTGCATTGGAAATCATGCACAAGTGCAGATCCATGGCATCATTCCTAGCCAAGACAACAACTTAGCAGACTGCTTCAGTTGTACCACACCTTGCTCCTGTGTACTTGTATGGACACTTACCTGAGGAAATGTTTATAATCTATACTGCCTTTGGAAGATACATGAAAGAGACATTTTGATCAGGTAGTACTAGCAGTACCGCAACCAGATATATATTTACAGGACTGTGTTGACCTGGGGGTGCTTTCCGTTTCAGGTGGAGCATACACTTTCTTAAAATGTTGGACAAATTCCTTTAATAATGAAGACACTTACAGAGATAAAGCAGGATAGACTGCATTGTATTCCCATCACTTTAATGAGGCACCTAAGGTTCATGATCCTATTCCCACTCTCTCACCAGTGTTGGTACTTTCTGTCGTAAAAGCAAGCTTCCTAAGAAACTGCTTTTACACGGAACAGAGAGGTGTCCGGAATGATCAGTTCCTTATCAGGTAAAACTGGGTCCTTTAATTTTACCCTAGGCAACTGTTTCACCCCTTCTCCCAAGTCTGATCCGATTTTTAAATAAATAACTTCCTCTCTTTTAGTTAGGACCCTAAATTGGTAGCATAAACGTGGCCTGATTAAACAAATCAGTAGCTTATGGTCTATTGCAAGAAGCCAACGTTCAGACAATCAGCCTTTTTATATTTTATTAGAAAAATAGAGATTAGCTATAAATGAATTTAAATGAGCAAAACATGACATCTTTACATAAACCATCATTTCCAAAAGACCCCAGCCATCACCACCAGGCATTTTCCTCTATAAAAAACCGAAATAATAAAATAGCTTACTACATTTTCAAACAGAGTTCTATCTTACTGTTTATTTGAAAAATAAAATCCTTTTGTAGTTTTTCTCTAGCGTTCATTCCTCTGGGCAGGAATTCTCTTGCTGCGTTCGGACAGACGTCCAGGCTGTCTCTCCATCCATCTTCTCCTCCCTCTGCTTTTCACCCATCTTTCTTAAATTAACAAGTTATGTCCTTGTCCGACGGAGTTTAGATAAGATAAAGGTCATCTTGCTCTTCTTGACTTTTTTTTTCTTCTGCTGAAGAAGAACTGACCTTGTACATTTTTTCTCTCTAATTAGCACCTGGACACAAGCGGATTTCTAGCTTTTTCGTTGCTGCTCTGAAATAAATCCTATGATATACATCTCTATTCTATTTTCATAATCAAATTCATGACACTTTCTACCAGAAGTGTCAAACATCACTTAGTCCTGAAAACTCAAGTTGATTGATGTGACAATTCAGCCCCCATCCTACAAAATAAGATAGAGGAGATACTAGAGGAAGTATAAAAGCTGTCTAAACAGACCTCATAAATACCCAACCAGAATGATTTCTTCTAGCTTGTTTTGTACTCTGATGCTTTGTCATGCTTAGGAGCTGATCCTTAAGCTATTTCTGAGATATACAAGACTTGCTTTCATTGTTAAATAATAGCAATGATTTCTTCATTGTCTTGTAGTAATTATGCTGTTTTTCAGATACACGGGTAAAATTATTTCCTAAATCTCTACTCTCCTATTTTGAGCTGTTCCATCAATGCGGCCTGTCGGTGATTGCCACCATCCTCATGATAACATTCTTTGTGCTCTTCATAGCCAATACCCTGCATTATCTACCTGCAGCATGTAATTGCTCAGATTCATGATTACATACTGGGAGAACATACTGCAGGTAATGAGCTATGAGCTCTCAATATTTAGCTCTTCACAAGGAAAGGTGCTACAGGTTACACTGTGTTTGGTGCAATCTAACCCATCATCAAGGTCAGAAGAGACTTTTTAAATCTTATGAGCATATAGGAATTTGTCTAACTTGACATGGTAGGCAGCTTGACATATAGCCATCTCGAACATCCAGTCAAACCACAACAGAGTTGTATGCATTTTTCTATGTGTATTCTTTTCACACTTAAAACATGAAGAAACTAGATATATGACAAGTGGTGTGAATGAGTTCAGCTTACCCTTTCTCTGTCTTCATTCCAGTTGCCCTTCTCATTTCACTAAATGTTGCTTGCTTACATCCAAAAAGGTTCTTCTCATGTTCATTTGATTGTGCAGCTAGGCTCCATGTAGATTGATGAACAAGTTAAACTTCTTGTTAATCACTGATTCGTTCTACAGCTTATGAGATTTCCCTCACTTTTTTCAACTCATAGTGCTATTATTTTTTTCCAAAAGACAGAATACAGTGGTCCCTCAACTTACGAACTTAATCCATTCTTGAAGTCTGTTCGTAAGTTGAAAAGTTCGTAAGTTGAAACTAAATTTCCCATAGGAAGGCAATGAAAATTAATTAATGCGTTCCTGTGGGGGGAAAGGTCAGAAACTTAAAAATAAATAAAGAAAGTCACTTACCAGGCCTTGGTAGCTCCCAAACTGCAGGAAAAAGAGCAGGAAACAGCTAAAAGCCGACACCCAGAAGGGAGCCTGGCAGCCATTTTGTGCTTTTCTCTGCTCCTGCCCCCTCCTCTCCCTGCCTATCAGCTGATCGGCTGGCTCTGAAGAGGCTTCCAGAGGCTTGCTCAGCACCTAAAAAGGCTGAGGAATAAAGCTTCCCCACTTTCAGAAGCCTCCCAGGGGGAAAGGAAAAGCAGCAATGTTTTATTTCCAGCTTTATTCCTGGAAAGTCAGGGTTCAGTTTTTCACTCTGTATGAGAGTCTTCTGAAACGGAAAGTCCCTACAAGGTTTACAAAACTGGATCTATCGCTTCTCCCTCTAATTGTACTTGGTAAAGTCCATTGGAAAGATTTATGACTGAAACATACTGAGCATTGCATATTTTTTCAATTGGATAATCCATACAAGGTAAAGGGTAAAAAACAGGGATGGTTATGTCATTCAAATTTCTGTAGTCTGCACAAAACATGACCTCATCCAAAAATTTTCCAGCATCATTTTTCTTTGGCACAACGACAGGGCTGCCCCATGTGGAGCTGCTGGGTTCTATAATGCCCAACTCCAACGTTCTTTGAATCTCCTTCTCAATTTGCACAGCATGAGCCCCTATAGCCCTATAGGGACTGGACTTCATATGGGGGGGCTGTCCCCTGTCTCTACAGCATCAGTGACTATATCAGTAGAACAGATTTGTCAGAAAAAACACTGGTAATATTCCAGATTGGGAGAAAAGCGATGACAAACCTAGGCAACATCTTAAAAAGCAGAGAGATCAGCTTGCCAACAAAGGTCCGCATAGTCAAAACTATGGTTTTTCCATTAGCGATGTATGAAAATGAGAGCTGGACCATAAAGAAGGCTGACCACCAAAGAATTGATACTTTTGAATTGTGGTGCTGGAGGAGACTATTGAGAATCCCCTGGACTGCAAGGAGATCAAAACTATCTGTTCTGAAGGAAATCAATCCTGAGTACTCACTGGAAGGACAGATCCTGAAGCTGAGGCTCCAGTACTTTGGCCATCTCATGAAAACAGAAGATTTCTTGGAAAAGACCCTGACATTGGGAAAGTGTGAAGGCAAGAGAAGGCGATGACAGAGGATGAGATGGTTGAACAGTGTCATCAAAGCTACCAACATGAATTTAGAGGAGAGGGGTGGAGCAAAGAGCAGCGAGGACAGGGGAAATTCCAGGGCTCTGGATTCCCCTGGGTTTACTCCAAGTCAGAGGACACCCCAGGAGAAGGGGGGCAAGTGTCCACAGGAGAGTGGGACTTGTTAGCAAGTGGGGGCGTTGGACCCGCCGAATCTCAGATGTCAGTCTGTTTTTTAGAAGAGTTCCCTTCCCACACACAACTGTCTCATGAAGTCACTATGATGGTGAGTTAGCTGCTCGGAGAGGGGAGGTATAAGATTTATTATCTGACTGCAGAACAGAGATTAACGATCTGCTGTTAGGCTACAGCAAGTAAAAGATCAAATCTACTCTTTGAAAGCTGATGAGAAGGAAGATCCCAAGCGGCATAACTTTGTTAATGCCGGTAACATCGGAGTTTTGTTACTACGTCACAGCTTGGGAATCAAAACCACCTCTGTTCTTTTCTCTCTTAACCCTTCCTCCCAGAGAAACTGGCTTCTCAAATCTATAAAGTCAGGACTTAAGAACTCTAAACAACTCTGCATAATTTAACCTATGTGACTCTGCATATAGCTACAGGATGGATTATAAATCAAATACAGTGGTGCCTCGCATAACGATGTTAATTGGTTCCAGAAAAAAAAGTTATGTGAAAACATCGTTATGTGAAGCACCATTTCCCATAGGAATGCATTGAAAACCAGTTAATCCGTTCCAATTGGAACGGATTATCCGGTTTTTTCCCTCCCCCCGCGGCTTGGATCTGACCCATGGCGGCTACCTCAGCCATGGCTGGACTCCCTAGAGTCCGTCCATGGCTGGGGTAGCCGCTGCGGCTCGGATCCAAGCTGCAGGGGGAGAGTGGTGGGATTGGGATGCCTTTCAGGCATCCCGGGCTTGGATCCCACCAACCGCCGGTTACCCTTTAAGCGGCAGAGACAGGCTGGGGGGTGAATCGGGAAGCTTGAAGCCTCCCCGCACTGCTTACCCAGGCCGTTCCCGGACTTCTGGAAGTCCGAGAACGGCCGGGGTAGGCGGCGCAGAGAGGCTTCAAGCTCCCCGGTCCACCCCCCAGCCTGTCTCTGACGCCGGTAGCCTCCCCGCGCCGCCTACCCAGGCCGTTCTCGGACACCTAGGTGTCCGAGAACGGCCGGGCTAGGCAGCACAAGGGGGCTTTAAGCGGCGGGGACAGGCTGGGGGGTGAATCAGGAAGCTTGAAGCCTCCCCGCGCTGCTTACCCAGGCTGTTCCCGGACTTCTGGAAGTCCGAGAACGGCCGGGGTAGGCGGCACGGCGAGGCTTCAAGCTCCCCGGTCCACCCCCCAGCCTGTGTCCGATGCCGGTAGCCTCCCCGCGCCGCCTACCCAGGCCGTTCTCGGACACCTAGGTGTCCGAGAACGGCCGGGCTAGGCCGCGCAAGGAGGCTTTAAGCGGCGGGGACAGGCTGGGGGGTGAATCGGGAAGCTTGAAGCCTCCCCGCGCTGCTTACCCAGGCCGTTCCCGGACTTCTGGAAGTCCGAGAACGGCCGGGGTAGGTGGCGCGGAGAGGCTTCAAGCTCCCCGGTCCACCCCCCAGCCTGTCTCTGATGCCGGTAGCCTCCCCGCGCCGCCTACCCAGGCCGTTCTCGGACACCTAGGTGTCCGAGAACGGCCTGGCTAGGCAGCACAAGGGGGCTTTAAGCAGTGGGAACAGGCTGGCCAGTGAATCGGGAAGCTTGAAGCCTACCCGCGCTGCTTACCCAGACGTCTTCCAGGCGTCCGAGAATTGCCGGGGTAGGCGGCGCGGGGAGGCTACCGGCATCGGGGACAGGGTGGGGGTGGATCAGGAAGGCTTGAAGCCTACCCGCGCCGCTTACCCAGGCCGTTCTCGGACTTCTGGAAGTCCGAGAACGGCCTGGGTAAGCGGTGCAGGTAGGCTTCAAGCTTCCCGATCCACCCCCACCCTGTCCCCGATGCTTGAAGCCTCCCCGCGCCACTTTCCCCAGCCGTTCTCGGACTTCCAGGCGTCCGAGAACGGCCGGGGTAGGCGGCGTGGGGAGGCTGCCGGCGGCGGGGACAGGGTGGGGGGGTGTCCGCAAGGCTTCCAGGCAAATGCCTGGAAGCCTTTGACACCCCGGTACCCTTCCCCCGCCGCCGCTGAGAGCCTTCCGAGCTCTCAAAGGGCTTTCTCCAATATCGGAGGGGGTCCTTTGAGAGCTCGGAAGGGAATTGTCGGCAGGGGACGGTGGCTTCGGGGTCCTTCCGAGGCCGCAGCCCACTGCCAACATTTTCCCCCAGCTGAGCGGCGGGGCTTCAAAGCTCCCGCCGCTCAGCTGGGGGAAAATGGTGCCTATGGGGAAAAATCGCAAAGCGATTTTTCCCCATAGGCAAGATCGTTGTGCGATCGCAAAAGCAATGGCAAAAAAGCCATCGCTATGCGATTTTTTCATTAAACGGGGCACTCGTTAAGCGAGGCACCACTGTAACATCCTTGGGGTCCCCTCTCGTAAGACTTTAAGCTAATAAATCATGAGGGAAATCTGAGTAATTAACGTGCTGACTGCTATAGCCATGGATGGTGAGGGAGACGCATTATCGCAACCCTCAATGGATTATTTTAATGGACTTCTTCAAGAATGTAAATTCAATATAATCAATCATTTTAAGGCTCAACTTGAGGAGATCAGAACAGACTTGAAGATAACCTTTTCTGTTCTGCATGAAAAGATAGAGAGTAAAGACAGGCGGCTTAATGAACAGCCATCACTGTCAGAGAGAGAAATAGCCTCAAAGTAGTACAGGCAAACCATGAATCTTAACAACTGCCCGTCGTCAGAGAGAGAGAGAAGACAACACCTTTTCTCCAAAAGATGCCTAAAAAGATGAAAGGGGGGCTGGGAAAGGAGAAAAAAATCTCAAGACTCTTCCGAAAAGAAAATATGCAAAGGGGGAGAAATGGGCAAATTTGAGGGCAGAAATTCACAATCAGAGATCACACACTATGTTGCTCCAAGACCAAACCACTGTCTATATGGGGATGAATTTAGTCAACCATATAGAAAATGTTTTAAAGAAATATAGATGGTATCTCAAAACTGGGAAAAGAAAAAAATGAAAAAAGGAGGCAAGAGGCTAATTCTGGTCTGATATCCATGAATTTTAGAAATGATGATGAATAATAATAGTGGATCTTTTGTTTGTGAGGCACATGAGACATTAAATATGTGTGATTATAATAGTGACAATGTTGACAAGATTAGAGAGGCCAATCCTGGTTTGATAACACTGGAGTTGATAAATAAAAATGAAAAAGTTACTTGCTGAACAAAGAATAGAAATCAATAGGTTTAAGATATTTATATAATTAACATATAAAGCAACATGACTAATATACTATAAGCAAATTTGGCCAGATATGAAATTTAATGCTAGACAAGCATATGTTATTCATGAACTTTAGAAATGATGATGAATAATAATATTGGGTTTTGTTTGTAAGGCATGTATATCGAAATATCAAATACAGTGGTGCCCTGCATAGCGAGCGCCCCGTTTAATGACGAATAGCGATCGCATTGCGATGTTTAGAATGGGTGAAAATCAGATTGCGATGATCGGTAAGCATTTTGCTTACCGATCTTCACATTGCGATGTGTGGAAAACAGCTGATCGGCAGTTCCAAAATGGCCGCCGGAAGAAAAAATGGCCGCCCACAGCGTTTTCACACGGTTTCCTCGCTTATCGAGGTGGCGAAAATGGCGGCCGTATGGAGGATTTCCACATAGCTGTGAGTTTATCCCCCATATAGCAACGATTCCGGATAGCAACAGTTTATCCGGAACGGATTATCCTTGCTATGCGGGGCACCACCGTATGTGTGAATTATAAGAGTGATTATGTTGAGAAGATTAGACAAATATTTTTCTGTTTATAAGAATGAACACCTTCAAGGAATGAACTGGCCTATATGGATATTATGGGTGGATAAGTAATGTTAAAGAGGAAATGAGGAATGTTTATGATGAGATTTAGGTGGATGGAAATGCAGATGAGAGAATTTATAACGTTTATTATCAACCTAGGTTGTTAGATACTTAATTAGATATACAAAAAAGGGATGTGAAATATAACATGTGTAGATGCACGTGGATATATTATTCCTGTAGTCAGAAATTATATAATAGATAAACTGGTATGGGAAATTCCTCCCCACCTGTATGTTCTGTTAGTCTTGTATGTTTTATTAGTTTTATGTGTTAGTGTTTTGCAGGTTTTTGTTTGCTTTTGTAGGTATGTATGTTTTAAAAAATAATAAAATGTTTTTTAAAAAAGCTACCAACATGAATTTGACCCAACTCCAGGAGGCAGTGGAAGACAGGAGGGTCTGGTGTGCTCTGGTCAGACACAACTTAACAACTAAACCACTGGTTCTTAACCTTTGTTACTCAGATGTTTTTGGACTGCAACTCCCAGAAACCTTCACCATCAGCTGTGCTGGCTGGGGTTTCTGGGAGTTGCAGTTCAAAAACATCTGAATAACAAAGGTTAAGAACCACTGAACTAAACAACAATATTCTAGAATCTGAGAAAGCCACTCCTGCTCATCAGGATTACATGAACTAACAAAGTTGTCTAGTCCATTTCCAGCATTTTCCAAATCAGACAAAATATCAATGGTTTCCTCCTCTGGTCTAACACAAGCAGTGTTACACCTCAGAATGACAGCTGCTCTATCCTGATGTGGTTTCAGGCTGTTGACTTGATAAATGGTAGGTTTTTCCCCAAAACCAGACATTTAAACAAGATAATTCACAGTTCCAACTCTCTGTAAAATTTTGCCTGGGCATTCCCAGGAAATCTCTAGCTTGTTAGGTCTGAGGGGGTTCAAGGCAAGAACAGAGTCTCTGTGCTCCGCCCCCCCCCCCCCAGCATATGCCTCAAGAAAAAACAAAGTCTCTCACAGATATCTTCATTTTTGGCCACTAAAAATATTTAGTGACTCTCTGCAAAGTCTTTTTGGTTCTCAGGTGTCTCGAAGACAGACAATTATGTACCAGTTCCAGCACCTTTTGCCTGTATTGCTGAGGCACCATGAGTAGACTAAACTGCTCTAAATCAACTCTAAAACCTTGGGCAAACTGGCGATACAGTAGACCGTTCTGGTCCCAGAAAAAAATTACAGGCTTGGTCTGACTCAGTGCCTGAGGCTGGTCAGCTTGCGTTCGCAGGGCTGTTAAAGTCATTTTCCACATTCTTTTTGAACTCATCTGAACCCATCATTTCAGACATAAACTCTAATTTTGTGGGTGCTGCTTCAGATTTCTCAGGCACCTGAAGTTGCTTTGCAGACACAAACTCCTCTCCTGGGTTAACAACCTTGGTGGGATCTGTTTCTTGTTTCTCAGGCAACAGCAGTTGCTCTTCGGCTGGCAAAACCAGTCTGGCAAGTGGGGGTTGCTCTGCCCTGGGGGATTCAGGCCCCAGCCACTCTTTTGTCCAGTTTCCTCAAAGGAAGGATCATTCATTAAGACATTTACTGTCTCTTTCAAAACTGCTTTTACATCCCCCCCAAGTCATGAAGCAAATGGGTTTCCCTTAAAGGAGCATTTGTTACAATGGCTTGAGAACACGGGTCTATGAGGGAAGGATCTGCATCCTCTGGCCCTTCAGTTAGAGTCTCTGTGTTCAGTTGTCGTAAAGGCATAGGCAAAGATTCATCAGCCAGTGATCTTATAGGTAAAGCCTGCAAACCTAACAGTTACTTTGTTTGAAGGCATGCTAGGGAAAATGAGGGAGCTCTTTGGCTGCTCCATTAAGTCAGTCAATAACTGCTAGAGCTTATCTGCTTGCAGGTTAAGTCCAGTCAGTAATTTAGGCTCTCTAAACTCAAAATATCGTAAAAACAAATTTTCACCCATCCTTATATGAATCCACACAGACTGCTTGGAAATCATGCATTGTAAATCCAAGGCCTCGATGCACGGTGACCACGGAAAGGGCTGAATAGTTTTCCTGTCCTCATTAGCATCTCCAAGATTTCCAGCTGACCAAAAGTAATCTGCATAGCTGGCATTCTTCCATCTTATGTTGCTTCCTTCTCAGCTGGTGGTGAATTAACTCCTTGCGGCTCAGGAGCTGGCAGTGCTGCTTCTTGGAGTTGGCAACTGCTTTTAAGATCATCTGCTTGCAAACTCCCAAGTCAATCAGGTCTTTGGCACCGGCTGCATCATCTCTCTGGTCAGGAGTCTGAAACGATGTGGCTTTGAGCAGGAATCCTTCTGGTGCATCATCTCTCTGGGTCTTCTCCACACTCATGGTATCTCTTACAAAGTCATCCGGTAACTGAAAGTTTCCTTTCTCGGCTTGCTGACCGTTAATTCCTCACGGTCTGGGAGCTAGCAAGGCTTCTCTCTGGGGTGGGTACTCTCTGGAAGTGTTTTCTGTCTCTGGTGACGGAAGGTCTTCCTCAGCTAGCTGAAAGTTAATTTCTCTCCGTCTGGGAGCTAGCAAGGCTGCTCTCTGGGGTTGAAAGTTTCCTGAAGCATCTTCTGCCTGGGAGTTCCCGAAGTCTTGTTGGCGCCAAATGGTGTCATCTGGTGCTAGGGGTGCCACCTCTCCCAGCTGGTTACCCGACCGTTGTTCAGAAACAGCAAATCCTCTCGGGGTCTGGGTCTGCATCTCTTCCAGGGTGTTCCATATGCCTCTGCACGATTAAGGATTCCATCAGGAGTCCGATGATCACATCCACTTTAGACAAAGGTTGAGTTGAAGCTGCTCCTGCTCTCTGGCTGTATACATCTTCAGGGTGAGGAATGAGCCTGCTGCTCTCCTAAGCTGCCCTTACTCTTGCTGCACAAGATGCTTGGTCTCTGACCTCCCGGACGCAGACTGCCATTTCTCCGGAGTGTTTCCTTGTCTTTGGCCCAAACCACAGTGCTGGTTCACCACTGCTAGCTCTTTCGGTAGCCACTGCTCAAGCTGCCACCGCTGCCCCTGGGCTTGTCCATTGCACTGGGTCACAGCTGCTGGCTTCATCGGTAGCCCCAGCTCAAGCTTCTACAACTTTAACCTCCACTACTTCTTGTGGTCTGTTGGGTTCAGGCAATGAGCAGGCTGATGGGCTTTGTGGTGATCACCAGATAATGGATAGCAAAGAGTCTCTTAGCAATAGATTAAAGAAGTCAGCCACACACACAGATGGGTGCCTGCCAGCAGTACTCCTGGTGGGCGACTCAGCAAGGAAGCAGAATGAGGAGTCTTCTCCATCTGTGACGTTCTGCCTCTCTGCCACCAGGAGACTGTCCTTTTATTAACATTACAAGGTCGCAGGTAATGACAGCATTACAGATAGTAAATAGAATTCAGATAGGACAATGGTTACATCATGCTATTTGGGTTGGTCTGGAGAAAGGCAATTAAACAAACCCTCTGACTGGCCTAAGGAAAGGCCTCTATAGCAAGCTCTCTATGATAATGAGAAAGGAAGAATGGTGGCAGCTCCTCCCCTCAGAAGCAGCCACAGGATGCTAGGAGAGTTTTCCCTCACTACAACACCCATGTGGCTTAGCAACCTTGGGAATGGTACCCCCACAGTGGTCGAAGGTCTTGTGAGGGCTTTCCATGCCCTCTCCCTGTCATTCTGCTTAAGCAAAACTAACAGCTCACAGAATACTTGTAGATTTGCTCCTTTTTACTGCTTGCTCTGCCTTAGCAAAATAGCAATATAGGGAAAAGCCACTTTATTCTGTATTTCTTTGAATATGCAAAACGGATTCCAGCAGAATGGTTTCTAAACAGCTCAGATTGTACAGCCCACTGCTGCCATCATGTGATGCTCTGGCCTCCCTAAGGAGCACTTAGCACTCAGTCAGAGAGTTTGACAGGCCACTTACGTACCACCTTTGTGCTGAGGCAAGTCCTAAGGCCTCAGCAGTGCGTAGCATAAGCCCCTTGAACAAGACTAGGGTTGCCAGACGTCCGCCAAAGAGAGGACATGTCCTCCTTTTGAAGCTAAAATCCTCTCTCCGGCAGACAGCTTTAAAATGTCTGGCTTTTCTATCTTCACCCCCTTCCCGTGCAGCCAAACCTCAAAATGTAAATCACCTCTCCCTCCTTCCTTGGTTGTAAGGCATTTGTAAATCCTCCACACTCGTAAATCCTCCGTTCTGATCTGAGATAAGCCAGTTTAATTGGTCACGCTGTGCAACAAAGTCTGGGGCAATCAATGACTGCTTCTGGGGGAGGTGACTGAGAGCACGAGGTAAAACTTCAATTAAGAAGGGAAGAAAGGTACGAGAGAGCGACTGGTGGCTTTACAGAGCTTGTTTAAAAGTAAGATTGTAGAAAATTTAGGGAGGGAGCGAGGGTGTATGTGAGTGAGAAAGAGACTTACTTTTATAAAACCATGAAAAAGGGTTGTGACTGCAAGGGAGAGAAGGCTCAAAGGTGCGAGGGAGGGATGGGTGGAAATGGACATGAGAGAAAATGGACACAGTGAACTGAAGCAACTGATTGTTTGAACATTGAGGAAGGGTTTGTGTGTCAGAGAGAGAGGGAGGGAGAGGGAGAGGGAGAGAGACACACAGAGAGAGAGAGACTTGATTTTTCCATAAAACCATGAAAAAAGGAACATTGCAAAATTTAATCTCCATTGCATTTAGCTCTGCTGAGAACATCAAGTATTTCAAGATTCTGTTTAGACTCTAAATTGAACTGGGTAGAACTGGAATATTTAGTAGACACCTAGTAAAAGACAGCTGACACACTTGGGACTAGAATGAACAGTTTTTTGAAAGACTCTTGCATGAACAGTGGAGTTTATTTTTCCAAAGTTGCCCAAATGCAAGTTGCTTTTCAGAGTTACTTAAAATTTGTGAATTATTCTTCTGTATTCCTGGACACAATGGCAATGTGGAAAGAGTGTTCTCCTTGATTAATGCTCAATGGACAAAGGAAAGGAATAGACTCTTCATTGACTCTGTAAAAGGAATCATTTTCACAAAGTACAATTTGAAGAATATTACTTGTGAACAGTTTTATGCATATGTGATTGCTAATGAAGATCTTCTGCGAAAAGTTGGCTCCTCTGAGAAATGTGCCATGTAATTAATAAAAATTAAAAGGTAGTAATTGTACAATTAGCTGTTTAAATAATGTTCTTTGGTATTTTGAAAAAAGCCTCCATTGAATTTATTTTTATTTTTTTAACATGACTGTTTCTTAGTCAGTTCACTAAGAGACGTTTATTGGCAGGAATTATAATAAAATTGTATTGATTTCGGGTTTAATGTGGATTCAAATGAAACATTCAATATGTCCTCCTTTGTCCTCCTTTTTGTCTTTCTATGTCCTCCTTTTGGTACCAATGTATCTGGCAACCCTAAACAAGACTGACCTTAAAAGAACACTTTACTTTTACCCAGTACTTTGCAAGTACAGACACATGGGTTTTGTGATTCCTTAGAACCCACAATAGCTCAGTTAGGTAGGACTCTTAAAGATTTAAGAGTCTGTGGCCCTCTCCACTCCCTGGATTTAGCTAGACCCTGCTGTTCAAGGGACCACTCCTTATGTAAGAATTTTTATAATTAATTTTTATTAGAAAAATAGTTTCATAGAATCAGTTTATATTTCTCAAGCTTCAGCATAAAGAACATATTCAAAGATGATTACAGTCAAATAAAATAACTTATCCCCATTAAAATAATAAACACTACTAAGGTGGGCTAGCTCCACCTTCTTCTTTCTCTTCACTTACATTCTCCTGCAAGCCACATGCTCGAACCATCAAGTTCTGTCTTTCTCCCATCATCATGGAATCGACTTCCAGATCAGAACTTCTTTCACATAACCCATCATCCATTTTCTACATTCTCTAACTCCTCCCTTCTTCTTGACACTTAATGACTGTTAACCAATTAGTCTCAAAGAGCTGTAACACTTTCTTCTTCCCTCAATTCCCGTGAAAGTACAGGTGTTTTATCTCTTCTCCAATTAGCTCAGAATGTTGAGTCTTTCACGGGCTCCTCGGTTCGGCCTTCAGTTTTATCTCGAACCACGCTGTATCGATCTTCAGAAAAACACTCTCATAGCACTTAGAAAAACATCATCTTCACACAGAACCTGTCTGACTCCATCTTACATTTCTCTGAATACATATCCCATACTGCCTCAACTCCATGACACTGGAGTTGAAGCACAAACCATTCCTTTTTTCCCTGTTTCTGGTGTCCTTTTGTTATGGTAGGGACGTGGTGGCGCTGTGGGCTAAACCGCAGAAGCCTGTGCTGCAGGGTTAGAAGACCAGCAGTCGTAAGATCGAATCCACGCAACGGAGTGAGCTCCCATTGCTTGTCCCAGCTCCCGCCAACCTAGCGGTTCGAAAGCATGCAAATGCAAGTAGATCAATAGGGACCACCCTCGGTGGGAAGGTAACAGCGTTCTGTGTCTAAGTCGCACTGGCCATGTGACCACGGAAAATTGTCTTTCGACAAAACGCTGGCTCTATGGCTTGGAAACGGGGATGAGCACCGCCCCCTAGAGTCGAACACGACTGGACAAAAATTGTCAAGGGGAACCTTTACCTTTACCTTTTGTTATGGTGCTCCTTCATATACTGGCAACAGGAATTTAGCAAGAAGGTGGGATGTGCACTGAGCGTTTGAGGTGGGCTTTTTGCTACCGTCCTTTTGCCCCTCTACACAGTTTTGAGTGTTGCCATTTACAAAGATTCCATATTTTCACAGAGAATAACCTGAAGAACTACTGTTGCAGGTAAGCTTTCTTGAAGTGATTGCTCTCCTAGCTTTTCCTTAGATAAGAGGTGGCCAACTGTGCTCCTCCATGTTTTGATGTGGGTAGTTTCTAACGCTTCAGCATTGACTGTGCTGACTAGGGTTACATGGAGCTTTAAAACAAAACCACCTGCAGATCCACAGTTGCCTAGCCCTAGCTTAGATCATTAAAAATAACTTTCCTAGAATCTCAACATCCCATATTCTGGCAGTCATTATTTGGCTTCTCATTATGGCTTTTCCCAGCTAATACTTTGCTTATCTAGCCTACCTACACGTTGTAGGTTACAAAAGCTAGAACAGAGATAAGACTGATGAGGGCTAAACCAGATTGAAAGGTTGATACAAAATATGAAAGAATATATGAAAATATGAAAGAATATGTGAAAATAATGGAATAAAGAAAACGGTGGAGGTCCAGGACTGATAAAAAATGTTTTAAAGAGAAATCAATATATTTTCTCTTATTTAAAAACTAGTTCTTTTGGCAGAGTATCTTTGGAGGCAGGCCAACAGCCTCACTATTTCTTAACTCTGTTAGCTATGTGCAACAAGAGTCAAGAGCACAAATAACTAGTATTCAACATCTAGCTGTTTGCATAATAATAGAAATTGATCCCCCCCCAAAAAAATCCAATCCATTGGCACTAATACTGTTGAAATATACCTTAATAATCATAGTAACCTACAGCTATCTTTCTTTGTACGTAGGTAGAACAGGGTTAGGATACAGTAATGTTTTCACTATCAGGAATAGACCTATTGTTGGATAAAAGTAACCATTCGCTGCCATGATAGCAGAAAGTCCTTCTGCTTCTCACATTGTTTTTATTATCCTGCATAAGCATGCAGCAGTAGATACTGTGCAACAACCCAATTCAGCATTCCATAAGGCAACTCAAAAATAGGGAGACCTCCTCAAATATAACTTTGAAACTTGACCTCATCAGCACCAGGTTTGGCACAGATGTAGCAGACAGGCTGCTAGATAAATGGTTTTCAAGTTGATTTTTTTTAAAAAGTGAAGCTTCCCCACCCCTCATGCAGACAATGGCAACCTTTCTTTCTTTTTTAATACACAAAAGAAAATAAACCAATAACACATTTACAATACATAACATTAAATCAACTACACTTAAAATACATTTCTCATATCCACATTTCTCCACCAGTGCCCCTTCCCCCTCAGGAATAAGTTTATATTCTTTGTTCCTACATTTCATATCACCCAAATTGTCTTCAGAAACACACTGATTCTTCTCCCAGTGTATACCCCCTCCCTTTCCAAAATACATATTATAGAAATACATTACAAATTTCAGTCCCAGATAACCAGCCTTCCAAAGTCAGTAAAATGAGTACCCAACTTGCTGGGAGAGGCAGTGTATAGCCTGCATAATTAACTTGCAGACCACCCAGAGAGTGTTTTAAGTGCTATGAGATGGTATATAAGCAGTATGTTTTTCTTTCTTTCTTTTTTTCTTTTTTCTTTTTGCTTTCCAGTTCTTTGCCATTATTAACCTTACCACTGTAAACATTATAATGATTAGTTCCTTTTCGTCTCTCTTCACTTGATTATTGTTAACCATATTCAGTAAAGCAATCATTGGAGACATTTGAATATCTAATCCTAATTTCCTTAAAATCCAACATCCATTATTATTTATCTTCCTTATTTCACAAAACCACCACAGATGTAAATATGTCCCTTCTTTTTTGCACCTCCAGCACAGAGATGATACATTTTTTTATTTAATATATTCAACTTCACCAGTGTTAGGTACCATCTCCACACTACCTTGTAACAATTTTCTTTAACCCTTATGGGCATATTCTTCATAATTCTCTTATTCCACATTTTACTCCAGTCTTCCCCTTTAGTTTCTTTAACCAAATCTTCCTGCCATTTATCTTTTAACACTCATGGATCATGTCCAAATTGTACTAGCAATTTATATATTTTGCTTCTTTTTCAGTGCTTCAAATTTCTGTCTTTTTAAAATAATTTCTTCAATTTTTGTCATTATTCTACCCTCTTCTTCCTTTCTTTTTTTATTCTTTTGTGCATCTTTTTAATAGAAGTATGTTTAACCATGAAATTCCCTCTTCCTCCACTACCTCTTTTATAGAATCTCTGTCTTTCATCTTTTCCATTCAGTACTTTATCTTAATAAACCCCGTATCCTTTACTACACTTTTTAATTTCCTTTAAAGATCTTCTGGAAAAGAATTCATTTTAATATTGGACCTTCTGGAATTATCGCTGATTCGCTCATCCAGGCTGCTTATCCTGCTTTCATTTGCTTCTGCCCTGTCCCCCAGCTTTTTAATTTTCTGTTTAACAACTCCTTTGTCATTCTTGAAACTTGATCCTGAAGCTTATTAATGCTCATTTCAATAGACTTGGCTTGTCTCTACTTGCTCGAACACCTGACCCATTTTTCAGGACATGTCCTTCACAATCTGCGTCAATTCGTCCATTGTTTCCTATTTGTTTTGTTTTTCTTTGGGTTGGACTGGCGAAACTACCCTCGTCAAGCATTCCAAACTGCAATCCGATGGTTTGTCAGAAGTTTTAACTAAAGCTTTATCTTTTGTCCAAGCTAGAATTTTAACAGCCTTATCTTTCCTCTTTGGCATAGAGAAAAATAATTAGGATTAAATATTGTTGTTGAGAGCTTTTCATTAAAAGCAGGGCTCTAAAAAACTCTAATAGCTTATCAGAGTCTAAAGTGAAAGCAGTATTCAACTTTAAATCAACACAGTCTTTAGAGAATTTAACTAGATGTACACATTCCTTATCTTTCCCATCTTTCCCTCCGAAGGTTTATGCAGAAAAAAACAGTCTTCAGAAGGAAGAAATGCATTTTTAAAGTTGTTTACCATGTCGGTGATGCGAAGGTTCAGTTCTTAGCTGCTCAACCCTCCCGAGCAGAAGTGACATCCCATATTTTGTAAGTTCCATGTAATATTTATCTCTAAATATTTAATTACCTTTTCCAATCTTCCCTCAAATATACCTTTCATCTTTATCTTCCCATTTTCATTGTAACTTAACAATAGACATTCCAACTTCTCCCAAGTTACATTTAATCCAGTTATTTCCTCAAATTTTTTTAAATGTACTTTACTACTCTATTGTATCTGTTGGATTCATCTGCAAACAAATTTATCTTATTAATTTCCCTATAACCTATTCCTTTAGAATCATAGAATCATAAAGTCTATAAGGCCATCAAGTTCAATCCTCTGCTCAAGGCAAGAAAGCAGAGCAGATCAAAGCAGATCTGCCAGGTGGTTATCTAAATTTCTCCTGAACACCTACAGTGTTGGCACACTCAGTACCTCTTGAGGTGATTGGTTCCACTGCCATGCTGCTCTAACAATTAGGAAGCTTTTACTAATAGTCAAGCAAAATCTGGCTTCCTGTAACTTGAGCCCATTGTTGTGTGTCCTACACTCAGGGATGATTGTGAACAGACCCCACCCCTCCTCTGTATGACAGTCTTGCAAGTATTTGAATAATGCTCTCATATCTCCCCTCAGTGTTTTCTGAAAGCTAAAGATGCCCAGTTCTTTCCGGCTTTCCTCATAGGGCTTGGTTTCCATTCCCCTGATCATTCTTGTTGTGCTCCTCTGAACTCTAATTTCTTGCCATCCTTCTTGAAGTGCAGTGTCCAGAACGACTCAGTACGCAAGATGATATCTAACGAATGCTGAACATAGGAGAACCAGTTCCTCATGGGATTTGGAAATTATACTTTTCTATTAATATTTCTGTTAATATAGCCTAAAAAAGCATTTGCCTTTTTTGTAGCTACATCACACCATTGGCACATATTCAGCTTGTGATCTACAATATTCCAAGATCCTTATCACTCGTAGTATTGTTGAGCCAGGTATCCCCCATCTTGTAACTGCATGTTTGGTTTCTTTTTCCAAGGTGCAATACTTTGCACTTATCCTGGTGAATTTCATTCTGTTGTTTTCAGCCCAGTGGTCAAAGTCTATCAAGATCATTTTGAATTTTGTTTCTGTCTTCCAGAGTGGTAGCTGTTCCACCTAATTTTGCTACATCTGCAAATTTGATTAATATTCCCTGTATCCCCTGATCCAGGTCATTAACAAAACTGCTGAAGAGCACAGAACCTAGGAATGAGCCCTGGGGTACCCCACTTGTTGTCTCCTCCCAGTTTGAGAAGGAGCCATTAATTATCTCCCTCTGACTACAATTCTGTAGCCAACTGTGTATCCATCCGACAGTTATTCTATCCAGCCCACACCTAGTTAGCTTACTAATCAAATAAATAAGTAATCGGGATGTCATGGACCACTTTGTCAAAAGCTTTGCTGAAGTCAAGATATATAGTGTCATTCCCTCTGTCAGATAGGTTACCCAATTAAAAAACGAGATCAGATAAGTCTGGCTTCTAGTTATTACTGCTTTGTTTTCTAGGTGTTTGAATAGTAACCACTTTATCATCTGTTACAGAATTTTCCCAGGGGTTGTTGTCACACTGACAGGTCTGTAGTTCAGAGGTTCCTCCTTTTTGCCCTTTTTGTAGATAGGGACAACATTAGCCCTCCTCCAGTCACCTGACACCTCACCTGTTTCCCATGATTTTAAGAAAATAGCAGACAGTTGTTCTGGGAGTTCTGCAGCCAGTTTCTTCAATATTCCTGGATGCAGTTCATCTGGCCCTTGAGACTTGAACTCTTTCAAGGTTGTGAGGTATTCCTTGACTGTTTGTTTCTCAGTCTCCAACTGCAATCTTGTCCCCTCCACCTGCACTTCATATTTGTCTGGAGGGTCATAGTCTGTCCTTTGGGAAAAGACTGAGCTAAAATAGGAATTCAGTTCTGCCTTTTCTTTGTCCTCTGTTATCATTTTTCCATCTCTGTTGTGGAGCTGTGCCACTATGTCCTTTTTTGTCTTTTCCTAATCATGTACCTGAAGAATGCTTTTTTTCCTTTTAAGTGTATCTTGTTAGCCGCAGCTCATTCTCAGCTTTTTCCCTCCTAATGCCTGTAAGCAGCCCCTTATCTCCAAAGAGATTTATGGGGGTGCCGGAGACTGGGATGAGTACGAAATCCAGACAAACCTCTAACTGCTGAGCAGAGCCACTTAGGTCTCAGCCAGGTCCTGTCTAAACTTCTTCCTCAAAAGCCAATCCCCTTTATTAAGAAAGCAACACACACAGACAAATCCATGAGCTATACTCAGAATAATCTGGCTCTGAATCTTTGGTAGCAAACACACGTGGCCAATTAGACATTCAGCTAGTCTGTGCAAGAACTAATACATTCAGATTTAATCATTACTGCTTTATTGAAAAGAATTGCTTTAGAAAAGGTTTCAGTTGATAGTAATATAGTTTAGTGGTTACATTTTCATATCAAGACAAACGGAACACTCCACTCCCCCACTCCAGCTGGAAAAATAAAGAAATATACTAACTAATGAAAAACATAATACAGTCCATCTCACGTGTCTTGGGTCTTCATAGGTTGATGCTAGATGAAATCCAGTTAACTCCCATCAGTCCATGGTAGGAAAAATAGTCCATTAAGGGAAAAAGCACGTGTCTACCCTTTCTCAGTCCAACTCCATCTTTTTTTTCCAACTCCTTACTAACTTCCTTCTTCTTCCCAGAATTCTTCATAAGGAACACCCCCTCCTGGGTCTTGTTCCGCCTAACTTTCTCATGGAGCTTCAGTTGTTATCATACTTTGTGGCAGGATTATTTTGACTACGAAAGTCTCTGCTCTCTGCTCACCTTAGCAACGAGATAACCAGAGAGCGAAGCTTCTCTGAAACAGCATGTAAAACTTTCCTACTACAGAACAGACTTTAAATCAAAATGGATGCTATTGGGACAATCTTAGGACTACATATCCCATTCTAATACACATAAAAACACAAATCATCACAATGCCATCCTTGCAATTCCTTGCTACTTGTCTGTACTCTTCTGTGTCATTTACCCCGTGGCCCCTGCTTGTCTCACCAAACACAGGGCTCACAAATGTATCCCAACATGCCCTCTGACACACTGTCACCACTTGATCTCTTTATCAGCTTACCATTTTTTTCCGTATACACGACCCCCAATGTATAAAATGACCCCCTAATTTTGACCCTTGATGGAGGCGGAGGAACAGATAATGGGCAACTTCTCCTCCACTTCCGTCTCTTCCTCCTGCTGCTGTCTCTGCTGCCTGTCCAATCACATTCTCCAGTGCAACTGCTGGGGCTCACCTCTAGCTCACGTCGCTACCTTGTCCCCTGCCCTAAGGAGACTAGAGGAGGTGATCCGGCGGCGGGACCAGGAAGAGGTGCCCGAGTGCTTGTTTGCCTCCACCTCTGCCGCCTCCTGTGTCCACCACCAGAAGAGACAAGGCATTAATTTGAGCTGAGCCCATCGGTCCCACTGGAGATGGTGATTGGGCAGGCGGGAAGGCAGCAGCAAGATGCACCCAAGCGTGTTTGAATGTTCCCCCGTCTCCACCTCCTGCTGCTGCTCCTGCTGCTCCCTTTCCTCTTTACTTGTCGTTTCATTATCACTTTCTTATCTCTAATTTTTATAACTGTTCATTCCAATTCTTTTATATTTTCTTCTAATTCATGTATTATTTTATCTTGCTGTTCTTTAAGCATACATGCCATTTTGAATGGATATCATCTGGTGACAGCCTTCACAGTGCCCTATATTACTTTTGCTTGCCCTCTTTCTTTCTCATTTATTTCTCAATTCTCTTCCAAGTTCTTTTAGAAACCCTTCAATTATGTGTTGATGTCAGTAGATATTTGTGGCAATTTTCAATCTTACACCCTCTTTATAATCACATTTTACAGTCCCGTATTCAATCTAGCATGTTACAGTATTTGAATAACATTTATATCTATGTTATTTACCCCTGACAATAAGTCCTTAGATATAAGTATGTAATCTGTTCTTGAATATGTTTTATGTACTGATGAGTAGTAGAAGTTTCTTAATCACTTTCTATTTCCCTCCAAACATCCTTCAAATCTGCTTTATTAATTAATTTATTCAATGTTGTGTATTTACACCTCCTTTCTCCTTTTTGTAATCTTGTCTTATATTTAAACGTCTGTGGTCATATTGAAGTCCCCTGCTACTATCACATAACCTTTCCTTAATTTATCTAACCTGTTTGATATGTTTGTCAATAATTCTTCCTGTTTGTCGTTTGGTGCATAAACATTCAGTAAGGTGCATTCTTCTCTTTTTAGCTTACCTTGCATTATCATGTATCGAACCCTGTGTATCTTTTCCTATTTTTTAAATTTTAAATTCACATATTTTGGATATACAGATCACTATTGCCTGTATTTTGATGTACCAAACTATTTTACATATATTTCAGTCAACTTACCCATTTTTGTCTGCTTTGACTATATTCAACAATTTTTGTATTTTAGTTAGAGTGTATGTGTGGGTATTTAAAAATATATTATATAAAGGGGGAAAAAACCAAATTAAAATAGATGGTGGCAAAACAGATGATTATTCCAGGATTCTTGAAATCATTAGACATGGGGACTGTGGCGATCTCCTCTGACGTCCCTATTCCCCAACTAGGTTCTCGCTCTTCTTTCTTCATCGCTGCCCCCAGATATTAATGCTTTAATATCAATAGAGTATGGAGACTTGAGTGCTGTTCAAAACTTAAGTCTTTTATTTGATCAGGGAAGTAAATAAACAATGAATATTCATGGGATAAATCACAGGTTGCCAATCACTTGTATTTGAATCAAATCTGTTATAACTTTAAAACTCTTTTAACCCTCAGTTTCAATCTAGGCTCTTACAGATTTCTAACTCACTTTCCAGATACTTTTAAGTTACAAACAGTCTGTCTCTACCAGAATCTCTACCATACACCAGTCTTTATATCCAGCTCCCTCCCCCCTTGGCTCCACCTTCTGTCCACTCCTTGGCTTCTTCTTCAATGTTCTACGGTGACAGACAGGCAGGGCTAGTCACTACACAGCTCCACCCTTAAAAAGTTGTTTCATGGGATAAAACCTATAGTTGTTTACCCTCATGAACAACAAGGAAGTACACCAACAACTTTACAGCATTATAATCAAACCTTACCACCTTTGAACATATGTAATAATTAAACAACTTATATGCTCGCTATGCATTAAACCTTGCTGAATTGCACTAGTCACTAGTTCAATTACAGTACTCTCCATTTCAATCATATATACAGGTGCTTACCCAACAACATCACATAGCACTTCTAATACATACATTTTTTCCTCATTGAAAACACAGCATATAACATTTAACATGGTACAATTAACATTCTATTGCATTTGCCATTTTACCAAAGTCCATTCCCTTCGTCTTCAGTCTAAAGGCAGACTGCTGCAGCATTTTGAGTCTCTTTTGTCCCAGTTTTATTCTTTTCAGTCCAAGTATTGTGGCATTTGAGATCTCTTTCAACAACGTGATTTTGTCCTTTTCGCAAGCCCATAATTCTAGTTCTGTTGGAGTGGTAGTGCTTATAAAGGAAATGTCCTACCCTCTGGCGTGGCTTGAGATGTGGTGAAGTCGACCTCCCTCTGCACTTCCATGATACTCACAAATCACTGATGGCTGGGATCTCTCGCCAACCTACAGCTTCCTTCTCCAGACCGTACTTGGATGAAGGATCTTGCAGTCATCCGCCTGGCTCGGTGCGGCTCCTGTTTCGAATCCAGACCCCTCAGCTATGGTGATGTGTGTCTGGCACTCGGGACTTCTCCGTACACGGTCTGCCAATGGCATGGTCTTCCATCTCTCTTTCCACCATGTTATTTTAGCTGCTCTACAGTTTCACCTCTCCCGCTGGAGCAGATATTGTGATGCTCTTGGCTAAACTCTTTAGGTAGGGCCTAGCAAGATCAAGCCTAAGTCTCAACCCTTTTGCATTTTGCACCACTGGCAGGGCTAAGCTACGTTTCTACCTGTTTAGCTTTTTATAGGTCACCCCTCTACCTTTCCAATGTGGCCATGCATGTTTTCTCTTGGGCTCTTCCCTTCTCTTATATTGACCAAACTTCACTTTCTGGCCCCAAAGTTTGGCTAGACAGACTCAAGATGCTCTAAGGTGTAACCGCCTGTGAGCGTGCATCCCCGGTGTCAACCCTGTGCACACCTTTGGCTACTCCAGGCTTGTTGGAGAAAACCTGCTTGTACTTCATAAGCACGGCTCCTGTTTCTCTGTGTTGTTCTGGGGAAAATGAGTGACTGGTTTGGACCTCCTCTGGGGTGTATTTGGGTCCACCCCTCCCTTCCCCATAAGGTAACTTGAGATTTTAACTGTCTGCTTCTTTCAATGCCAGCAAGACAACATAGTAGGGCTTAATCACATTCCCATGGACTACTGTCCTTCCTGACTCTCCCTCCAACAGTTTAATGTAATATACCTCGTTCACTTGGGATGTTACTTGCATCCTCTTGGACGGGAAAGAGGTTCCTAAAAACGTGACGAACTCAGAAGCAAACCCCATGCAACACGTATACATCAGCAGTGCATCTCCAGTGGTCTGAGTCTCAATATTTCTCAGGTGAACTGCTTTGGGATAACGTGTTGCCCAGTCAACGATATTCAGAATGAATCTGTTTCCCCTCAGGGTAACTCTGGGCAACAGTCCAACTATGTCTAATGCATTGGACTGGGTTCAAAATGTCACGTAAAGGACACAGCTTGGCGTCAGTTTTGTCACTGCAATCCCCTTGCCTCTGACCTCCTTCAAACCTCTGGTGAAATTCTTTTATCTGCTCCTCCATTTCAAGCCAGTAAAAGTTTTGGGCAATTTTTTGTTTAGTTTTTGTGATGCCCAAATGAGCTGAAAAGGTACCAGTGTGCCCCCATTCCACTATCCTCACTCAATATTTGAGAGGCACAACCAGCTGCTTGTGGTGAGTCTCCCCTCCCCTTCTGGGATTCACTATGGTCTCTCTAAACAAAAGGTCTTTTTCTAGGAAGAACCTTTCTGGACTCTCGGGTTAACTGACCTTTGCCAACTTTCTAAAAATATTGATCCAGCGTGGGATCTGTTCTTTGTTCCCTTTTAAATGTGTTTTCTAGGGGAATCTTAATTGGTATTAATTCAGCTGTAGAATCCTCTGCTCCCACCAGCTCTGTTTGAATTTCGCCCTTATCCTCTGCTTTGCCTTCTTTCTGTTGGGAGCGAGTCTGCACTAAAACACTTTTGACATGCTCAGTGAGATTGATCCCAAATAAACAGGGCGCAGGCAATAGCTCCGCTATACCTGTTCTCCATAATCCTTTCCAATCTTGATAACTTATAGGTACCTCAGCCACTGGCATGGTTATTATTTCTGTACCTATCCCTTTAACTGTCAGGCTTTGATTTTTCAATATGTACTCTGGAGGGATTATGTCTGGATGGTACAAAGTAACTTGAGAGCAAGAGTCTTTCAGAGCCATACATTTTGTCTCATTTACGTAAATGCTGTCTCCAGAACTTTTAAAAAGCTCTTGGTTGGATTAAGTAGCAATGGAGGAGCTCAGCCTCAGGTAGCTGTTCTGCTTGCCTTTCCTGACCCTTTGCCCTAGCTGCACTTGTATTATGAGTTACTGTTTCACCATTCTCTGAGGTAACTTTGTTTTGCTGTACACAGTACACTGACTTAGGCTTGAGTAAATTTAAATTGGTCTTTCGACCCCCTTTTTTGGCTTTAGCACTTTGTGAAATGAAATGGCCTTTCTCTCCGCATCCAAAACAAGATCCGAATTTTTCTCTTCTGAACTAAGGGTTTTATTTCCCCTCCCTTCCCAGTTCTTATTTTTATGCTGGCTCAGTTCTGTGGGCTTGCCTACAGAATTGCCACCACTTGCCTGCTGGTTCCTGACGTAACCCTTGGGATCCTTTTTACTGTCATCCCAGGTTTTTTCCCACTTTTACCTCAGAAAAATTTGGGTTTTTAACATGTGAAATAAAATCTGTGACTTCTGGTTCCTGAACAATTTTGAGCTTTTTATCTCTCACTAGGTATCAGGTCTCCAAGTAGAAGTGAATAGAAGTGCTCTAGCCCCATGATGTTCTTAATAGCTTGTACAGACTCAACTCCTTCATGTTGGAGCCATTTGTCAAGATAGTTGATCAAGTTTGCCCCCAATTGAAAGTAGGTTTCTTCAGGTTTTTTGTCAGTGCCCCGAACTTCCACCTCAAATGCTCAGCATTGATGCCAAGCCGTGAGAATACCAACTTTTTAAATTCTTCAAAATCTCTCACTAAATCCAATAACATTTGGGTGTATATATCTACTAACTTGCCACTTATCTGGGACCTCATTACAGTCCGACATTCTGATCCCCTCACTGCAAAATCTTCACATGCATGCTTGAACAGAATCATGAAAGATTCAGAATCATCGCCCTTTCTAAATACAGGGAGCCTTTTAAGGTCTGACTTGGACAAATGTCTTTCTTCTGAATTAGGTTGGCTGTTGTTGTTGTTGTTGTTGTTGTTGTTGTTGTTGTTGTTGTTGTTGTTGTTGTTGTTCTTCTTCTTCTTCTTCTTCTTCTTCTTCTTCTTCTTCTTCTTCTTCTTCTTCTTCTTCTTCTTCTTCTTCTGTCAGCTCCAACCTCCTTAGTTCAAATGACATCCTTACCTTTTCCAGGGCTATCTTTTCCTTTTCCTTCTCCAGGCCCAACTTTTCCTTTTCCATTTCTAAATCCCGCTGTCTTTCCTCAGCCCAAGCTTGAATTTTTAGTTGTTTTAGCTTGTATTCTCGTACCTGTGCTTTCTCTAATTTCAATTTTCTGAATTCTATAGAATCCTCCCCCCTTGAGGTCTCCATTTCCCTCTCTAAGGTAATCCCTTTTTGAGTTTCTTCCCCCTCCTGATCTGAGTCATCTGCAACCTCAGGAGGCAACTCTGCCACCATTTTCCCCTGTGTGGAAGGCATGATTATTTATGATTGCTTCAGATTCAATTTCCAAGCCTCAGATTTAAAAGGTACACTTCTCTCTCTCTCTCTCTCTCTCTCTCTCTCTCTCTCTCTCTGTGAGTTATAGTCTGTGCAATAAAGTTGCTTCATGGCAATCATCCATTGTTAAGATACTGTGTTTAGACCTCTGGCTCCCAGTCAGGCCTTTAGCATGAGACAAAGTTTCTCCCTGCCTCTAGCTACCAAAATAAACAGAAATATCAGCTTTAACTCTTTCCGGCTTTTGCTGATTTGAGTCACCTCAGTTTCTCTGACCTTGGCCTCTGCTTTGTCCCCTCAGAACTCTCTCCTTTGAGCTCAGGACAAGCTAGCCAACTGGTCCTTTCCTTGCTTGAGGTACCCTTATGTCAGAAATGGTTTCCTCAAAGCCTATCCCTATCTTAGCCCCCCTATTTGAGCTTAGGAGCCTCCCCACTAAGCTTTTCCTCCTGAAAAGCTCTAGGGAGTTACCCACTCCATCCACTTCAGATCCCCTGACTAAAACATATTTTTTTCTGCTCTGGGAACCTTTCTGTTTTTAGATGTTACTGGATTAAATTGGATCCTGCCACTGGTCACCAATCTATGGCAATTTCCCTCTGAAGTCCCTATCTCCCCAGGCCTTCACGAGGTTTTCTCTCTTCTTTCTTCATTGCTGCCACTGGATATTAATGCTTTAATATCAATAGAGTATGGAGTCTTGAGTGCTGTTCAAAACATAAGTCTTTTATTTGGTCAGGCAAGTAAATAAATGATGAATATTAATGGGATAAATCACAGGCTGCCAATGACTTGTATTTGAATCACATCTGATATAACTTTAAAATTCTTTTAATCCTCAGTTTCAATCTAGGCTCTTACAGATTTATAACTCACTTTCCAGATACTTTTAAGTTACACATAGTCTCTCTCTACCAGAATCTCTCTCAGACTCCATACACACGTCTTTATATCCAGCTCCCTCTCCCCTTGGCTCCGCCTTCTGTCCACTCATTGGCTTCTTCAATGTTCTGTGGTGATGGACAGGTGAGGTTAGGGCTGTTCGCTACAGGGACAATTAAAAATCAAATCGTATTTGTCAGAAATCACTAATTCATAATATTTGTCATTTTGTATTCATCAGTTCTGAGGCTGTAACAAATATGAAGTGACAAATGTTTACCCTTCTTATTCATCCCTTCTTTGGGCCTATAGAACAAGCTATGCTTCCAGGATGGCAGTTCTGACAGCCTAGTTTTCTCTCTCTGCCTATGGGCCTGCAAAACAGCTGTTCAGTGGGCCCACTCTCTCTATCCCCACAGCCTGCCATGGCCCCCTTCCCACTGCCCCCATCACCTCCGTACCTTGTCCTGCACTGGACCCATAGTCAGAGAGAGCAGGCTAGCCTACCATAATAGTGCTTTCCTTTCCGGCAGCCTAGCTTCCATTGCAATGGAGGCAGCGGTGGCAGCAAGACAAGTTAGGGAGACAAAGGGGGTGGGGGTGGGGTTCTCAGTTCATTTTTTAAACTACAGCGTCTGGGTCTAAAAAACCCAGACAAACTGATTTCTGGTTCATCAAGAAACTTCTCCGTCTCTAGTAATTATAGGTAGAATTAGTCCATGGTAAGGATATAAAAGTATTGTGAACAGCCAATTTTGAGTTGTTCTCGTTTCCTACTGCTGCCCTTCATAACAATATTGTCTTTTCTAATAGGTTCTGACAAGAGACCCAAAGCGGTTCACAACATTAAAATTCACACAAATTAAAAACACAATAAGTTAAATATTAAAAGATAAATTAAACAATATATGATTTAAAATGCAATTGAAAGATTAAAACATGAAAACATTAAAAAGATTTGCTAAAATGGGGTTCAGGGATTCAGTTATAATTGTTAAAAGCCTGTCTGAAGTCATTGGTCTTTAGCTTTTTTTCAAAGGGATAAAAGGGAAAGGGCCATCTTGATCTCCCAAGGGAGAGTATTTCATAGCCTGGGAGCTGCCACAGAGAAGGCCCTCTCCCATGTCCCCATGAGCTGTACTTGTGCTGGCAATGGGACTGAGAGGAGTTTGCTGATCTTAATCACCGAGAAGGCGCATATACGGAGATATGGTCCTTCAGGTAGCCTGGGCCCAAGCTGTATAGTCCAGCTGCAGAGTTTTGCGCCAGCTGAAGTTTCCGAACCATCTTCAAAGGCACCACCACATAGAGTGTGTTACAGTAATCCAAATGGGATGTAACTAAGGCATGTGTCACTGTAGCCAGATCCAACATCTCAAGGAACAGGTGCAGCTGACACAGCAGCTTTAGCTGTGCAAATGCACTCGGCCACCGCCGAGACCTGGGCATCCAAGCTTAGGGATATATCCAGGAGTACACCCAAGCTGCAGACCTCAGTTTTCAGGAGGAGTGTAACCCCATACAGTGCAGGCAGTTTCCCTATTTCCTCATCTGCCTTGTGACTAACTGGGAGCACCTCTGTCTTGTCTGAATTCAGTTTCAGTTTGTTTGCCTTCATTCAGCCCATTACTGATGCCAAGCACTGGTCTAGAGTCAAGACAGCTTCCCTGGAATTAGGTGGAAAGGAGTTTCATGTAGATGTTAAAAAGCATGGGTGAGAGCAGAACCCGGAGGAACACCATAGGCCAAGGGCAGGAGTAGGAGTCACCCAGCACCACCTTCTGAGTTGTCCCCTCCAGGAAGGACTGGAACCACTGTAATACAGTATCTCCAAGTCCCATCCCGGAGAGACGGCCCAGAAGGATACCATGGTATTGAAAGCTGCTGAGAGGTCCAGCAGAACCACTGCCCCTGTCCAGTTCCCAGCGTAGATCATCCACCAGGTTGACCAAAGCTGTCTCTGTCCCATAGCCAGGCCTGAAACCAGATTGAAATGGGTCTAGATCAGCGATAGTGAACCTTTTTGAGCCCGAGTGCCCAAACTGCAACACAAATCCAACTTATTTATTTCAAAGTACCAACACTGCAATTAAACCTGAATACTGAGGTTTTAGTTTAGAAAAAACAATTGCCCTGCACCTCAAGGGTTAAAAACTTGTGTTTTTTTCTCCTAGGGGCACTATTAACAGATAATACTTACCGGTCCTCCAATCCCCTGTCCGACTAGACATGTAATGGCTGCCATTCCACCCCTCCGCTGGACCACTGTACCAGCAGAGGGGAGTGCTGAAATTGGAGGATGGGTAAGTAATTTTTGAAGGCAACTTCTGGCTCATGTGCCCACGGAGAGAGCTCTGTGTGCCAGCTGTGGCACGTGTGCCATAGGTTCGCCATCATTCGTCTAGATAATCCGTTTCCTCCAGGAATCCTGGAGCTGAAAAACCACCACACACTCCAGTACCTTGCCCAGGAATGGGATGTTTGAGACTGGCCAATAGTTGTCCAGTACACTGGGATCCAGGGAGGATGTCTTCAGTCGTAGCGGTCTTATTACTGCCTCCTTTAAGCAAGCATGTTTAGGAGCTATTGTGTCCACCACCCTGGCCATTTCCCCATTCCAGAGATCAGCCAGAGGTTTGACAGGATCTCCTGCCGAGGCAACAGGAAACTCCCCAAGAGCTGTCAGAAATCCACTTGGATCCATCAGTCTCCTGTGGTGGACCATCCTAATCGATCGTCCACCCCTGCAGAGATTAAGAGTTCCGGTAAGTCTAACCCTCACCAGGTAGTGGTCTCTCCATGACAACATAACTACAGAGAGATCCTCTACACTCAGATCACCATCATCCTGCCCAGCATGAAATACAAGGTCCAGAGTGTGCCCTGCTATATGTGTGGGGCCAGAAACCACTTGGAACAGACCTATGTTTGTAATGGAGGACATGAATTCCTCAGCCCCACTCCTAATAAGTTGGTTTCAGCATAGACATTGACGTTCCCCAGTACTATGAGCCTAGAGCGGTGGTCAGGGAACAGGGGTAAATTACTCCAAATGGGGTAAAAATGAAAATCCTGAGGGTAATGAGCAGAGCACTACCCGCCACCCCCCACCCCCTGCAGCCGAACCTCAAACTGTAAGCCACCTATCCCTGCTACTTGGTTGCAGCACTTGTAAATCCATTTTTTAGAGATCAAATTCATGTTAGCAGCTTCAATGACACTGTCCAAACGTCCTCGGTCATCCCCTTCTCCTCTTGTCTTCACACTTTCCCAACATCAGGATCTTTTCTAGGGAGTCTTCTCATGAGATGGCCAAAGTATTGGAGCCTCAGCTTCAGGATCTCTCCTTCCAGTGAGCACTCCGGTTGATTTCCTTCAAAATTCATAGGTTTGTTCTCCTTGCAGTCCAGGGGACTCTCAATAGTCTCCTCTAACATCACAATTCAAAAGCATCAATTCTTCGGCGGTCAACTTTATGGTCCAACTCTCACTTCCATACATCACTACTGGAAAAACCATAGCTTTGACTATGCGAACCTTTGTCGGCAAGGTGATGTCTCTGCTTTTTAAGATGCTGTCTAGGTTTTTCATTCCTTTCCTTCCAAGAAGCAGGCGTCTTTGAATTTCGTGGATGCTGTTGCCATCTACAGTGATCATGGAGCCCAAGAAAGTAAAATCTGTTACTGCCTCCATATCTTCTCCTTCTATTTGCCAGGAGTTGATGGGAACAGTGGTCATGATCTTAGGGTTTGTTTTGTTTTGTTGAGCTTCAGACCATGTTTTGCACTCTCCTCTTTCACCCTCATTTTTTAAATATATATTTATTTTTAAACTATTAAGGATAGAGTGGGGAATACAGAATGTAAAAGGAAGTGGAAGGGATGGGAAAAGGGTTTTGAGAATAGGAGAACACAAAGTATATTATCATCCAATCTATTCATATTAAGTATACAAGTATATAATCTATTCATTTTTCAATAAAAGCTCAACTTTCTACTTCTTTTTTTAAAATGTTTGATTACCCCCTAGCTTTCAACTTGCAATTATGCTATGATTTGAATCTAAGTTATTCCAACACTATCAGGAAACTGAGACCAATTGTAAAATATATCCCCTTTCAATGCTTCTTTTGTGTCTGTGACTCTATTTTCTTCCATTTTTTGGAAGGGAAGGACAGATCCAGAACAGTAATCCAATTTTTAACCTCAGATTTTCTGACTGTTGTAGCTAAATAGCTTACTGGGTAATACTTAATCCCCTTTATATTGCCTGGCATCGCACTCAATACACGCAGTTCTGGAGTTTTCTTTAGCTGTAGTTTAACATCTGATGTTTTCTCTTCCAGCAAATCTTTAATCTGGCTGAGATGCTCATTTACCTGCTTAAATCTTGTCAATCTTGTCATTTGCATAATAACTTGCTATTCTTTATCTAACAAAGTCTCTGACCGTTGATCTAATTTTTTTCAGGGGCCATTTCCATCTTTCCAGTGAGTATGATCTGTATATATAATGCTCTTTATTTTCCACTATTTTATCAACAAACCAACCCCCCCCCCTTGGTACTTCCTCTCTCCCTTACCCAGGTATTATAGTATATAAATCAACTTCTAGTCCAATAAATTAAATTACAGCTGTGACAGTATTGTCAGGATAATACACAGTCCAGCAAAAAGAAAAAAATCCAAGCTAATCAGCAAACACAGGAAATCAGTCTCTCTCATGGATGTTGTTATAATCCATCAGACTCCTGTCCAGATTTTGCAAGCTCCTCAGCCCGTTCAGTCATTTGTCTCGCTGATGATTTCCAGACCATTTTTTTTGCTTCCAAAAGTTTATTCTTCCTTCAAAAGCCCAGCAAGGTTCTGTTATCAAAGTGCCATTCATCAAACTCCTCAGTCTGTTCAAGTTCGATCGTATCACTGTTAATTCACAGTCTGTTTTTTTAACTTCCAAAAGCTTATTTCTCCTTCTCCGAAAAAATCCAGCTCAGTTTTGCTATCAGAGTCCCACACAATCTAAGAAAAAAGATCCAGGGTATACAACATTCACCAAGTTTTAGTCCCTTAAAGCCTGTCCAGTATTATTTTCTCTGGGATTTTCTCCAAAAGCACCAGCGATTTCTGTCTCACTATTCTCTCAGTTCGACCTTGAGCCAGCTTGCTGTTTAAAAGTCAAGTTTCCTTTCATTTTTGAGGCGCGAGCTGGCAAGCCAGATACACCACTGTTATCTCCTTTGGGTCAAATATTTTCACTCTCGTTTCTTCATTTTAATGAGTTTTTTCATAAATCAAAGGCTTTCACTTACTTTGTTATTGTATATTTTCATCGTGCTTCTTGTTCTCTTATCCTCGGCAGCGGAGTTCTCCCGGCTAATCTGCCAAAATGGCTTCCCATCTTTGGTCTGTGCTCGTGTGAATTTTCAGAAGGAAGAAAAATCGAGTTGCTGCCCAATCTTCTACCTTCTGGGGCTCACTAACTGCCTCAGGGAGACCTCTCCTGGCCCCCCTTTCGATTCCCCATTTTCTAGGGGAATCCCAGACCTAGCGGTTCCAACTTTTTCTAGGAGCTGTTCCCAGAAGCTGCTGGCTGCACCACGACAAAGCTCCTCCCTCTTTCACCCTCATTAAGAGGTTCTTTAATTTCTCCTCACTTTCTGCCATCAGAGTGGTATCTGCATATCTGAGGTTATCGTTATTTCTTCCAGCAGTCTTAATTCCAGTTTGGGATTCACCCAGTCCTGCCTTTCACATGATGAATACTGCATATAAGTTAAATAAGCAAGGAGACAATATACAGCTTTCCCAATTTTGAACCAATCAGTTGTTCCATATCCAGTTCTAACTGTTGCTTCCTGTCCCATGTATAGATTTCTCAGGAGATAGATAAGGTGGTCAGGCACTCCCATTTCTTTAAGAACTTGCCATAGTTTATTGTGGTCCATACAGTCAAAGGCTTTTGCGTAGTCAATGAAGCAGGAGTAGATGTTTTTTCTTGAACTCTCTGGCTTTCTCCATAATCCAGGGCATGTTAGCAATTTAGTCTCTAGTTCCTCTGTCCCTTTGACATCCAGTTTGTACTTCTGGGAGTTCTCTGTCCACATACTGCTGAAGCCTGCCTTGGAGGATTTTGAGCATAACCTTGCTAGTGTGTGAAATGAGTGCAATTATACAGTAGTTGGAGCATTCTTTGGCACTGCTCTTCTCTGGGATTGGGATGTAGACGGATCTTTCCCAGTCCTCTGGCCATTGCTGAGTTTTCCAAACTTGCTGACATATTAAATGTAGCACCTTAACAGCATCATCTTTTAAGATTTTAAGTAGTTCCACTGGAATGCCATCTCCTTCATTGGCCTTGTTGTTAGCCAAGCTTTCTAAGGCCCACTTGACTTCACTCTCCAGATGTCTGCCTCAAGGTCACCAACCACACTATCTGGGTTGTCCAAGATATCCAAATCTTTCTGGTAATATTCCTCTGTGTATTCTTGCCACCTCTTCTTGATGTCTTCTGCTTCTGTGTGGTCTCTTCCATTTTTATCTTTTATCGTGTTCATCTTTGTACAAAATGTTCCTTTAATATCTCTAATTTTCCTGAACAGATCTCTGATTTTTCCTTTTCTATTATTTTCCTCTATTTCTTTGCATCATTCATTTAAGAAGGCCCTCTTGTCTCTCCTTGCTATTCTTTGGAAGTCTGCATTCAATTTTCTGTAACTTTCCCTATTTCCCTTGCATTTTGTTTCCGTTCTCTTCTCTGCTATTTGTAAGGCCTCGTTGGTCAGCCACTTTGCTTTCTTGCATTTCCTTTTCTTTGGGATAGTTTTAGTTGCTGCCTCCTGTACAATGTTACGAGCCTCTATCCAAAATTCTTCAGGCACTCTGTCCACCAAATCGAGTTCCTTAAATCTGTTCTTCACTTCCACTGTGTATCGATAAGGGATTTGGTATAGATTATACCTGACTTTGGTCTAGATCATACCTGACTTGCCCAGTGGTTTTTCCTACTCTCTTCAGTTGAAGCTTGAATTTTGCTATAAGAAGCTGATGATCAGAGTCACAATCAGTTCCAGGTCTTGTTTTTGCTGACTGTATAGAGCTTGTATTCGCGAAGGCTTTCACGGACGGGATCTAATGGTTGTTGTGGGTTTTTCGGGCTTCTGGGCCATGTTCTGAAAGTGGTTCTTCCTAACGTTTCACCAATCTAGCGAAACGTTAGGAAGAACCACTTTCAGAACACGGCCAAGAAGCCCGAAAAACCCACAACAACCAATGTATAGAGCTTCACCATCTTTGGCTGCAGAGAATATGATCAATCTGATTACAGTATTGCCCATCTGGTGATTTCCATGTGTAGAGTCGTCTCTTGTGTTGTTGGAAAAGAGTGTTTGTGAAGACCAGCTTGTTCTCTTGACAAAACTCTATTAGCCTTTGCCCTGCTTCGTTTTGAACTCTTAAGACCAAACTTATTTGTTATTCCTTTTATCTCTTGACTCCACTACTTTAGCATTTGAATCCCCTAGAATGAGAAGAACATCTTTCTTTGGTGTCAGTTCTAGAAGGTGTTGTAAATCTTCATAAAATTGTTCAATTTCAGTCTCCTCAGGTTGGTGCATAAACTTGGATTATTGTGATGTTGAAAGGTCTGCCTTGGGGATTCATATTGAAATCATTCTATCATTTTTGAGATTGTATCCCAGTACAGCTTTTCTCATTTTTTTTGTTGGCTATAAGGGCTACTCCATTTCTTCTACAGGCTTCTTGCCCACAATAGTAGATATGGTAATCATCTGAATTGAATCCACCCATTTCTGTCCATTTTAGTTCACTGACACCCAGGATGTCATTGTTTATTCTTGCCACCTTTGTAGATCATTAGGGCACTAAAATTCCCAAGGGGGATTACTACACAGTTGACAGGCCAACAAGATTTTCTTTCTTTTCATGGTTTTTAATATTTTGAATGAGAGGTTGCCCTGATGTTTAAAATAAATGGAGGAAAGCAAAGGTATTAATTTCTGAATTCATATTAATACCCTGTTTCCTTGTAAATAAGACCTAACCTGAAAATAAGCCCTGTATGATTTTTCAGGGTGCTCATAATATAAACCCTACCCCCAAAATAAGCCCCAGTTAATTGAAACCCCACCCTCCACCACTGTGCAGCAACAAGAAGATGACATGACTGTTTGAATAAATGTAGATTGTTGTACATGAAAAAAATAAAACATCCCCTGTAAATAAGCCCTAATTCAATTTTGGAGCAAAAATTAATATAAGACCCTGTCTTATTTTCAGGGGGAAATGGTAAGTATAAATAGATGTTAGGTATGTGCAATATCTGGAGAAATGACTTGCTGGCTTTTTAAAAGGTATCAAGTTTGACAGGCGGGGCTTGTTGCGGTGCTGCCAGCAGCTTCCCAGAGAAACTCCTGGAAAAAGTTTGAACCGCCCAGTTTGGGGGTCCTTCAGAAGATGGAGGACCAACGGGGAGGCTAGGAGAAGTCTCCCTGAAGCAGTTGGTGAGCAACAGAGGAGAAGGAAGCTGGGCAGCAACCTGGTATTTCTTCCCTCTGAAGAGATCACCCAAGCACAGATCGGATGCGGGAGCCATCTTCGGCAGTTAAGCTGTGAGTAACCCACCCCCTATGGAAGAGAGGAGAACGAACAATAAATCTGCCTCTTCAGTCATCTGTGGACTGCTGCTTTCTCGGGGCAAGTGGTTTTTCATGGAGGCTTCTTGTGCCTGTTAATTCCCTATAGGAATCCCATGATAGAATCAATGTCAATTTGCTCTCCCTAGTTAGTGAATTGAGACGTAGTTGCTATAAGTGAAACGTCCTCCGAAGTAACATCTTTCTGGCCAGAATCTCGCCATAGAGGAAATTCTGTTAGGAGCACATCTGGTAAATCTGCCTCTTCAGTCATCTGTGGACTGCTACTTTCTCAGGGCAAGTGATTTTTCGTGGAGGCTTCTCGTGGATTTTTCATGCAGGTAGCTAGCCCCTCATCTGGGTCACTACTTGCTTGGATCTGACCTTTCCTGCAGTCATCTCGACAAAATCCCGTTGTTCCCTGGGCGACTGAGAGTTTATAGTGCCCTGGGGAAAATTATTCTCCTCTTCTGCTTCTGTTTCTGGAAGCGCTATCTCTCCCCACAATTCTCCTTCGCTGTCATCTGAACTTGTGTATAGGATTTCATCCCAACCCGTAGCCCTCTGGTGTCTCACCTTTCTGTTGGGGACAGTTTCCCTTGGGCTCAGGTCTGCTTCATCTCTCCAGACTTCTTGTTCTCGTACTGCTTTGCAGGCCCCCATCTTAGTTCTCCATACGTCCCGCTCTGGAATGACTCTGCAAGCTGGCACATCTCCCTGCATGGGGAAAAGCTCTTTTCGAGGAGCCACATTCCCTCTGGTATTTTGGTGCATAGGGAAGGACTCTTCCTGCACAAGCTCAATGAGGTTATCACACCTGGCTCATGAGGCTGAGATTCTTCGAATATTTGGAATAGCTTTGAAACTGGCCAGCATGTCTTTTACAGTCTCTCTGGCAGTTGCCCCCAGTTGATTCTCGATCCAGGGCATAGCTGTCGTAACTGGATAGGGATTTCCCTTCCTGAAATCTTTTGTCCCTCTCTATCCTCAACCTCTGTCTAACAGCTATCTCTTCATAATATTTCCTGGTTATCCTATACATGTAAGCAGTATACTTTTCTAAGAAATCAAGGAACAACAAGAGATCTAACTCTGACTCCATCTTCTCTATCTGTTATACTTTCCTCTCTGCTTGATCTAGCAAAAAGAACAATCTCCAGTTCCCTTCTCTTTTTGTCTGCTGCTTTGTATAAAAAAATAGCTCAAAGAGAATTCCCCCTACTCTCTCACTACTCCTGTTAGCAAAACTAGCAGCTTTGCCACCTGATTCCTCTGTGTTAGTAGAGAAAAAAACAACTCAGAGAAAAACTTTATCTAATGCCTGCCACTCTGAGTAGAACAGAGAGAAGTACAAAATAGCCTTGTGGGAACCTTCCTTAACACTGATAATTTGCCTCAGCAATATTCTCAATGGGAGTTGTATCGTTATCCTGAAATCCTTGGAAATGTCAAACTGAATTTATAGTTTGACTCTTAACAGTTTGATTAGGTGGGCACAAAATATAGGACATAATATTGATATTGATCAATGGTTGCAAACATGGAAAAATAACATTAAGCTCAGAAAATCAGTAAATTTCAAGGAGAATATATACAAGATGTTTTGTAGCCGGCATATAACTCCAGAAAAATTGTCAATGATTTATACAGAGGTGCCAAATGTTTGTTGGAAGTGTGAAGCACATGAGAGCAGCTTTTACCTTATGTGGTTGACTTGTAGAGTAGCAAAACAGTGTTTGATTAGCAGTGCATACTTTGTTTCAAAAATACTGCTTTGTAATGTTCCACTAACCCCAGAACTGTTTTAATGAGCATTATACCAGACAAGATAGATAAGACAAAGAACTGCTTATTATATATATATAATCTCAGCAGCCAGAATTCTTTATGCTAAGAATTGGAAGAAATCAGAGATACTGAAATAAGAGGAACTCATTGAGAAGATACGGGAAGCGGCAGAAATTGATTTTTTTTCAGAAGTGCTGAAATACTGTCCAATACAAAAGGCAACTGAACGATGGGATTTATTATATAAATGGCTTGAGTCACCAGATAGTGCATGAATAACAGATTTAAACTAAAATATAACTGTAAGTTAAAACTTGGAGGGCAATCAAATTGTAGTAAAGCAGAAAGTTGATTAGATATTGCAACATGAATAGAGTGGACGACAGTATATTTTGTGTTCTCCTACCCATCCTTTTCCCCCATATCCCCCTATACCTTCTGTACCCCTTACCTTATCCCAAGTTGTCAATAAAAAGTATCAAGTTTAAAGGTGAGCAGTCTTCCACTTCAAATATTTTCTGTTATACTACCTGAGTTTTGACTTTGAGGTTAAAAAATAGTAATAGGTATTTCATTTTAACATTCTGATCGTTGCTATTGCAGATACTGTAGATAGTATCCTATAAAAAAAGGAATAATAATATTTTTCTGTTCTTCATTTTGCATTGTGGTTCAGTGGCATACATTTTTATCCTTTGCCTGTCTTCAAGCGCTTTGGACTTAACTGCTTGCCCTTTAAATGTATTTGAAACAATTGTTGAGATTTTAAAAAGCATGTTACATTAAGTCATTGTCTTATGAATGCCATGTTTTTCATCTGTAAAGATAACATTAGAACCTTTGCAGCACTATTTTTACATATTCATTATTTAAATAAAAGATATTTTTATCTATATGGCTTGTTTCTACAAACATTGTCTCTCCTTGCTATTTCCAGTATGCATACCTTAGACTTTTTCACATTTCTCTCCTATTAAGAAAACCCTACCTAGTAATATGACCCCAACGTTCTGGTAACCTTGTAGCAAGGGACATTATAGATTAGTAAGTATGTGCATAGAACAGTATATCATTTTGTATATACTTTGAATAATTTTTAATGTTGGTTATTTGTAGGAAGAGGAAGAAATGGCCTATGAACAAACTTTAGAGTTCCGCAGAGGTGGTGATGGTCAACCTCGACGATCAACACGGCCAACTCAACAATTTTATCAACCTCCAAGAGCTAGGAATTGATCAAAGGTAAGTGCTGATTGTGGTCATGGGAAAAGAAATGCTTTTAATACTTGCTTCTGGGAAGTATTTTAAAATTTCTAAATTTATTATTTCCTACAAGAAAGAAATAACTCACTGGCATTCTTTTAGAATTTACTTGGTACTCTTGGCACCAGACGTTTCGTGAGTCTGGAAACTCACATTGACAATATTTTAGTTTCAAATCACATAAAAATGTGCTAGATATTAACAGACTCCTGGGAAAATGCATATTTTCTTCTAAAGCTTAGCTGGAAATATCTGTAACCAGCCTGCAGCATGGATGCCACAAGTCATAACTTAAATGGGAATGTTATGGTTCTCCTTTGGATGAGAACCATAAGGTCTGTGGCTCTCTCTGTAGCATAACAGTGAGCTGTACATTTCTCCCTATAATGACATGTTCTATGTTTTACTTGATTTGAAAAATGCTTGTCAAAAAAGCTAGCTGTCTTTAGCTGATGGATAACAAATGAAAAATAAAGCATATAGCAGTCTGTGCAATTTTTTCAACTGAGAAAACAAAGCAAGACTTTTATTAATAAACAGCAGAAATCTGTGTTAGTACTGTCTGATTGCCATTAATAATTTTTAGTTTGTTTTGATTTGTTCCTGCTTGTTTCTTGCATATCACATTGCTATGGTTAGAATGAAAAATAAATAAAAGTAAATTAAACATCTTATTAATTTGAGTTAAAATATTTTTAAACAGTTTTAAAACTCATCATAAAATACTACAAGTAAATAGTATAAAATCTTCCTTTCAAAGTCTCTTGCCAAGCTGCCTGTTCCATTCCAAAAAACATGTCTGAAGATACATGCTTGCCTGCCAGCAGAAGTCTAGCAATAAGGGGGCCAAGCCTCCCCTCCACTAGAAGGGAATTACACGGGGTGGACATCAAGAAGTCCCTCTCCAGCAATACTTGTGAGAGTAGTAGGACCTGAAGAAGGATCTTCCCAAAAAACTCTAAACTCTGAGAGATACAATTCTTCAAATAACCTGTACCTAAGCCATGCAGGGTCATAAGAGTATTTTGAATTATGGTAGAAAACAGATCAGTAATCAGTGAAACTTTTAGCCACAGTTGCTCTTTCTGTCTGGTGGCAGATGGAAGACCAACGGAACATCACCCTTTGGCAAGCATCATAATAAGACACACACTTTGTGCCATCAATGTTTGTCCATCTCCAGAAGTCAGCCTGTGAAAAATGTGGATATTCTGCTAACTGCAAGAAGAAGTATAACGAGTGCTAAGGCTATGAGGTGCAATAGTACTGGGACTGGTCATATGAAGTATCTGAAAAAGGTCTACTGTAGATTCAGGAATGGATTCAGTGAAGGAACAGCACCAAAGCCCAAGAGAGGTGCAGTTGCATCTTCCAGCTCATCTTAACGACTTAAATGTCTATTCGGGGTTTTCCGGTTCTGGTTTGAGGGAGGAACAGCGTTCATATCAAGCTCTGCTCCCCTTTTAATCCTTTTAATCTTTATTTTTAATATTTTCAAAGCATTCAGCTGCTCAAGTGACTCTTTCCAGGACACATCCAAATCTGTCTCCGAAGTCAAGCTCTCTCTCTTCCTGGTTGGGAGTTTAAGGTACTTATTTACAAACCTTGAAGCTGCTGCTACAATAACAAGACACTGTTATCTCTGGCTTTGCTGCTCCCACTCTTCCATTCAAGATTAATTGCAGCAAGGAGTAATTGCTACACTTGTAGCTCTGAGTTGGACTTTTGGTAGCTAGTTGAAAAGAGAAGGCTGAACTGTATGGGGGATAAACATGCAGAACCAGGCAGGAGCAGCCGCTTGCAAGGGCGGTGAAACAACTGAAGATTGATGAGCTTATAACAGCCAACTGTCCTGTGAGTAACCTTGCTACATTACCTATAGCTTCCAGCATTATTACTTACAACAAATTTGCTTTGCTGAGAAATGAAACCCTCTCGTCCCCACCGGGTGCTTGTGACTTATCTGCAATTTCTACCCCTTGCACCCCCCTACCCCCAAAAAAGTACAGTTCCCCTCTGAAAGTAACCATGCTAACTTTCTAGCTGAACAATGTCTCCTAACTGCTCAAACAGTAATAGCCATCTTTTAAAACTTACAACGGGTTTGCAATCAAATGAACTCAGTTGAAAGTGCTCTGGGGAAACTTACTGAGACCCTTCTTCAATCCAAGGATAATACACAAACCAGGGGGTTCAAAGAAAGGGCAGATGGCAGATTCAGCAGTAAAGACGGCATACAACAACTGGCTCCACAACAATTGGCTTCCCAATTGAATAGGGAGACAAAGTCATCAAAGATCTTTCAGAGCACTCAGGTGATATTACAAATTGCTCCAATTGTCATCAACAGAAAGAGATGGGAGACACACAGATCAGTGATGATCTCCTTGAGTCAACTGTTAAATATAGAAGTGTGGAAGATTGACCTCAAGAATATTCGATGGCTCCCGCACAAGTATGGTCATAAAAGAGTTTGTCTCACCTTTGAACATGCTGTGATCCCTCTCATTCTCCTAAAAATGAGAACTTATCTGGGCAAATTTCAAATTACTCCCTCAAGAGTTTTTTCTGAACCATCAACTTTGCCCCCTCTACAGAGCAGGCCTACTTCTTTGATCCCTGGGAGCAATCCTCAAAGAGTAACCAGGGAAGACTTCAACTTTAGATCTGATTCCAATGCTGGGAAATCAGTAAGGGTACAGCCAAAGAACTCAATGATCTCCCCCTTATCTGATCACAGGTCTTCCCTTTGCAATAGAGAAGAAACTCAAGCTCACTTGATTGACCTTAACAATAAATGGGAGGAAGTCAAAGCTAGTGTTGCTTCCGTATGTAATAAGACCATATCACTGAGAAGTTACCTAATAACGGATGACTCGGGCTTACAAGCCAAAGCTGCACCCCTCAATCAATATCCAATAGCAAATAATGATAACATCTTGATACAAGAACCTAAGCGAGATCTTAAGCATCAGATGGTACTGTGATGATTTGTGTTTTTATGTGTATTAGAATGGGATATGTAGTCCTAAGATTGTCCCAATAGCATCCATTTTGATTTAAAGTCTGTTCTGTAGTAGGAAAGTTTTGTATGCTGTTTTAGAGAAGCTTCGCTCTCTGGTTATCTCGTTGCTAAGATGAGCAGAGAGCAGAGAGTTTCGTAGTCAAAATAATTCTGCCACAAAGTATGAAAACAACTGAAGCTCCATGAGAAAGTTAGGCGGGACAACAAGACCCAGGAGGCATTCTGGGAAGAAGAAAGAAGAGGAGGAGAAGGAGAAGAAAGATGGAGTTTGCCTGAGAAAGGGGCAGACACGTGCTTTTCCCATAATGGACTGGTTTTCAACTAGCATCAGCCTTTGAAGACCCAAGACACGTGAGATGGCTTGTTTATGCTTTTTGTTAGTTAGCATAGTTTCATTTCTTTATTTTTTTAGCTGGAGTGGGGGAGTGGTGTGTTCCGTTGGTCTTGAATGAAAATGTACCTACTGACTTAATTTACTATCAACTGAAACCTTTTCTAAAGTAATTCTTTTTAATAAAACAGTAATGATTGATTTCTATCTAGAAGCTTTGTTTCTTGAACAGACTAGCTGAATGTCTAATTGGCCACGTGGGTTTGCTACCAAACTTTCAGAGCCAAATCATTCTGAGTATATCTCATGGTTATGTCTGTGTTGTTTTCTTAATAAGGAGATTGGCCTCTGAGGAAGAAAATTTAGACAGAACCTGGCTGGGTTTCAATTGGCTCTGCTCAGCAGTTAGAGGTTTGTCTGGTTTTCGTACTCGTCCCAATTTCCAGCACCCCCATAAATCTCTTTGGAGATACGGGGCTGCTTACATGGTTGGCAGCGGCCGGATGAAACACGTGCTTTAGTGTGATTTATGGATTTATGGTGCTTGCTTTGTAAGTGAAGCTGCAGGCATTCTTCCGGAAGCCTTGGCTGAGGGAGTGCGTGCATGCTGTCAGGCTGTAAATTAGCCAAATTGCTTTTCTCTTTCCAGCTAAGGATCTTACGGAAAGACTTAGCTGCAGTGAGGTCTGATAAGAAACAACGCTTAGGTTTTAACAGACATTAAAATCTGTTTAATTGGGCTGTTTAATGAGTGGGCATTTTCATGCAAGTAAACGGTCGCCCTTCTGAAGCTCCAGTTTAGGGCTGTTCCTGCCAGAGTGTTTTATGGCTTTGCTCTTGCCCTACAGTTTCGGCTACATGGGCAGAGAGAGATTTTTCCTTTTGGGTCAGTTTGGCGTTTGCTTTGGATGCAGCTTATATGGAGCAACACTTGGAAGCAGAAGAATTTTTGGAATTGCCTGGAGAGCTGTTTGTGACTCAGAAAAGTTAAGATTGGTAGTGCATCTGCTAAGCTGCCTTTGGTTAGTACAGATACGAAGCCCTGGCACCAAGAGCTTTTGGAGGCTCTTGAACACGACGTCTTGTCTCCAAGTGGTGCTAAGCAAAGGATTACTTATGATTCTTCACAACTGAGAAGGGAATTACAAAAGGGAGATATAATGGCTAAACTCCCAGCACAGGACGTCCAGGATCTACTTAGATCTGATTCAGATCAAACTTGGACTAAGTTGCAACAGATGGATCAGGCAGAGGAAATGGCGGGTGCCAGCACTCCAGTAGGGAGGGGAGTGCCAGGCAGAGGCATTTCTGATGGGACAGCAGGAGCAGCAGCAGCAGCAGCAGCCGGTGCTGTGGGTCCTGATCCTAACAAGAGTCTATCACCAGTGGATAAGTTAGCAATGATGTTTGCTGATTTTGTTGCTTGTCACACTCAAACTATTTGTAATCAGAGCATGGCTGATGAGTTATTGAAGCAGTACAGAGAGGCAAAGGTGGAGCGGTTGGTTAATGAGCTGAAGGAAAAAGAGGAGTTTAAGAACTCAATAGCCAGTGTTGATAGAAGCAATCTACCTTACTACCATGATGGCGATGATATCTTAGCATTTTTATCGATATTTGAACAGGCGTGTCGAGATCTTAAGATACCGGAGGCCTGGCACCTCAAGCTACTGCGTACTCAGTGTTCTGGGCAACTTGCCAACTTGGTAGCCAAATTATCTGATGAGGACCCTGACTGGCCTACTTTTAAAGAGGTGGTAAAGAGAAAATTTGGTTTCACTTCGGAAATACTGAGGCAGAACTTTAGAAAACTGAAAAAGCAGCCTAATGAGTGTTATTCTGCACTAGCTGACAAAATAGAACATCTAGGTGATCAGTGGTTGAGCTCCTTGGGCGCCAGTACTTTTGCGGATTTAAGAACTGTGTTGTACATGGAGCATTTTCTTAATTTAGTGCCTTCAGAAATAAGGAGTACTTTGTTGGAGAGAGGATACAAAGACTTGCAAACCCTTGCTTTAAAGACTGATGAAATTCTCTCCTTTAAAACGCATGAACCTGCTGTTAGGCCAAAGACTGCACCAGTAGCGCCTAAGAGACAGAGTCAGCCTGAATTTAGAAAGTCTTTTCCTCAAGAGCCCAGGCAAAGTTCATTTGAGCAACGCAGGAGTCTAGCTCCTAGCCAGAGTAAAACGCCTCTTAAATGTTTTGAATGTGGTGGCTCTCATCTGCGACGAGATTGCCCGAGGTTGAATGTGCCAGCTAGCCAAGTTAAGGAGCCAGCTAGGAAAACACCTGTGCCAGCTCCACGCAGATCTAAAGCAGGCACACCCAAGATGGCGTATGTAAGATCTGTGCCAGCAGGAACTCAGCAAGTGCCAGCTGCCAGTAATGCAGTTTCTGTGCCTCACCAGTCAAGCATTGTGCCTTCACAGAGTCAGGAAGGAGTTAACCTAACTGTAACCCCTTCGCAAGCCAGTGGAATGCAGGCAGCAGTAAACCAATATGTGCCTAGAGTTTTGGACTTACAAATTGCTTCAATTTCCTCAGAAATTGTAAAAGAGACTGCATCAGGAGAGAAGTTTTCTGTTATGGATCCTGATTGCATAGTACCAACTGCGCAAAGGGACTGGGCAACCCGCACATTTTCTGAGGTGGTTTTTCTTCACACACCTGGAGGTGATATGGCTTTAAGTGCTTTTCGTGACTCGGGTGCCGACATTTCTTCGATAAGCAAACGTTTTCTAGACCCCACCTTAATCTTGAACAACCTGAGGTGTCCAGTAAAAACTTATGGATCTGTAGAGACTGATCAGCGTTTCATTCCTTTAGCTTATGTCAAAATTTCGTATAAGAGCTGGTCAGGGGCAAAACATATTTTAACCCATGAGGGAAAACCTGATTTTCTTCTTGGAAATGATCTTGCTTTTTTGGATCACATGCAGAGTCAAAATGCAACTTCAATGTCGGTAGTTACGCGTTCTCAAAGTAGGGAGATGCATGATCCTGAACGGGAGCAGGAATCCTCTGAGGATAGCTCAGATGGAGACCTTACCCAACAGCAGCCTCTTGTGACCGAACCTGATAATGCAGCTACAACTGAAACTAAAATGGAGGAAGTGATACCTAAGGGATCAGAGGACTTTAGACTGAAGCAACTTAATGATCCCTCTCTAGCTTCTTTGAGGTCACAAGCAGACAACTATGCTGAACGTCCTGCGCATCAGCAAGTTAGTTTCCTGTGGGGAGAAAATGGACTTTTGTACAGAGAATATTTCCCCAAATCCAACTTGGATGCCCAACCTGTTCAACAGTTAGTCGTGCCTACTGAATATAGACTGAGAATACTAGAAATGGCTCATGACCATCCGAGTAGTGGGCACCAGGGAATACAAAAAACCCTAAAGAGAATTTCTCACCATTTTTACTGGCCTGGTATTTCAAAAACTGTAAAGGACTATGTCAGTTCTTGTGACTATTGCCAACGCACAGGCCATCAAACTGACAAGGTAAAGGCCGAAATGCAGATTATGGAAATTCCTGACCAAGTGTTCCAGTGTTTGCAAATGGATGTGCTAGGACCTTTTGTTCCTACTAAATCTAAGAAGAAATACATCATTTCTTTCATCTGTTCTGCCAGTAGGTGGATCGAGGCTTACGCTATTAGCAACCTGACAGCTACCACCATAGCTAGAATTATCGTGGACTTGTGCTCACGTATTGGAGTACCATCCAAAATAATTTGTGATCAAGCAGGAGCCTTTACAAGTGAACTTATGTGTAAGATCTGCGAGATAAGTGGAATAACCATCAGTTTTTCCACGGCCCATCATCCTCAATCTCATGGTATGGTGGAAAGAGGTCAACAAACTTTGCTCAGGATGATTAAAACTTTGACCCAAGAATATGGAAACATTTGGGATGAGCTTTTGCCTTTTGCTTTGTTTGCTTACCGTAGCTCAGCTCATTCTTCACTAGGTGGCTTTTCTCCAAGTGAGGTGGTGTTTGGAAGAAATCTACAAGGACCATTGGACTTCCTGAAATCCGATTGGGAAGGTGTGGTTAAAAGTAGTACTGTGCCAGTTGCTGATTTTGTCAGAAAACTTCAAGAGAAACTCTTGGCTGTCCAGGAGTTGGCCAGAGACAATTTGTTGGATGCTCAAGCAAGTCAGAAGTTCTTCCACGACAAGAGATCCAGACACAGGGAATTTTCTGTGGGTGATTTGGTACTTGTTCTGAACCCACTCAGACCTTCTAAGCTAGAAGTTGTCTGGGAAGGTCCAGGTGAAATTGTTCAAAAATTGGGAAATGTCAATTATCTTGTCAAAATGTTGGATTCTAATAAGAAACCTGTTCTTTACCATGTCAATAGTTTGAAACTGTACAAAGATAGATCTGCAATGGTTTTTCAATGTCATGCTGAATATTTTCATGCTGCAAATGAACCTATTGATATGTTATCTGAATTGCAAGATGCAGGTACATGGTCTGATAATCTTGTTTTAACAGGTACTGTTGATCAGAAAGAAAGGTTGTTTCAAATTTTAGAACAATACCAAGATGTGTTTTCAGATAAACCAGGTTACACCAAATTGATCAGTCATGTGATAACTACTGAGAACAACGCCCAGCCCATACGGTCTAGCCCATATAGAGCAATTGGTAATCATGCTATCCAAATTGAACAAGAGATACAAAAGATGTTATCTTTGGGGGTGATTGAACCGTCATTCTCCCCTTGGGCTTCTCCGGTGGTTCTGGTGCCAAAACGTAACGCTTTGGGTGAAATTCTCGAGGAAGTAAGATTTTGTGTTGATTACAGAAAGTTAAACAGTGTTACTGTTCCAGATCCATACCCATTGCCTAGAATGGATGATTTAATTGAACATCTTTCAAAGACTAAGTTTATCAGCATTCTCGATCTAAAGAATGCTTATTGGCAGCTTCATTTAGCTGAAGATTCACGAGATAAGACCGCTTTCATCACGCATGTGGGAACTTTCCGTTTCCGCAGATTGCCATTTGGTTTGAAGAATGCAGGTGCGTCATTTCAAAGGATGATAGACAAACTTTTACAAGGTTTACCTTTTGCAAGTGCTTATCTTGATGATGTTGCCATTTTCAGTTTTGATTTTGATTCTCACATGTCTCACATTGAAACTGTTTTGTCCAGACTTCAACAAGCAGGACTGACAGTCAAAGCCAGCAAGTGTCAGTGGATGCAAGGAAAAGTCATGTACTTAGGTCATTTGATTGGGCAAGGAGAAATTCAGACTTTGCAAGCTAAAGTACAATCTATTAATGATTGGCCTATTCCTAAAACTAAGAAACAGGTACGCTCGTTTTTGGGCCTAGTTGGCTACTACAGAAAATTCATTCCTGATTTCAGTCATTTGGCTTCACCTCTGACAGAGCTCACTAGGAAGAGACAGCCTGTCAAGGTAAAGTGGACACCAGAGTGTCAAGGTGCCTTTGAAGCTTTAAAAGCTAAGATTATGGATGCACCTATACTGAAATCCCCTGATTTTGACAAACCATTCATTTTACAAACTGATGCTTCTGAATTAGGACTGGGAGCTGTTTTGTTACAGCAAGGAGAAGATGGGAACCTTTACCCTATCTCATACTTCTCTAGAAAACTCTTGGATAGAGAGAGAAGTTACGCAGTACCTGAAAAAGAAGCTCTTTCTATATTTTGGTCTCTCAATTTACTTCGACCTTACCTATGGGGTCGTAAGTTTACACTCCAAACAGATCACAGAGCTTTAGTTTGGTTGCAGAAGATGAAATCTCACAACCAAAAATTGTTGAGATGGAGTCTAGCATTGCAAGATTTTGATTTTGAAGTTCAACACATTCCTGGAAAATTGAATGTAGTGGCAGATGGTCTTTCTAGAATGTACTGTGAAGATTCTTATGAACCTGAACGTTGAAGCAATGTATTCAACAGTGGGCTATGTTTCAGTATTGTAATAGTTAATCTGTAGTTGAATTTTGAGATGTAACCAGTTAATTACTTTGAATTACTTTTTAGTTACTTTTACTTGATTTCTTAAAATTAGATCAGATTAACTGCTCTGAATTTTAACGATAATCAGGGGGGGCATGTGATGATTTGTGTTTTTATGTGTATTAGAATGGGATATGTAGTCCTAAGATTGTCCCAATAGCATCCATTTTGATTTAAAGTCTGTTCTGTAGTAGGAAAGTTTTGTATGCTGTTTTAGAGAAGCTTCGCTCTCTGGTTATCTCGTTGCTAAGATGAGCAGAGAGCAGAGAGTTTCGTAGTCAAAATAATTCTGCCACAAAGTATGAAAACAACTGAAGCTCCATGAGAAAGTTAGGCGGGACAACAAGACCCAGGAGGCATTCTGGGAAGAAGAAAGAAGAGGAGGAGAAGGAGAAGAAAGATGGAGTTTGCCTGAGAAAGGGGCAGACACGTGCTTTTCCCATAATGGACTGGTTTTCAACTAGCATCAGCCTTTGAAGACCCAAGACACGTGAGATGGCTTGTTTATGCTTTTTGTTAGTTAGCATAGTTTCATTTCTTTATTTTTTTAGCTGGAGTGGGGGAGTGGTGTGTTCCGTTGGTCTTGAATGAAAATGTACCTACTGACTTAATTTACTATCAACTGAAACCTTTTCTAAAGTAATTCTTTTTAATAAAACAGTAATGATTGATTTCTATCTAGAAGCTTTGTTTCTTGAACAGACTAGCTGAATGTCTAATTGGCCACGTGGGTTTGCTACCAAACTTTCAGAGCCAAATCATTCTGAGTATATCTCATGGTTATGTCTGTGTTGTTTTCTTAATAAGGAGATTGGCCTCTGAGGAAGAAAATTTAGACAGAACCTGGCTGGGTTTCAATTGGCTCTGCTCAGCAGTTAGAGGTTTGTCTGGTTTTCGTACTCGTCCCAATTTCCAGCACCCCCATAAATCTCTTTGGAGATACGGGGCTGCTTACAGGTACCTCATCAGGATATTCCAATTCTGATTTCCTTAGATGGTGAAGAAACTGAAAACAACAAAGGACATCTCATGCATTGGGCTAGTTCACGAGAATCATTTGATTCTGAACTTCGAACATTAGCCACTCTGGAGAAGGACACGACTACTCAACTTAGCCCTCTAAAAACTGTATCTCAACCCACTCTACCGCAACACAGCACAATTCACTCTGCAGACATGCATCACTCTGGAATGACCGACATGGGTACACCTTTTAATCTTAACACCCAGAATCCTCCCCTATCTCCTGATCTTATGGACTGACAGAAAACTATAAATGACACCATCTCTGTTCTGTCATCGAATATAGCAGGATGGAATGCAAAGAGCAATGACAATTCCTTCATCAAGTATCTTTCTAAGTTCGATATCTTACTGCTGCAAGAGATTTGGGCACTAGGGGAAATTGAAGTTAATGGTTACTCTGCCCACCAAATAAGTGTCATTCCCAGTGAAAAGAGGGGCAGAACCAAGGGCGGCCTTATATTGGTTTCAACTATGCTCAATATTATAATGACCAAACTCCCCTCCCTTAATCAATATGCTGCAGCAGTGAAGGTCAAATTTAATCACAGTACAATAGTGTTCATCAATGTATATTTACCACCCCAGAGACGGAATGCCCAGATCGAACGGATTTACCAAGATCTTGAATCCTATATTCAAAACCTTTTGCTAACTAACGATGACCAAATGATAATTGGGGGTGATTTTAATGCCAGATTGGGTACAAATGACTCTGCTCTTTATGCTGTTTATAATTTATGCCCACCTGATGGATTACACTTCCCCATAGTCACTAGGCGCCTCTTTAAAGATACCATCAGTAATTATGCAGGCCTTAATTTGGCACAGTTAGTTTATCGCCTTGACCTACACATATTAAATGGAAGTACTTCAGGTGACATACCAGGGGAATTCTCTTTCTGGTCGGGAACGAGGATGAGTACCATAGATTATATGATTGTCAGCTGTAACATACTGAATACTGTCATCAGTATGGTGATCAGCAGTAGGATTGATAGTGATCATCTGCCACTAAAATTGTACCTGAAGTTACAAGAACACCACACTCATATTGAGAAGGCCTTCCCTGTGAATCCTGAGATGATACTAACCAACTCCAGGATCAAATGGTCAGGAAAGGCCGCAATCTATTTTACTAATCTACTTAATAACAATCAGTTCTCTGAGATCCATTCCACCTTTCTCAAAGTGGGCCAAAGTTGCAACATAATTGTGCTGTATGAAACACTAATAAATAAACTAGTAGACTTAGCTGATTCAAATAACTCAGCAAAAACCCATACTAACAAGTGCAGGTCCTATAACTGGTTTGATAAGGAGTTGATGCAAAAAAAACTGGTAATTTCAAAATTTAAACAAAATAAAAAACAAAAACCCATCATCAATAGAAGTGGAGGAACTGCTGCAACTTAAGAAAGACTATAAGAAATTAATTAAAGAGAAAAAGAGAGAGCTCAACAGATAGAATGGGAAAAACTTATCAAAGCAGTCAGGGGGAAAGATATGAAATCATTTTGGGAATTCATAACATTTACTACCAACAATCTTTCAGTTAGGATGAACTCTTATATTAACGATCGAGTGTGGGAAGCCCACTTCCATGAGCTTTATGCCAAAAGAGACAATCCCTCATTTCATGTGAGTCGTCTATATGTGAATCTACCAGAATGGCACCCTGTATCAATCACTGAAATAAAAGACCTTGTGAACCAACTGAAAATTGGTAAGGCCCCAGGATGTGATGGTATTCGTCCCGAACTCATTAAGAACAACTGTGAATGGTGGGCTCCAATTCTGGCAAACCTTTTCACCTTTATAGACCAAAATGCTCACATGCCATCGGAATAGGGCACAGCCATTATTATCCCCATTTATAAAAAAGGTAAAAAAGACAATCCAGCTAATTATAGGCCAGTCAGTCTACAACCCATAATTAGTAAGCTTTATGCCAGACATTTATCATGGAAATTGATAGATTGGACGGACTCTGAGAGTGTTTTGGCAGATGAACAAGCTGGATTTAGATCTGGTAGATCTACACAGGACCGTGCCCTAATTCTAAGGCACCTAGTAGATAAGTACACCAAGAAACCCCGAGGGTCCCTATTTGCCGCTTTTATTGATCTTAGATCGGCTTTTGATCTAATTTCACAAGATAGGCTCTGGAGTAAGTTAGAGTCTTCCACAATAGATCGACGCCTTCTGCTGCTTATGTATAAGCGGCATGAAAATACAGTACAACGCTCAGAATTAGATGCAACAAGGAAGGACACTTGTCTGATAAAGTTCCAACTTATAATGGTGTGAAGCAAGGGTATATATTAGCTCCATTGTTATTTAATTTCTATATCAACTCAATGGTAACGGCACTCAGCCATCCAGAGTTCCATCCCCCCAAACTAGCCAATAGACAATATCACTTGTGTTATACGCAGATGATGCAGTACTAATTTCACAGACACCAATAGGGCTTAAGAGAGCTTTATACGCTCTTGCACAATACTGTAAAGAAGAAATGCTACAGATAAATTACTCGAAGACCAAAGTTTTAGTGTTCGCTCAGAGGCCCAGGATCTATAAGTGGTTAATAGATGAGCATGAGATTGAACAAATTAAGGCCTATAAATATTTGGGCGTTGTTTTCCAATATAAAGGAAACAACAAGGCCCATGTTAACAACGTGGTACAAGCAGCACAAAAATCTAGCCTTACTATGCTAAAATTCTTCTATTCTAAGGGAGGCCAGTACATTCCAGCTGCACTACGATTGTTTCAGGCCAAATCCCTTAGTCAGCTCTTGTATGGGGCACAATTGGTCCCCTATTCTTTGTTTATCCAGTTAGAAGTAGTTCAGTCCAAATTTGTGAGGGCTATATTACAAGTTCCAAGAGGGGTATCTAATGCAGCCCTCAGGCTTGAAGTGGGCTACCTAAAGGTTGAAGCCAGAGCTTGGCTCGCTATTTTTAACTTTTGGTTAAAACTAACCTTTCAACCAATTGGACTGACTTCACTGGTATTACACGATAACCATCAGTCACCTTGGAAGAGAGCAATATACCATAAAATCAACAGATACGTTTGGGGGGGCCACCTTGGCCGCGAAGAGTGGGGTCCGCAGCCTGGGCATATATTTGGACCCAACGCTCACCATGGAAACGCAGGTGGCATCGGTAGTCCGCACCGCATTTTTCCATCTTTGGCAGATTGCCAGGCTGCAACCCTATCTCAACACAGGGGCGCTCACTACCTTGGTGCATGCGCTCGTAATCTCAAGATTAGATCACTGTAACGCGCTCTACGTGGGGCTGCCTTTGAGGCTGACACAGAAACTTCAGGTGGTGCAGAATACGGTGGCCAGGCTCCTTACAGGAGTGAGGAAATACCAACACATCTCTCCAACACTGGCTGCATTGCATTGGCTGCCCATCTGTTTCCGTGTCAACTTCAAAGTTTTAATGCTTACTTATAAGGCCCTAAACGGTTTAGGACCTCGATATTTGGTGGAACGCCTCCTCCCAACAAGGTCTACCCGGATCACCCGCACGAGTCAGGAGGTGAGGCTGAGGAGCCTGATGCCGAGAGAGGCCCAGAAGGAGAAAACATGAAACCGGGCCTTCTCGGAGATGGCTCCTCGCCTCTGGAACAATCTCCCTCCCGAGATTCACACGGCCCCCACGCTGGGCACCTTTAAAACCCAACTAAAAACATGGTTATTTATCCAGGCCTTCCCTCCAGCCAATTCTTGATTTCTCTCTTACTTTTCCTTCTTTATTTTACTGCTGTTGCTGTTTGATTATTATGTATTTGTCTATGTTTTTATTATCTGATTTTATATTGCAAGCCACCTAGAGTGGTCCGGTGGGCCAGATAGGTGGGGTATAAATCAAATATATCAAATAAATAAATAATATTCAGTAGAAAGTATCCAACAAATGGGATACGTTAAGGCCAAGAGTAATCTTAGGCAGTGTATTATTGAGACAGAAAGGCAGCAGGATCTTGGTATTATCAGAAATAGGTTTATAGTTGACAGCGCATTGCTCCCACTGAAACAGGCAAAATATCTCTACTTACCCCTAACACCTAAACAATGCAAGCTCTTACTTTGACCCACTTCAGTGCACTTCCGTCAGCAGTCCAGGAAGGGAAGTATAACAACATCCCTTACACTAAGTGTTTATGCCCCTGTAACTCTGGTGAGATTGAATCTATCTCCCATGTATTGTGCTTTTTATTCTGACATTCGAGAAGTCCATGTTAACCCTTACATAAGGGCATTTCCTGGACGATCAGAGGCACATTACACACTGCTTTTGCTGACAGGGCGATGCCCTGAGAGATATACTGGGCTAAATTCAGATATGCTGACAAAAGTAGCTAAATTTTGTGCTGCTGCAATCAAAATCCGTGAAGGAAAGGTTCCACCTAGAGCGCAGCTATAGAATCTGTAAATTGGTGTATAAATTGGTAATGTTCACACGGGCTCTACGAGCTTCAAAGTAACAATTTTGGCATTCAATGTAAGCAGTAATAGCCCATAGATAAGGCCTATGATAGGGAGTAGGAGATATTTAGTAAGATATATGAATGTGGTTTTATATATATGTATATGGATGTTTTTAGTCCTTTGATGTTTTAGTGTTTTTAATGTTTTTAGTTTTTATGTTCCCAAATTTAAATAATGCATCTTAATTTTGCTGGTCAATGACCGTAATAAAACATTTCTTTCTTTCTTTAAATGCCTATTCAAAATAAATAGCCTGAAACTATGGAGAAAAGTTGTCATCTTTATATGTTCTTCATTGTCTGGTATAATTGAGTCTTTCATCCCAAGTTTGATTATTCAGACTGTTCTTGATGAAGAGCAGGAACTAAAATTCGGTTAACATTATAAAACTTCCATTTGAAATACACAAAACCACGTTTCTTAAATTGCTGTAGCCAAGTTTTTTTTCTCTTGTAACTAGTTCTAGTCAACCATCTGGTCACATCATCTTGGATATATTAAAGTTCTTCGTGACCTCTGTGAATCATACTATGGGTAACCTGAGCATGTGCAGAGCCTTGTCAGAATATTCTAGAGCTTCTGCGGTAGCAAAAAGATACATTAGTGCAGAACCACCACCCCCAGTATATGTGTCTTGGCGCCCTCAGTTTGTTTCAACTGCCACGCTGAGAGCCTCAATTGTTGCTTCTGTGAGTCTCTTCTAAAAGCAAAAGAAAAGTTACTGATTTTTAAAATCTTGCTTTAACCTATTCTTTATTACTACAGTGGTGCCTCGCTTGGCAATGTTAATCTGTTCCAGTCAAATCGCTGTAGAGCAAAATTGTCGTCAAGCGGGGAAAAACCCATTGAAATGCATTGAAAACCACTCAATGCGCTCCAACGGGCTAAATACCTAATCATCCATTGAAGATACTCCATAGGGCAGCCATTTTCCGGTTCCTCTCTTGCAAAAAATCCGTCCTAAAAACAGCAAGGAGCCATTTTGCACAGCGGACTGCCATTTTGAGAGCCGCTGATCAGCTGTTTTCAGACCATTGTTAAGTGAAAAATTGGTTCCCGAAGCAGGGAACCGATCATCGTTAAGTGAATTTTACCCATTAAAACATTGTTTTGCGATCGCAAAAACCTCATCGTCAAGCAGATTCGTCATTTAACAAGGTAATTGTTAAGTGAGGCACCACTGTATTCTTACTACTTTTACAAAACAACACACTCTGGCCTTAGGGCTGAAGCACACACACACCATTTTTCTCTCCAAACCATTTTTTCAGTTCATGGCCTCTTCAGGCCCATTTAAACGCTGTGTGGCCTGTGACAATAAAATTCCACTCCCCAACGGCCATGTTAAATGTCTTTTTTGCCTCAGTGAGGCTCATAAGCTTCCATGTGCCCTCACTGCAAAAACTTTAAGTGCAGAGTTCTCCGCAGTCGCCTTTCTAGGTTTAAGCTTTGACTTTGGGAGCAATCTCTCCAACCTGCTAAACCCATGGCCCAATCTTCCTGCAAATCCATCTCACACGCTAAAGCTATGGATAAGGCCGTTTCCAAAGTGACAAAACAACGTCCTTCGGCCGTTCCATCTCACTCTGATCTACAAGAGCCTTCTGTACCCCTGACATTGACTGCCACACGGGTGCAAAAGCCCAAGCAGTCAATGTAAGCAATCCCCCAACTCCAAGGAGATTAAGGGGAAGCCGGAGAAGGAGAGATTCCAGAAAATTAGTCAGTCCTTATGAGCTAAGATGAGCCCTAGATTTCAGCCAGGCCCTGCACTAATTTTCCTTCCTCAAGTCCATCCCCTTTGTTAAGTAAAAACAAGAAACACAGACAATCCATGAGTTTACACTCAGGCTAATCTGGGCTCTATATGGTAGCAAACACACATGGCCAATTAGATAGGTAAGTCTGTTCAAGAAACCAATGCATGCAATTCCAAAACATTACTACTTTATTTATTTATTTATTTATTTATTTATTTATTTATTTATTTAATTTATACCCCACCTATCTGGCCCACCGGACCACTCTAGGCGGCTTCCAAATATAAAATCAAATAATAAAACATAGACAAATACATAATAATCAAACAAGAACAGCAGTAAAAATAAAAAAGAAAAGTAAGAAAAAATCAAGAGTTGGCTGGAGGGAAGGCCTGAATAAACAGCCATGTTTTTAATTGGGTTTTAAAGGTGCCCAGCGTGGGGGCCACGCGAATCTCCGGAGGGAGATTGTTCCAGAGGCGAGGCGCCATCTCCGAGAAGGCCCGGTTCCGTGTCTTCTCCTTCCGGGCCTCTCTCGGCATCAGACTCCTCAGCCTCACCTCCTGACTTGCGCAGGTGATCCGGGTAGACCTTGTTGGGAGGAGGCGTTCTGCCAAATATCGAGGTCCTAAACCGTTTAGGGCCTTATAAGTAAGCATTAAAACTTTGAAGTTGACACGGAAACAGATGGGCAGCCAATGCAATGCAGCCAGCGTTAGAGAGATGTGTTGATATTTTCTCACTCCTGTAAGGAGCCTGGCCGCTGCATTCTGCACCACCTGAAGTTTCTGTGTCAGCCTCAAAGGCAGCCCCACGTAGAGCGCGTTACAGTGATCTAATCTTGAGATTACGAGCGCATGCACCAAGGTAGTGAGCTCCCCCATGTCGAGATAGGGTCGCAGCCTGGCAATCCGCCAAAGATGGAAAAATGTGGTGCGGACTACCGACGCCACCTGCGTTTCCATGGTGAGCGTCGGGTCCAAATATATGCCGAGGCTGTGGACCCCACTCTTCGCGGCCAAGGTGGCCCCCCCAAATGTGAGAGAGCCACCCAAGCCACCTACCACGGGGGCACCCACCCTCAGAACTTCCGTCTTATCCGGATTCAGCCTCAGTCCGTTCTCCTGCATCCATTGCATTTATTAAGACATATTGTTCAGAAAAGAATTCAGATTATAGTAAAGCATTTCAGTTAGAAACATTTTCATATCAAGGCTGACAGATCACCCCCACTACTCCAGCTATAAAAATAAAACAAGAAATGCATTCTAAACTAGCATAATGCATAAGCGTAGTCATTCTTACATATCCTGAGACTTCACAGTGCATAGTCCAACAGGTAAGGTAAAATCCAGTTGTAATCCATTAGTCCATGTTGGCAAGAAGACTCCATTCAAAAGTTATAATCCATTTTGGGAAAAAGCACATGTCTATCCTTTCTCAGTCAAACTCCATCTTTTTTTCCCAACTTCAACCCACTTCCTTCTTCTTCCCAGGATGCCTCATAAGGAACACGCCTCCTGGGTCTTGTTGTCCCGCCTAACTTTCTCATGGGAGCTTGAGTTGTTATCATGTTTTGTGGCAGAATTATTTTGACTACCAGGAATGTAACTCTCTGGCTCTCTTAGCAACTAGATAACCAGAGAACGAAGCTTCTCTGACACAGCATGTAAAATTTTCCTACCACAGACACAGACATTAAATCAAGATGGATGCTATTGGGACAATCTTAGGACTACATATCCCATTCTCGTAACACATAAAAACACAAATCATCACAGCCTTATAGGCTGTTGATTTGCTCATGCAGTAGTAATCAGTGTCAATCTTCCAGTATGATTGGATTGGCAGAGGATTTGAAGTAGGTTGAAAAGTCTGACTTTAGTTAATGGTTAAACAGTTGGGTTTGAGGTTTTCTGATTAGGAACTCTAGCTTGTTAGTTGGGTTTGCTTCAAAATGAGTTGAGGATGAGTTTTTAAATATGAATTTCATGAAAGCTCTGATGTTTGTTTATTTATTTATTTAGATTAGTTTAAAATATTTTTTACTCTGCCTTTCTCCTCTAAAGGATACAAGGCAACTGATTTGAACTTATATATGCCAGCATGAGTGTGGATACTGATTTCTCTGTATAGTGAGAAGCAGATTACAAAATCCACTGCTTCTCATCTTTGTATTCAGATGCTTTCTCTTCTCAGTACTTCTGAATAATTTCTTTAAAATTCATTCAAACTGTGATTCTTTTTCTCATGAAAGAAAAGAGTTCCAACTCATATGTAAAGTTGTTATTTGCAAGAGAATCACAATTTAGTATGGTGTACAGACACATAAACTTGTAGGCCCCTTCCAACTTCACTTTCTGTGTGCCTTTCCACGATACCTACTGTTTCTTCATACAGTGAAAATGGAACAATTTCCTTTCTCTGGTGACTATTTTCCCAAACATTCTTCATACAGCATGCACAAATTTTAATTCATACTGAAAGATGGAGTGCAAAATGACAGAGATTATCATGTTGTTCTTTTTCTTCTAATTTCAGATATTCTGTTGTGGCACTACTACTCTTCAGCTTGAATTTTCTTGCATTGCCAGAAGGATGGCACTTCATGAAGAAGCCTGATATAAACAAGAAGTACAAATTATATCGACCAGAGACTTTTTTTTAGTTCTATGAAGCTAAACTTTTTACATATTTAAAAATTGTTAATACTGCCATCAATAAAAGCACCATGCTATATTCTGGCCTTGCTTTGCTTGTTTTGTCTGGTATCAGTGTCCTTATTAGAAACATTATCACTGGATGCAGTCTTAATTCAGAATGAAATTTCAGTATTTCAAAATGTATGAACTCCACACTTGCAAAATCTAAGAACTCAGAAGGAACTTGTTTTTTGTTTGTTTGTTCTTTTGCAAAGGTACATTTAAGTTCAACGTCAGTTGTCACTACTATTTATAGATTTATTTCTTTAAAACATCAGCAGTGTGCCTGGTGCTTTAGAGAATACAGGAAGATATGTTCCTAGCTGAGTGAACTTTCAAGTACAAATTCAATACAGAAAAAAACAGGAAGAAGAGGAACGTGGAAAGAGGTTGAGACAAATGAAGAAAGAATGTACATATTATGTGTTCATAATATGATGGTTGGTTGTTGTTTTTTTCGTTTGGTTACATGAACATGAAGTCAATTCATCAACATGTAAAATCAGAAACAGGCATCACATAAAGTGTACAACATCGTACAACAGGTTTTTGCCAAATTTTTGCATGCTGTAGGTCCTAGGTTCAATTCATGACATTTCCCACTAAGTCTGAGTAAGACTGCCACCTAAAACACTGGAGGAGCACTGTGTAGATACTATCAATCTAGATGGACCAATAGTGAAATCTGGTACAGTGGTGCCTCGCTTAACGATTGCCTCGTTTAGCGATGTTTTCGCTTAACGATGTTTTTTAAAAAGAATTCTATGCATCATTTAACAATGTTTCCTATGGGCGATTTTCGCTTAGCGATTTCGGGACCATGCTTCACATAGCGAATGCATTTTTAGGTCCCCTGTTTCGCTTAATGATGTCACTTTTTTCAATTTTAAAAGTGTCTTAAAATGTTCAAAAATGTTTTAAATACTTGGAATCGTTAGCACACCTTCTAAAACATGTGCAAACTTAATTTGGCTTTGATCTGACTTTTCGTTAATTTTTGGTGAATTTTTATCTCCCCCATAGGAAAGCATTGAAACCAACTTTTGACAGCTGTCAAAAGTTGGGCTCAATGCATTTCAATGGGGGAGGATAAAATTCACAAAAAATTAACAAAAAGTCAGCAACTGTTTTAAATGCTTGGGTTCGTTAGAGCACCTTCTAAATCATGTGCAAATTTAGTTTGGCTTTGTTCTGAGTCTTCGTTAATTTTTTGTGAATTTGTTTCTCCCCCATAGGAAACAATGGAGCCCTACTTTTGACAGCTCCATTGTTTCCTATGGGGGAGAAAAAAATTCGCAATAAATTAACGAAGACTCAGAAACTGTTTTAAATGCTGGGATTCATTAGAGCACCTTGCAAAACCTGTGCAAACTTAGTTTGGCTTCGTTCTGAGTCTTCATTAATTTTTTGTGAATTTATTTCTCCCCCATAGGAAAGCATGGAGCTGACAAATTTTGACAGCTGTCAAAAGTTGGTGGGGGGAAAAAATTCAGCAAAAATTAACGAAAAGTCAGATCAAAGCCAAATTAAGTTTGCACCCGTTTTAGAAGGTGCACTAATGATTCCAAGCATTTAAAACAGTTTTTGAACCTTTTAAGACACACTTAAATTTGCAAAAATGGACATCGCAAAACCATTGAAATGCATTGAATAGGCTTCAATGCATTCCAATGGAGGAAACATTGTATCGCTTAATGATGTTTCCTATGGGTTTTTTCGCTTAAGGACGGCAATCCGTGCCTATTGGAATGGATTAACTGGTTTTCAATGCATCTCTGTGGGAAAACGCGTTTCGCTTAACGATGTTTTCCCATAGCGATGGTTTTTTTTAACCAATTAACATCGTTAAGTGGGCCACCACTGTATAATGAAGCTTCCTACATTTGTTATTACACTTTAGTTACTTGTCTTACAGTTAGTTATGTGTTTTGGTGCAAATAGTATGTCATCAAGTAGCTACTGACCACCTATAGTCCCCACAGTATTATTCTATGTTATTTCACTGTTTGAACGTTCAAATCATCTCACTTTATTTGATTTCATTATCCCCTCTTACCAGCTGTTATATCACTGTTGTTAGCACCAAGTCACTCAGTCCAGGAATGGGGTGTTAACTTGACAGTTCCCGTAAATGTGCATGATTGTTTCCATTATCTGCCAGGCATGGAGTCCTACATATTTACCAGAGTAGGGATAAATTTGGGGATGTATGCAAGATGTTTTCCTTGACTTACTACCTTATTATTCAGTCTTAAACTCAGCTTTTAATTCTTTAATATAGATATAATTTTGTTTATTTTCATGGACACTTCCTGTTTTGATGTCAAATAGTATCCTTCCTTTTTTTAACTTTTTTTAACTATAACATAAACATAAAATACATAAACCAAAATACAGATTAACTGTGTTCTCTACCGCCATATACTCTTGCAATAATCTTTTTCCTCCATTTCTTCTTCTTCTTTTATTGTCCTCTTCTCCAGAACTGCATTGATTCTTGATTTGAAGCTTTCCCTTTTCCTCTTATTAACACACATTCCAAAAATATCATATCATAAAATTGTTCTTTTTCAACTCTCCTTTCCTGACCTTTATACCAATATTTTTTATTTATTCTGGCTCTCTTCCCTTCATTACAATATTTGTTAATCATTCCTTGCCAAAATTTTAAAATCATTCTCTGTTAACTGTATTGGTAACATTCTAAATAAAAAATATATATTTTGTAAAATTTTCATTTTTATCAGTGCAATCCTTCCAAACCAAGAAAGTGTTAAATTATTTGATTCCTTTAATTTCCTTTTAATTTCTTTTAATTTATTATAATTATGCTCTTTTATTTTTTAGTATCTTTTACTAAGTCTATACCTAAATATTTAACTGATTTACATATCTTAAAGTCATATTTATCAGCAAACATTTCTTGTTCTAATTTATTATGATTAACCAACATTATTTCAGATTTTTGCCAATTTACACGTAATCCAGTTATTTTTCCAAGTGAGTGTTAATTCTACCTATACTTTCTAGCAGATATTTCACTGTCAATGGGGAATCATCAGCAAATAAATTAATCTTTATTTTATTATTTTCTCCCAAACCTTCAATTAAATTATCATTCCTTATTACATTTGCTAACATTTCAATAATCAAACAAAACAGAACTGGAGAAAGAGAGCAACCTTGTCTAGTGCCTCAGCCTAGAGCTATCTGTTCTGTCATCCCATCATTAACTATTACTGCAGAAGTATTCTCCACATATAATTGGTCTTTTATCCCTCTAAATTTCTTTCCAAAACCCCAGCACTTTAAAAGAATCTTTAATGTAAGCCATTTTACACACTCAAATGCCTTAAAAATATCTAATGATAAAATACCTGCCTTTGATTTATCTTTTTCTATACTATATATAATATTCAAAACCCTCCTAGTTAAATTTTCCATTTGTCTTCCCTTAAAAACCCGTTCTAATCCTCTTTAATATACAGTGGTGCCTCGCATAACGATGTTAATTGGTTCCATTAAAAACATTGTTATGTGAAAACATCGTTAAGCGAAACACCATTTCCCATAGGAATGCATTGAAAACTGGTTAATCTGTTCCAATAGGAGGCTATTCAATACATTTCAATGGTGAAAAAAATCAACAAAAATTCAAAAAGACTCAGAACGAAGCCAAATTACTTTAATGAAGGTTTTATTAGGTGCACTAATGATTCCAACCATTTTAAACATTTTTAAACATTTTAGAATATTTTTAAAATAGCGAAAACAGGGCTGTCAAAAAAAAGTTAAGCGAAACAGGGGACCTAAAACTGTCATCGTTAAGTGAAGCAAGGTCCCAAACATCGTTATGCGAAAATCCCCCATAGGAAACATCGTTAGGTGAGGCGGCAAAATTTCCAGCAAAGGCCATCGTTATGCGAATTCATTGTTGAGCGAGGCACTCGTTAAGTGAGGCACCACTGTATTTTGTAATAAACTTGTTCATTCTATTCACCAGTATTGCAGTAAATATCTTTGTATCTTGGTTTAATAAAGAAATAGATCTATACGAACTTGGGTCTGTTAAATCTTTATTGGGTTTTGGGATAAGAGTTATTAATGAATGTTTCCAAGAGTCTGGTATTTTCTCACCTTCCAATATCTCATTATAAAGTATTTTTAACTTGGGGATCAATATTGATTTGAAAGAATTAATGTTCTGATCCCATTCCATCAAAGCCTGGAGTTTTACCATTTTTTAATTTATTAATAATCTCTATAATCTCTTCATCCTTTATCTCTTTTTTAATTCTCTTTTATCGTCCTCTAATAGTTTGCTCTTAACATTTTCTTTAATATAATTTTCTATATCTTCTTTCAATGTGTGGGGGGGTGGTAGGTAGGTAGCTAGGAAGGTAGGTAAAGGTTCCCCTTGGCAAATTGTCCAGTTGTGTCCAACATTCTTTCAATGTTCTATTACTTTTATATACATTTTGATAGAATTCTTGTATTAATTTTTCCTTCATTAGGCTACAATTCTTTCCTGATTCATCTTCAATCACTCCAATTTTATTTTTTGATCTTTTAGTTTGGGCTATTCTAGCTAAAAGCTTTGAATTTTTATTACTAAGAGCCTCGTGGTGCAGTGGTTAAAACGCTGTACTGCAGCTAAAACTGTGCTCACAACCTGGGGTTCAAATCCCAGGTAGCCAGCTCAAGGTTGACTCAGCCTTCCATCCTTCTGAGGTCGGTAAAATGAGTACCCAGCTTGCTGGGGGGGCAATGTGTAGCCTGTATAATTTAAAAAAATGTAAACCGCCCGGAGAGTGCTTGTAGCGCTATGGGGCGGTATATAAGTCCAATAAATAAATAAATAAATAAATAAATAAATAAATAAATAAATACTATGTTCAAAAAAATTTGTCTTTGCATATATCATATCTTTCTGGACCTTTTCTAACTCTACCCTTTCCAACTCCTTCCTTTTAGCTTGAATCTCTAATAATTTTTTTATTATCCCTATTTATAAAGTAGTTACATTCTAAATCTTTTAATGATTCTTCTTTTTATATATATACTGTATTTGTCTCTCAATCTTTTTATTCTACAAGATTCTCTTATAGCAATTCCTCTCATAAGTACTTTTATCATGTCCCATAACACTCCTATTTTATTCCCACCTCCTTCATTGACCATATTTCCAACCATTGTTTCTTAACTCTATCCACTACATCTGTATGCTGAAAAATATTGGAATCTATTCTCTATCTTCTAGCTTCTCTATAGTCCTTCCCAACTTTCATCTCCATCACCATTATTTTTATCACATTAATATTTGTATCTACTACTTTTGAAATTAAATTCTGCAATATAAACAAAGTCTATTCTTGAATAACTATTATGTACAGAATAGTAATACGTAAACCTTCTTTCATCCCCCTTCAGTTCTCTATCTTTTAAATCCATAGTTTTCAGCATCTTGCTCAAGAGGGTACTTCTTTTATTCAACTCATCTTTTTTTACATACAGATCTATCCTTTACCTTATACAAAACCATGTTAAAATATTCTGCCATAACCACATATCCCTTTCTAACCTCCATCTCTTTAATCACAGTTTTTAAAAAATTCTCTTTGATTCATATTTGGTGCATAGATATTTATTAAAGTATAATCTTCTTCCCCCATTTGACCCTGTATTATCAAATATCTACCATTACAATCTTTTACTGCTTCTTTTACCACAAATTCACAATATTTAGATATCAATATCGAACCACCTTTGGATTTGGAAGTGACAAATCCTTTTTCATAAATATGTATATTTTGTAATTTCAGTTGATTAACTCCATCCTTTGATTGATGAGTCTCTTGTAGATAAATAATATCAACCTTGTTTTTCTTCAGTAACGATTCTATTCTCTTTCTCTTTGTTACAGATCCTAGGCCTTTTACATTTAAAGTAGCTACCCTTATGTTTTTCCCCATATCCGTTCCATATTTGGTCCTGTTTTGTATCCCACAAAACAAAAACAAAAACACCTTTAAAAAACAAATTCACCTACATCTCTATCTAATCTCCTATCCCTAGCTTCCCTCTCTACATACAAACTCTTTTCCTCTCTCCCATTTCCCTGCATCTCACTAATGTTTGACACGAGCTCTGGGAGGGAGGGAGACACCACTCAACACCAGTTTGGGCCCCAGCCAAATCTTCATTCCTGATTCCCTAATACCTTCCCCTCTTTCATTTAACATTTATTTCTATGTCCTTATCCCTTAATTTATTCTCTCACTTCTCCAGCCCCAAAATAAACAAACAAAAAACTCCACAAAACAGAAGAAAAATGAAAAAGAAATTTTTTAAAAAACCACGGAAAAAAGTCTGTGTTGAAAGAGATAGAAGGAAGAGAACAAATAAATAAAGGAGAAGGGAAAAAACCCTATTAAAAGAAATGTGGGTGGGTGGGTAGACGGGGTTGTCAAACATCCAATAACATCCAAATTTCTTCCAGTCAAGATATCATCTCTTTCATATTTCCACTCCTTGCAGGCCTACTTGCTTACACCTTGGTCGTCTTCTTGCCAAAGCCCCCATGCAATCAGCAAATCCTTGCCTTCTTCAAAAGAGTAGATTTTGAAAAGGACTCCATCCTTCCATATTTTTTAGAAAAATAGGATGACCCCATTCTTAATCAGAATTGAAGTAATGGGTTTCATCATTGTGACAACCCCAGACCTACTGGAGTATGCCACACTCTAGTTATGCTGCCACCAACCATTCCCTATAAGAAGTCACACAGACCAGGAATGGATTTTTAACAAACAAAAGAACAAGGTTTATTTAAATAACCAACAGGGTAAATAAAAAGATCAAGTAAATAAGATACTGTAACGTGGCTTAGTCTCAATCATACATACAACAGTTTGGTTCACACAGAACACTTTAAAGTAAAGCACAGACCCTGAACCTATCAGTTCTGGCTACCTATAAAGAAACCTGAACCTATCAGGTATGTACTAACTGACACACAGTTGTACTCAGTCTGACACACAGACTCCCACTCTTTACTCTCCACACAAGCTCCACATATATATACAGTACAGCTCCTCCCCCTGATGTCCCGCCTTCCACTCCCCATAGGATGGAACTTTCCCTCCAAACCCATGACAGACAGGTACCATCAGTGCTGTATGTGACACCTCCCCTCTTTATAAGTTGTTTTGCAGGGGAAAAGCTAAAGTGCTTTTCTCCAAAAAAAACAACCAGGATCAAACACATAAAATAGTTATACATTATAACACACAATCCCATACTTACACTCTAGGTTAAACATATCACTTATGCATTTTAACATTCATATTTACAATACATTAAGTTACCTTTATTAATACAAACCAAGCCTGTTCAATAAACAGGTACATTTAACTTTTGGTCATCAAAATATATACATAGTCCATGGTTTCTTCGCCGTCTTCACTCTTCGGGTCTTCTTGACAAGGCGTCAGCAACACAGTTCTTTGACCCTCTGACCACCTTCACTTCAAAGTCATAATCTTGCAGGTTTAAAGCCCACCTCATAAGTTTACTATTGTGGGTTTTCATTGTCTTTAACCACTGCAGTGGTGAGTGGTCAGTGCACAGAATAAAATGTCTTCCCCAGATGTAAGGCTTGGCCTTCTGAATCGCGTATACTATGGCCAGGCACTCCTTTTCCACGGTTGCCAAATGTCTCTCACCTTTCTGGAGTTTCCTACTCAGGTAGGACACTGGATGCTGGTCACCATTTTCATCCTCCTGGCAAAGAACTGCTCCTACCCCGCTGTTAGACGCATCAGTATAGATGATGAACTCTCGATCGAAGTCTGGAGCACGCAGCACTGGATAATGGATGAGCGCCTGCTTCAACCTCTGGAACGCCTCCTCACAGTCGCTGGTCCACGGGATGCGGTCATCAGTCTTCTTCCGCGTCAGATCGGTCAGCGGAGTCGCTATCTCGCTAAACCTCGGGATGAACTTTCTGTAGTAGCCCACCAACCCAAGAAATGATTTGACTTTTTTCTTGGTGTTGGGTCTGGGCCAATCACGAACGGCTTCTATCTTGGCCTCTAGGGGTTTGATCACTCCTCCCCCTACTATGTGACCCAAGTATTTTATTTCTGGGCTACCCAGCTGCAGTTTGTTCTCTTTGCAGGGCCTAGGCCAAAGCACTTCCTCCCCTGGGTTAAAGTGCCTCTCCCTGGCTTGCTGGTCATACCAAGTTTTCTTTCTGACCTTCTGAGATTGCAGGTTCTCTGCTGCTAGCTCTAGGTTTCTCTTTAGGTCATTCATTAAAGAGTCTATATATGTCACAACGTCTTGTGGGTCATCCTGGGTGATCTGCTCCCAATTCTGCTTGATTAAATCAAGTGGCCCTTTCACCCTTCTCCCAAACAAAAGTTCAAACGGACTGAACCCGGTACTGGCTTGAGGCACTGATCGATAAGCAAACAAAAGGGATTGCAGCTTCTGGTCCCAATTGTTTGGATTCTCGGCCAAGTAAGCCCTAATCATGCGCATCAGAGTCCCATTGAACTTCTCCGTTAACCCATTACTTTCGGGGTGATAGGCAGTGGTTTCCTTGTGTTTAATTCCACAGATTTGCCATAACCGTTTCATGAGCTTTGATGTAAACGATGTGCCCAAATCTGTGATTATTTCTGAGGCAAATCCCATCCTGGACATATACCCCACCAAGGCATCTGCCACTGTGTTAGTTTCAATGTTAGTCAAGGGTATGGCTTCGGGGTACCTTGTGGCATGGTCCCCAATGGTGAGAATGAACCGATTCCCCCTCTTTGTGGCCTTGGGCAAAGGTCCCACAATATCCACTCCTATGCATTTGAACGGGGTGTCAATCACAGGCAAAGGGCACAACTTCGCTTTGGTCCTGTCACGGTTATTCCCCTGCCTCTGACACACATCACATTGTTTACAGAACTCCTTGATCTGCTTCCCTATTTCAGGCCAGTAAAAATTCTGTGTGATTCTCTGCTGTGTTTTGTTCACCCCTAAGTGCGCAGCAAACATGTCAGAGTGCCCCCTTTGTAAGATCATGGGGCGATACTTTTCAGGTACCACTAGCTGACTTCTGATCCCATCTCCCCCTTTTGAGATATTCATCAGGGTCTCTCTATATAAAACTCCCTTGTTCTCGCGAAATCTCGCTGGGGTTTCAGGTGTTATCTGGGTGTCTGTCACCTTTTCAAAACACTTTCGGAGAGTGGCGTCTGCCTTTTGCTCTTGGCCAAATTTGCTGTCTGTGGTTAAGGTTTCTACCACAGCTTCGGAACTACCCTCATCTGCTTCAGTCTCGGGCTCTCCAGTACCCCCCTGAACTGTCCCCGTGGTAGCTTGTGAACGTGTAATCACTAGCACCCGTTTCACATGTTCAGCCAGGTCATTTCCCACGAGCACGGCTGCTGGCAGAGTCGATGAAATCGCTAGCCGCCAAACTCCCCTCCAGCCTTGAAAGCTCACAGGTACCTCAGCTACTGGCAGTGAGATCACCTGCCCCTCAATCCCTGCCACCTTCAAGCTCTCATTTGGGATTATATACTGCCTAGGAATAATGTCTGGATGGCACAGGGTCACCTGGGAACAAGTATCCCTTAGCCCCCTATACTGATGGTCAAGTATTCCTACGTCCACCCCTGCGGTCTCAAACAACTGTGAATCTGTCCTCACTAGTAAGCAGCGCTTGACCTCCACAAGAGGACCATTTTCCCCAGCCTGATCAGCAGATGTAACTGTTCCAGATTGAGTAGCCATAGCAACAGGCTCCCTCAGTGGCAAGGAGCTTTGCTCTTTCTGGACACAGAACACAGCTTTTGGCTTGGTTCCACTCAAATCATGAGGCAAATTTCCCTTTAGCTGCTTTAATTTCTCACACTCTGAGATTAGATGGCCCTTGACAGAAATAACATTTTCTGCTGTACTTGGAGTCTTTCTCATCTGGTTTTGGTTTTCCCTCCAAAATCTGCGGTCTTGGTGGTTTCATGTCTGAGGGCTTCCCTTCAACATGGGCCCCTCCCCCTTGCTGGTTTTTCCCTGGTCCCTGAGAGTACTTGCTGTAGGTTTCTTTGGGTTTACCTACAGATTTCCCCTCAGCACCTAAGGGCTTTCTTATTTGGTAAATAAAATCTGCGATCTCTGCCGCCTCTATCACAGATTTAGGTTTCCTCTCCCTCACATGGAACTTCAGTTCCCCATGCAGGACTGAATAAAACTGTTCCAGCGCTATCAGGTCTTTGAGCTGCTGGTAGGTCTCTGTCCCCTCCTGAGACAGCCATTTCTCTAGCAGCCTCACCAGTTGGGCCCCCACTTGGGTAAAAGTCTGCTCTGGTTTCTTTGTGAGTGACCTGAATCTTTGCCTCAGCTGTTCCGCATTTATCCCATGTCTGGCAAACACCAGTTTTTTTAAACTCCGCAAAGTCTCTCAGCAGTTCCACTGGCATCTCTGCATAGACTTCTGCCAGGCTGCCACTGATTAAAGATCGCATAATGGTCATCTTCTCAGTTTCCCTTACTGAGAAGTCCACAAACGCTCTTTCCACGAGGGAAAAGAACACCTCAGGGCAATCTCCCTTGTTGTACACAGGGAATTTCTTCAGGTCAGCTTTAGACCCCCCTTGCTCTGGGCACACTTGCCAAGGCTTTGCTGGACCACTGGACAACTGGACTAGTCACATCCCACACGCTGGACACCAATCAATGTGGCAACCCCAGACCTACTGGAGTATGCCACCATGTAGTTATGCTGCCACCAACCATTCCCTGTAAGGAGTCACACAGACCAGGAATGGATTTTACTAAACAAAAGAACAAGGTTTATTGAAACAACAAACAGGGTACATAAAAGAATCAGGTAAATAGGATAATGTAACGTGGCATAACCCCAATCACACACATACAACAGCTTGGTTCCCACTGAACCCTTTAAGGTAACGCACAGACCCTGAACCTATCAGTTCTGGCTACCTAAATAGAAACCTGAACCTATCAGGTATGTACTAACTGACACACAGTTGTACCCAGTCTGACACACAGACTCCCACTCTTTACTCTCCACACAAGCTCCACATATATATACAGTACAGCTCCTCCCCCTGATGTCCCGCCTTCCACTCCCCATAGGATGGAACTTTCCCTCCAAACCCATGACAGACAGGTACCATCAGTGCTGTATGTGACAATCATTTTCCCCCACTGTATAGATTAATTAAAATCCTGGTAGAGCTGAACTTGGTTTAATCTATAAACTAGCAGTTCTGGCTGTAAGCGATCACCTCTCCTAAGAGATGCTTGACAGTTCGGACAGAGAGTAATTAGAAGCTTGTGCTCCCTCATTGGGCTGAGTCGAGTCCTGGTAACTTCAGCCAAGGGCTGCCCCAACACTTCTGCTTACAAGTCTGCCCTAAAAAAGACACTTCAACAACCTTATAAAATTCCAAAAAAGAAAGACATATGAGCTATGTAGTCAGTAGACTCACTTTGCTCAACATGGATAGGACTTAGTAGCAAAATATGGCCTAATAGTTCCCCTCAGGGTAACCCTAAGACAGCTCCACTGTTCAAGAGACCAATTGATTTTAATAATTATTATTTTATTAAGAAAAATATAGAAATTCACAAAATAAAGTCAGTTTAATGCATAAGCAAGCATGTTATCATTTTCAAGACTTGATACAAAATATAAATGAAGCAATAATTCTCTTTAAATACAAAAAGACTAAAAATCCTAGAAAAATCTATAAAAAGCTCTATTAGGGTGGGCAAAAGGCTTAAAGCCCCCTTTTCTACCCAGTCCCCTACATCTCTACCAGTCTGTTACCTGCACTGCACAGCAGGCAACAAGACCTAGCAAAACTAGTCCAAAAAGGTCCAAAAGAAAAGAAAAAGAGAGAGATTTTGTCCATGGTAAGAGTTCCTTTTTCAAGCTTAGCTGGAAACCTCACTTCTTCTCCATCTCTCACGCTGTCATCCAATCACGGCATGAAGTCAGGTAAACAGTCCCTCTTTATCTTCTCTCTTCTCTTCTCATGGGAAACAGGTGTTGTTTTCCTAGATACATCTGCACTCTGCCATAACAAATGACCAGTCTTTTTATCTAGGAATGTCCTCCTCAGGCCTACAAGAGAACATTCCCACATCCCTCTGCAAAAATACACTGTCAGCATGCAGAAATCATTTATACAGAGAACCAATATGGAATCCATTTTACATTGTTCACTACTACATATCCCATTTAGAAATTACATTCTAGCTTCAATAACCTAAACCATGACACTGGCTTTTCTTTAATGACTGTGAGAAATTGCTCTTTCTTGACATAGTTGAAGAATTTCAGTATTATAGGTCTTGCTTCTTGGATTCCCAACAAAATGTATTCTCTCAATATCTTCTGTCAAATGTTGGGAATTCATAATAGAATTAATCCAGGTCACCACTTCCTGCTAAAGATCAGTTCCTTCTTGATGTTCAAAATTCATTATTTTGATGTTGTTACATCTTGAATTATCTTCCATATAGATAATTTTTTTTTTTTGCAAATTATCTGTCTTCTGTTGTTGCTTCTTTGTTTCCCCTTGGAAATCTTCCAATTGCTGTATTCTGCCTTCCGATTTCTCTAGGCTTCCTTTCATGTTTTGCATCTCTCTGGACTGCTTTCAAGTCCTTTCCCATCTGTTGATTTTCTTTTATTAAAGAGTCTATTTTGGAGAGAACCTGTTCCAGTTTTTTAATCAATCTGGCATTCAAGTCCTTTTATACAAACAGCTAATTCCAATTTTTTTCCCATGCTGTTTTCTATAAAACTGCTCAAAGAGGTAGCCCTCCCTCCTTCTTTCTAACAGCTTCCCGAGTCTCTCTAGAAGCTTCCTTAGGGGGGCTTTCCTCTACTCTTCTTAGGCATTCAAGGCTATGATGTGATGGTTTTTCTGATGATTCCTGTGTCCAAATTTTTACTCTTTTAGCTCTATTTTTCCTCGTAAGCAGAGCAACAATTTATAGTACAAGAAGACAAGCCGCCTTTAGCAGTTCATTAGCTGTTTAACTTCACAGGCGTTCTTTCTGAGCAAAAGTGAAAGCACATTCCCCAGATAAGCAACCAGATTTTTACAGTTTAAAAAGCACTTCTATCTCTTCTTGAAATTTTAACAAATAATTTAAGCTAGTTTACTTACATTTCCAGTAGGGAAAAAGGCATTTATCACCCTATTTACATTCCACGGGGTGAGGAAATAAAGACTTAGCTGTGCATCCCATTCTGGCAGAAGTGACATCTCCAAATAGTATCCTTCCTGAAGAATGAGCTGTGATGAGTTATTGCTTTTTTGTGCAGTACTCAAGGTACCCTAATGTTCTCTTAGTTATAGATTTCCCCAGGTCCATTTTTGTATATACCACTTTGCTCTTTGAGTTCTACTTTGCACTCTGGTTTTAACAGATGTGGATAGAACAATCGTCAGTTGAAATATGCATTGTTCAATAGGTAACACATTTTGAAACAAGAATTACTCAATTTAATTAAGGTCTATTAATTTCTTAGCATAAAGGAAAAGAGATCACAGTAGAATTTTTGTTCCATCATTTCATTCCCCAGGTATAGATATAGACTGAAAATGCTTCAAATTATCATACAAAATGTGTTCTTCCTGAAAATTACTTCTATGCAATCCAGTACACTACAAGAAGAGAGCCAGTGGTTCCATGACCCCAACCACTGGCCACATGGCTGATGATTGTAGCTGAAATTAAATTACTTTTCCACCTAATGTATTCTCGAAAGCTTTCACAGCCAGGATCTGATGGTTGCTGTAGGTTCAGAACAAACCTTCAGAACACAGCCAAACAGCCTGAAAAACCTACTTTTCAACCATTTGTCTTTACCTGATTATTGTCTTGGAGAGAACAAGTCAACAAGAGGTGAGTTGGCATAAACCTCTCCGATGAGGCATAATGAAAACCATGAAGCTAACAACAAGTCATGATGCTCCCTGCATGCAAGCTTTTACTGTGCATCATGTTGGTGGTGTTGACTCTTCACATCAGAGTTGATTTGCCCACATAGGAGATTCCATGTAATGCCACAGCACTGGAGTAGAGAAAGTGCAATAATGAATGCATGGATGACAAGGTAAAATAAGTATTTTTTCTATAGCAACAGTTATCTAATAAAAGAATACATTGTCTGAAATCTAACTAGAGCAGGCCTGTTAAACCAGTGGAGATTTGGTGATTCAGTGTCTTTGTAAATTTTGTTTCAGTGGGTCTATTCTCATCGTGACTTACTACTGGATTTCAGTCATAGTATAGTAGAGGAGATTAAGGGGAAGCCGGAGAAGGAGAGATTCCAGAAAATTAGTTAGTCCTTATGAGCTAAGATGAGCCCTAGATCTCAGCCAGGCCCTGCACTAATTTTCCTTCCTCAAGTCCATCCCCTCTGTTAAGTAAAAACAAGAAACACAGACAATCCATGAGTTTACCCTCAGGCAAATCTGGGCTCTATATGGTAGCAAATACACATGGCCAATTAGATAGGTTAGTCTGTTCAAGAAACCAATGCATGCAATTCCAAAAACATTACTGCTTTATTAAGACATATGGTTCAGAAAAGAATTCAGATTATAGTAAAGCATTTCAGTTAGAAACATTTTCATATCAAGGCTGACAGATCACCCCCACTACTCCAGCTATAAAAATAAAACAAGAAATGCATTCTAAACTAGCATAATGCATAAGCGTAGTCATTCTTACGTATCCTGAGACTTCACAGTCCATAGTCCAACAGGTAAGGTAAAATCCAGTTGTAATCCATTAGTCCATGTTGGCAAGGAGACTCCATTCAAAAGTTATAATCCATTTTGGGAAAAAGCACATGTCTATCCTTTCTCAGTCAAACTCCATCTTTTTTTCCCCAACTTCTACCAACTTCCTTCTTCCCAGGATGCCTCATAAGGAACACCCCTCCTGGGTCTTGTTGTCCCGCCTAACTTTCTCATGGGAGTGTGAGTTGTTATCATGTTTTGTGGCACAATTATTATGACTACCAGGAATGTAACTCTCTGGCTCTCCTTAGCAACTAGATAACTAGAGAATGAAGCTTCTCTGAAACAGCATGTAAAATTTTCCTACCACAGACACAGACATTAAATCAAGATGGATGCTATTGGGACAATCTTAGGACTACATATCCCATTCTAATACACATAAAAACACAAATCATCACAGGAGGAAGTGGGTCAGTGGCATGGTTATGTCCGCATAGGCTGATATGAACTGGTGGTAATAGTTTGCAAAGCCGAGAAACCACTGTAAATCCTTACAGTTCCGGGGCTTCTGCCAGGTCAGAACTGTTTTCCTATATAATCAGCTCCCAGACACCTGGGAAACTCATGGAAGCAACAAGTCAAATCTCTGGCCCACAGAAACACCCGGTCAGCTAGTCCTGAGTTTTGACAGGATGAAAAGGCTTCCAGCAGTTTAATGACTGTTTTTGCTATATAATCAGCTCCCAGATGGCTGGGAAGCTCAGATGGCATGGAAGCAACAAATCAAATCTCTGGCTCACATCCACGCTCCTGACTACCTTGAACCTTGTTCCCTGGACCTTTGGCTTTGGACTCTGACCCCAGACTATGTTGTGTGATTTGGCTTTGGACCCTGACATCGGATTACAGTTTATGATTTGGCTTTGGCATTTTGGTATCGGCTCTGAACTTCTGATATTGGACTAGCTTATTGGAATTTGCTGTTGAAACCCCTGGGAACGTTACAGGAAAATTGTTTGTAGCTTCGGACATAAGTAAAAAGAAGAAAGGTGTGGCGATGTACATAAAGAAAGAAGTGGAACCAAAACAAATATTTGCCTCAGACAATGAAAGAATACTAATGGTGGAAATCCCAAGAGAATCAAAGAAAATGCTAATCATTAATATTTACACGCCAAATGGAAACCAAGATTTTTTTTAAAACAAATGCAACTAGAACTAATAAATAAAGATTATGACTCCTATTGTATGATAGATTTTAATACTGTTTTTGACAAAGGACTAGACATGAAATCAGGTAAAATAACCAAAAAAAGAGGAACAATCTCAAGAAATTTTCTACAATTGGCCAAAGAACTAAATATTATAGATCAATGGAGGGCATATACCCCAAAGACAAGAGACTACACCTTTTATTCTAACAGACATAAATCATTGTCAAGAATGGATACATGTTGGATCTCAGCAAGCCTAATGAAAGAACTGGAGCAGATAGACATCTTACCCAACACATTTGCAGACCACAGTACAATTTCATTACAATTTCTTCATTACAAATCCACCTTTGGTGGATTTCTTCTTCAAACATAATATGAGGCCAGAAACACCTATGACAATGATTTGGGAGGCAAGTAAGGCATTTTGTAGAGGAGTAGCCATAAGATTTGCATCAAAACAAAAAAGAGAAAGTCAGAAAAAATATAAGATTTTGGAAAATAGATTAGCCTCAGATGAACTACAGCTGAAACAAAACACAACAAATACAGAACTGAAAGAGAAGATAAAGTTAGTAAAACACCCGATAAATATGTTCCTCACTGAGGAAACTGCAAAGAAGCTGAAATTTGCAAAGCAAAATGTTTTTGAAAATGCAAACAAGCCGGGGATATGGTTAGCATATAAATAAAGGTAATACGAACACTGAAAGATGAAACAGGGACTGAGAAATTTAAACAAGAAGAAATAAAAAAGATTGTGAGGACTTCTCCCAGAATTTATACAATAGAAAGGAAGTAGACAAATAAGCTCAGAAAGAATATGTAATGAAATACAATAAAATGAAACTGACTAAAGACCAAATGCAGTCCTTATATAAGCCTTTAACATATGCAGAAATTATAGAAGCCCTCAAAAAGCAAAAGAATGGGAAATCACCAGGCCCAGATGATCTGCCAGCAGAATATTATAATTAGAAAATGTATTCCTCAAACCATATAAAAAACTCTTTGAATATGTAGAAGAAAAGGGAGAACTGCACCAACGTGGTCCGAAGCAATAATTTCTCTTATACATAAGGAATACACGAAGGGTAAAGAAATAAAAAACTACAGACCAATCTCATTACAGAACGTGGATTATAAAATATATGCAACCATGTTGGCAACTAGATTGAAAAGAATTTTAATACAGACAATATATCAAGACCAGTCAGGGTTTCTTCCAAAAAGGCAGATGAAAAATAATATAAGGATAATTTTAAATATTCTGGAATACTATGAAGCCCACCCAGAAAAGCAAATGGCTATGATATTCTCGAATGCACCCAGAGGCTTGCGAGTTTGTGGAAGCAACAAGTCAAACACTTTGGCCTGCATCCATACTCCTGTTTATCCTGGACCCTGTACTCAGGACCCCTGACTGCTAACTAGGGTTTGTGTTTTGTCTTTGGCGTTTTGGTATCTGCTTTGCATCTTCTGGACTTCTGACATTGGACTGGTTTATTGGACTGTTGCCTGTTGAAACCTGCTGGGAATGTGACAGGCTGTGGCATTTTGTACCATCTAAAGTTTCCGCATCAATCTCAATGGCAGCCTCACATAGAGTCCATTACAGTAATCTAATCTTGAGGCTATGAGCGCATGGACCAAAGTGGTGAGCACCCCCACATCAAGATAGGGATGCAGCTGGGCAATCCACCAAAGGTGGAAATGTGCAGAATGGACCACTGATGACACCTGGGTCTCCATGGTGAGTGCTGGGTCAAGATGTACACCCAAGCTGCGAACCTCACTTTTGGTGGTAAGAGTCACCCCCCAAAAGACAGGGAGTTTCCGAGACCACAGATGTCCATGACACCCACCTGAAGGACCTCCATCTTGCCTGGATTCAGCCTCAATCCTGCATCCATTGCTGAACAGCCCCCAGGCAGCGCTCAAGGGGATGAGACAGCATCCACTGATGTTGGAAAAAAGGAGATGTAGAGCTGAGTATCATCAGCGTACTGATGACACAAAGCTCCACATCCCCTGATGACCCCTCCCAGCGGCCTCATATAGATGTTAAACAGCATTGGAGAGATAATCGAGCCCTGTGGGACCCCACAGTTAAGGCTCCACGGGGCCGAGAAACTCTCTCCAATCTGCACTCTCTGGGGACGGTCCTCCAAGAAGGAATGGAGCCAGGCCAAAGCCAGGCCACAGATTCCCAACTTGGAGAGCCTCCCCAGGAGGATATCATAGTCGACGGTATCAAAGGTGGCTGAGATATTGAGAAGGACCAGCAGAGACATTTTGCCCCTCTCAACCTCCCTCAACAGGTCATCAAACAGGGCAACCAATGCTGTTTCCATGCCATGGTGCGGCCTGAAGTTTGACTGGAATGTATCCAGGGAATTGGTTTCATCCAGAAGAGCCTGCAGCTGATTGGCCACCACCCTCTCAACTACCTTGCTAAGGAAAGAAACATTGGTGATGGGCCTATAATTACCAATATTGTCTGCCGCCAAGCTCGGTTTCTTCCCAATGGGCCTAATGAGTGTCTCCTTGAGTGTCTCCTGGAGAAACCCATTAATTATTGCCATAGCCCATTCAGATCTTATAGGCCTGAATGCTTTGATTAGCGAAGATGGCCAAGGGTCAAGGGAGGAGGTGGTGGCATGATAGCCGTCAAGCACTCTGCCCACCATATCTGATGTCACAGGCTGATACAGCTTCTACAGATCTTCTACAGCTTCTACAGCTTCTACAGATCTTGAGGAGGACCTTCCTGAAGCCACTGTAGTGCATTGCTTTTACATTGGGAATGACAATACCCTTCTCAGAAACGCTGGTGAAGAGATAATGGTGGGAGGAAAAAATATATTGCTATAAAGGACATAGGATCTCAGATTTCTATAGTACATTGTGATCTGATAACCCAGGATGACATAATTCCGAACAGAACAATAACCTTAAAAGGGATTGGAAAGGAGACTGTGGAGTTAAAAGTGGCTGAAATTCAAATAGGCTATAGGAATTGGTCTGGAAAGTGGCAGGTAACCATATCAGGTGAAATACCAGCAGCTTTTCTACTTGGTTGGGACTTAATAGAACATGTGAAGAGTGCTTTTGAAGTAATATGTTCTATGAGGGAGCAGTTAGCAATCCCTGAGGGAAAAGTTGATTCCCTAACCTCTGAATCTATGCAGGGATGCTCCAGTTTAGAAAAGGACCATGAGGTAACCAAAATGGCTGATGAGACTATTTTGAGCACCCTTACTGTTCCAGTAATGAGGAACAGAGGGAAGCTTTGACAGATGGTACAACACTAACCCCTGATCACCCAGAGAAATCTGTGACTGACAAAAACCTGATATATGGAGATGGATTGCAGTTAATAGAGTATATTAAGAGTGCTTTTGCACTTACACACTCACCAGGAGGCCAGAAATCACCCTATGCAGCTGAAATTGTTACAGTATCAGATAGGAGCCTGGAGAGAGAGGTTTCCGTGGTTACCCCAGCTGAAGAGGGTTGCTGTAGCTGATCTAATGCTTCTGAAAACCTCAAATAAAAACAGTTTGGCTCAGGAGCAGTAGGAGATTAGTTTGGTAGATTGCTTTGAAACAGACACCAGTACATCCACTTTGTTGTTGTCTTCTGAATACCCTGTAAGGTCTTGCCTGGATAAGGAGCTTTTACATAAAAAAAAGTCCGTAGAGATGGCAGAGCCAAGCTTGGGAAATGCACCTGGAAAAGGAAAAAGCTTGTAAGAGGCCCAGGAAAGAGAAGTAGTAGAACTGAGAACTATAGAGGGGAGAAAATTGCTTTTGGCAGAGGCAGAACAATTAGATCATAAAACGTTGCAAAGCAAACCCCTACCTGACATAACCCTGAATAAAGAGCCAGAATCAGATGACAAGTGCAGTGTGTTTAAAAGCCACCAATCATTTAAGATTGTACTTGACAGACCTGATAATCCTAAAGTGACACATGATACTGTTCTCCCACATAGGGAAAATATTTCAGTGAAAGTACCTATGGGACAATATGTGACTGAGGAGAAAGGCATCTGCTCTGATGTCTTAAAGAGGTGATAGAGGGCAAATATGATTTCCTACTACAGTATTTCCTTACTATAATGATATTCTATATGCATTTTTGTATCTGTATTTATATGTATTCTCTATAGTCAATGTATTTTGCATCCTCATTTCACCTCAAAGTATTGAATCTCCTGGCCCTTCCCGCTTGGCGCTCACAAACATTCCTACATTATCACACAGCTTTGTGAGAACCACCCCCCTTCAAGGCCAACTCAGAATAACAACTTCACAGTTGGGTGCTAACATCTGGTGGAGAATGCGGGCAATCTCTGGTGACATTGAGTCCACAACGGTGGGGGGGGGGACAGATTATTGAATACCCACATCTCTGATGGGGGCCCACTAGCCGTTTTCCATGGTGAGTGTCAGAAGGGCGATTTCTGAGCACTCCTCGTTAACCCCGGAAGTTCCATTGAAGTTTTCCAAAGGGGAGTCTGCGGGCTCCCAGAGAATTTCATGTAATACGTTTCATGGAACTCCTGAGGACCTGGGAAAGTGTGGTGTGACAACTATTCTCTCCTCCGTGAAGATGCCCCATCCCTGAACTAGGTTTCGGCGCCTACGTTCTTGGGTGAAAGCCAGGGCATGAGTGGATGCGTGCACGCATGAACAGAGTGTTTGAAAGCAGGGGAGCGAGATTGCTCCCACAGTCCTCAGGTGAGGAAAAGGGAAAAAAATAGGCTTGGCCAAACAAAGGGTTAAAACCTACTGAGCCGCCGCCACCGGGAAGGGCGCCTGCAGTAGGGCACTATGATAGCAGGACACTGCAAAGTCGTGTGAAAGATAATTGGAAAAGCCTAGTGGGCAGGAGATCTGGGCTCAAAAAAAGAGGTGCATCATTAAAATTATGCACAGAAGTGTGGCCCTTAGCCCTCACTTCCTGCATGGCCGAAAGATAAATTTTTCCAAACCCACCATCTGAGATATGTAGGCTGTTTTGCTTCATAGCAGCTCATCCCGAGAAACAAGGAAAAAAAACATCCTATATGGTTCTATGGATTATGTAGCGCCCCCCCCGACCTGCAAGTATAAAGTCTTAGTGGCAGGTCCTAACAAAGATAAGGAAACAGAGAAAGACAAAGCAAGTGAGAAAGAAAAAAACCTTGCCACATTCAGCAACAGGGAAACATCGGGACTTTCCCTCCCTCTTCCTCCCAGTAGCAGCCTCAGAAGGGGGGGTGAGGGTGAATCTAGTTTCACACAAAAGAGTAGAAGTCGGAGGCAGCCGGGTTTTCTTGCCTTCACCTCCAGTAATCAGGAGAAAAACAGAATCACAAAGAAGGAACGAAAGAAAAAAACACTAGGAGAAATTGCTGACTATGGAATCCCACAGAAACATGCAGGGAAGTGAAAGATGCAGTATGTGGATTGTTGGTGCGAAAACACCGCCCATATCTCCAAGGAGACGTTCGCGGGGTTCCGGAGAATGGGATGGATCCGAAAGACAGACAAACCACAATACTGCTGAGTAGAGCCCAGGGGATCTCAGCCGGGTCTTGTCTAATCCTTCTTCTCCAAAAGCCACACTCCTTTAATAAGCCAAATAGCCAACACAGACATAACCATGAGATATACTCAGATTAATCTGGGCTCTAGAAATCTTTGGTAGCGGACATACAAGGCCAATTAATATTCCTCAGCTAGTCTGAACAAGAAACAATGCTTCTAGATAGAAATCAATCATTACTGTTTTATTAATAAAAGTTGTTAAAGTAAAGAAACCAAATGTTTAGTTGGTACATTTTCAATACAAGGCACAGATAATTCCTCCCCCACTCCAGCTAGAAAAATAAAGAAATGAAACTATGCTAACTAATATAAAGGGTAACATAGTCCATCTCACGTGTCCTGGGTTCACAAGCTGTTGTAGATGCAATCCAGGTGTTTCCCCTCAGTCCATGGCAGAGGAAACCATTTGTAATCCATGATGGAACACACACTACTTTCTCTCCTCCATCGCTTCTTCTTCCCAGAGTTCCCAAGGGCCAGAAACTTCTGGACAGGTCATGCCCCATATTCCCACGAGAGCTACAGAAATGCTTTGGCTACCAGGAATGTTTCTCCTTAGCAACTAGATAAGAGATAGCCACGGTGGCTCATCTCAGAAGCTACACAGAAATCCTAATTTAAAATGGATTCTATTGAGACAGGCTTACCCATAAAAACACATCTCATCACATGCCCCCCGTGATTACAAATAAAATTCAGAGAAGTTAATCTGATCTAATTTTTCGTAATCAAGTATAAGTAACTAAAAAGTAATGCAAAGTAACTAACTGGTTATATATCAAAATTCAACTACAAAGCAAATATGATAATACTGAAACAGCACACTGTTGAATACATTGTTTCAACGTTCAGGTTCATAAGAATCTTCACCGTACATTCTAGAAAGACCATCTGCCACAACATTCAATTTTCCAGGAATATGTTGAACTTCAAAATCAAAGTCTTGCAATGCTAAACTCCATCTCAAGAATTTTTGGTTGTGAGACTTCATCTTCTGCAACCAAACTAGAGCTCTGTGATCTGTTTGAAGAGTAAATTTACGCCCCCATAGATAAGGTCTAAGTAAATTTAGAGACCAAAATATAGAAAGAGCCTCTTTTTCAGGTACTGCGTAATTTCTCTCTCTCTCCAAGAGTTTTCTAGAGAAGTAGGAAATAGGGTAAAGATTCCCATCTTCTCCTTGCTGTAACAAAACGGCTCCAAGTCCTAATTCAGAGGCATCTGTTTGTAGAATGAATGGTTTGTCGAAATCTGGGGACTTCAATATGGGTGCATTCACAATCTTAGCTTTTAAGGCATCAAAAGCACCTTGACACTCTGGAGTCCATTTTACCTTGACAGGCTGTCTCTTCTTAGTAAGCTCTGTCAGAGGCAAAGCCAAATGACTAAAATCAGGAATGAATTTTCTATAGTAGCCAACTAGGCCCCAAAACGAGCGTACCTGTTTCTTAGTTTTTGGAATAGGCCAATCTTTAATAGATTGTACTTTGGCTTGCAGAGTTTGAATTTCTCCCTGTCCAATCAAATGACCTAAGTACATGACTTTTCCTTGCATCCATTGACATTTGCTAGCTTTGACTGTCAGCCCTGCTTGCTGAAGTCTGGACAAAACAGTTTCAATGTGAGACATGTGAGAATCAAAATCAGAACTGAAAATAGCAACATCATCAAGATAAGCACTTGCAAAAGGTAAACCTTGTAAAAGTTTGTCTATCAACCTTTGAAATGAAGCACCAGCGTTCTTCAAACCAAAGGGTAATCTTCGGAAACGAAAAGTTCCCACGTGCGTGATGAAAGCGGTCTTATCTCGTGAATCTTCGGCCAAATCTAACTGCCAATACGCATTCTTTAGATCGAGAATGCTGATAAACTTAGCTTTAGCAAGATGTTCAATTAAATCATCCATTCTAGGTAATAGGTAAGGATCTGGAACAGTAACACTGTTTAACTTTCTGTAATCAACACAAAATCTTACTTCCTCGAGAATTTCACCCATAGCATTTCGTTTTGGCACCAGAACCACCGGAGAAGCCCATGGGGAGAATGACGGTTCAATCACCCCCAAAGATAACATCTTTTGTATCTCTTGTTCAATTTGGGTAGCATGATTTCCAATTGCTCTATATGGGCTAGACCGTATGGGCTGGGTATTGTTCTCAGTAGTTATTACATGACTGACCAAATTGGTGTAACCCGGTTTATCTGAGAACACATCTTGGTGTTGTTCTAAGATCTGGAACAACCTTTCCTTCTGATCAACGGTACCTGTTAAAACAAGATTGTCAGACCAAGTACCTGCATCTTGCAATTCAGACAACATATCAATAGGTTCATTTGCAGCATGAAAATATTCAGCATGATATTGAAAAACCATTGCAGATCTATCCTTGTAAAGTTTCAATCTATTGACATGATAAAGAACAGGTTTCTTGTTAGAACCCAACATTTTGACAAGATAGTTGACATTTCCCATTTTTTTAACAATTTCTCCTGGACCTTCCCAGACAACTTCTAACTTAGAAGGCCAGTAAAAATGTTGAGAAATTCTCTTGAGGGTTTTTTGTATTCCTTGGTGCCCACTGGAAGGATGGTCATGAGCCATTTCTAGAATTCTTAGTCTATACTCAGAAGGCACCACTAACTGTTGAATAGGTTGGGCATCCATATTGGACTTGGGGTAGTACTCTCGATACAACAGTCCATTTTCACCCCATAAAAAGCTAACTTGCTGCTGTGCAGGACGTTCAGCATAGTTGTCTGCTTGTGATCTCAAAGAAGCTAGAGAGGGATCATTAAGTTGTTTCAGTCTAAAGTCCTCTGATCCCTTTGGTATCACCTCCTCTATTTTAGTTTCAGTTGTAGCTGCATTATCGGGTTTGGTCACAAGAGGTTGCTGTTGGGTAAGGTCTCCATCTGAGCTATCCTCAGTGGATTCCTGCTCCAGTTCAGGATCATGCATCTCCCTACTTTGAGAACGGGTGACTACCAGCATCGAAGCTGCATTTTGACTTTGCATGTGATCCAAAAAGGCAAGATCATTTCCAAGCAGAAAATCAGGTTTTCCCTCATGGGTTAGGATATGTTTTGCATCTGACCAGGACTTGTAGGTAATTTTTACATATGCCAAAGGAACAAACTTCTGCTCAGTCTCTATAGACCCATAAGTTTTTATTGGACACCTCAGATTGTTCAGAATCAAGGTGGGGTCTAGAAACTGTCGACTTATCGAAGAAATGTCAGCACCCGAGTCACGAAAAGCGCTCAAAGCCATATCGCCTGTTGGTGTGTGCAGGAAGACTACCTCAGTGAACGAGCGGGTCGCCCAGTCCCTCTGTGCATCTGGCACTATGCATTCAGGGTCCATAACAGAAAACCTCTCTCCTGATGCAGTCTCTTTTACAATTTCTGAGGAAATGGAAGCAATTTGTAAGTCCAAAATTCTAGGCACATAGTGGTTTACTTTGGCCTGTGTTCCACTGGCTTGAGAAGGGGTTACAGATGTGCTAACTCCCTCTGGATTCTGTGGAGGCCTAATGCTTGACTGGTTAGGCACAGAAGTTGCAGTACTGGTTGACGGCGCTTGTATAGTTCCCACTGGCTCAGAACTAACATACGCCATCTTGGGAGTACTCGTTTTATTTCTGCGTGGAGTTGGGACAGGAGTTTTTCTAACTGGCTCCTTATCTTGGTTAGCTGACACATTCAACCTTGGGCAATCACGTCGCAGATGTGAGCCACCACACTCATAGCATTTAAGAGGTGTTTTACTCTGGCTAGGAGCTAGGCTCCTTCGTGGTTCAAATGAACTTTGTCTGGGGTCTTGGGAAAAAGACTTTCTAACTTCAGGCTGACTTTGTCTCTTAGGGACCACTGGAGCAGTCTTTGATCTAACAGCTGGTTGAGGCTTCCTAAAGGAAAGTATCTCGTCAGTTCTTAAGGCCAGGGCCTGCAGGTCTTTGAAGTCTTTCTCCAACAAAGTACTCCTTATTTCTGTAGGTACCAAACTAAGAAAATGCTCCATGTACATCACTGTTCTCAAATCTTTGAAGGTTCTCACGCCTAATGAGTCCAACCATTGATCTCCTAGTTGCTCTAACCGATCAGCCAATGCAGAATAACACTCATTAGGTTGTTTTTTTTAATTTTCTAAAGTTCTGACGAAGTATCTCAGGAGTAAAACCATATTTTTTCTTCACTGCCTCTTTAAAAACACACCACTCCACTCTTTCATCAGGTAATTTAGCTACAATGTTGGCAAGCTGACCACTGCACTGGGTACATATTAACTTTACATACCAGTCCTCAGGAATATTAAGGTCTCTGCATGATCTTTCGAATAGCTCCAAAAATGCTAAGACATCTTGGCCATCGTGGTAATAAGGCAGGTTACTTCTGTCAACACTAGCTATGGATCTTTTAAAAGCTTCCTTTTCCTTCCTTTCAGCCTCTAAATTTGCAATCTTCATCTGTCTGTACTCCTTTAGTAATCTCTCAGACAGGTCCTGATTACGAATAGATTGAGAGTGACATGCAACAAAATCAGTAAACATCAGGGTTAACTTGTCCACTGCTGACAAACTCTGATTGGGGTCTTGCCCTGCAGCACCTGCTGCTGCTGCTCCTGCTATTTCATCAGGCCTTCCCCTGTCTGGCACTTCCCCTGTGCTGGTATCCTCCATGTCCTCAGCCTGATCTGAATCAGAGGCAAGCTCCTCTCCCTCAGGTGGTAACTCAGCCATCAAATTGCCCTTTTGCAATTCCCTTCGTAGATGTGGAGAACTGTAACTGACCCTTTGCTTAGGTCTGCTCCGAGTCAAAATGCTATGCTCAACTGCCTCCAAAATCTCCTGATGCAAAGCCTTTTTTACTGTAATGCCAGGCTGACCAACAGATGTCCCTCCAACCTTAACTGTTCTCTGAGTCACAAACCGCTGACTAGGCAACTGCAGAAAGTCGTCTCCTTCCATACAAGCTTCATTCAACGCCGACGCCAATCAATTCCAAAAGGAAAAATCCTCTCCCCACTCCTGCAGCCTAAACTGTAGGGTGAGGGCAAGCCATAAAACATCCCTACCTGGAGCTTCAAAAGAGGCAATCGCTACCTTGCCTGAAAATGCCCACTCATAGCCAAATTAAACAGATTTTAATGTCTGTTAAAATCTAAGCGTTGTTTCTTATCAGACTTCGCTGTAGCTAAGTCTTTATGAAGATCCTTAGCTGGAAAGAGAAAAGCAATTTGGCTAATTTACAGCCTGTCAGCATGCACGCACTCCCTCAGCCAAGGCTTCCGGAAGAATGCCTGCAGCTTCACTTACAAAGCAAACACCATAAATCCATAAATCACCCTAAAGCACGCGTTCCGTCCCACCGCTGCCACCATGCGAAAACACCGCCCATATCTCCAAGGAGACGTTCGCGGGGTTCCGGAGAATGGGATGGATCCGAAAGACAGACAAACCACAATACTGCTGAGTAGAGCCCAGGGGATCTCAGCCGGGTCTTGTCTAATCCTTCTTCTCCAAAAGCCACACTCCTTTAATAAGCCAAATAGCCAACACAGACATAACCATGAGATATACTCAGATTAATCTGGGCTCTAGAAATCTTTGGTAGCGGACATACAAGGCCAATTAATATTCCTCAGCTAGTCTGAACAAGAAACAATGCTTCTAGATAGAAATCAATCATTACTGTTTTATTAATAAAAGTTGTTAAAGTAAAGAAACCAAATGTTTAGTTGGTACATTTTCAATACAAGGCACAGATAATTCCTCCCCCACTCCAGCTAGAAAAATAAAGAAATGAAACTATGCTAACTAATATAAAGGGTAACATAGTCCATCTCACGTGTCCTGGGTTCACAAGCTGTTGTAGATGCAATCCAGGTGTTTCCCCTCAGTCCATGGCAGAGGAAACCATTTGTAATCCATGATGGAACACACACTACTTTCTCTCCTCCATCACTTCTTCTTCCCAGAGTTCCCAAGGGCCAGAAACTTCTGGACAGGTCATGCCCCATATTCCCACGAGAGCTACAGAAATGCTTTGGCTACCAGGAATGTTTCTCCTTAGCAACTAGATAAGAGATAGCCACGGTGGCTCATCTCAGAAGCTACACAGAAATCCTAATTTGAAATGGATTCTATTGAGACAGGCTTACCCATAAAAACACATCTCATCACAGTTGGTACGTGTTTGAGAGCCTCTATTGACCTCAACTTTTTGGGACGAAGGACAAAGAGCAAGTTGCAAGGACAGAGGTGAGTTATTTGGAATTTTTTTGACTATTTCCCAGGTTCCCCTCCCAGATACTAAATGGGGCTGGTGTACATTCCTAGGCATGGTGGGATTCTGGAAAGAAAAATATCTGGATTTCAAATTTTTCTATTTTGGCATGGAGAGGCACTTAAAGGGCTAGGGGACAGAATGGGAAGGAAAAGACTCCCAAGGCTTTCTGGCTCCTAAAGCTGAGGCTACTCTTCTGCCTGACACAGAACAGCCAATTACTTGTTCATGAGTGAGACAGCATGACACTGGGGGTCCTCACACACAGAAGATTGGCAACTGGCAAAGGCCTGTAGCTTACCTCTCAAAAGTTGTTGGACCGTGACCAAGGGCTGGCCCCCATGTTTACAAGCCAATGAGCTGCTGTCCTTCTCACAAAGGAGACACGCTAATTTTCTTTGGGAGTGCTGGTAACAGTCCATGTGCCCCATGCTGTAGCGATGGTGCTGGATGGCCAATAGAATGATCTAACTGGCTTTGCTTCTGGAAAAGCCTGGAGCCATGACTCATTATGAGTCCGTGTTTGAACTCTGCCACCCTTCTGCCCTTGCCTTAAAGTAAACCTCACCCTTACCCACACCCTCACATTTGCCCAGGGCTGGGAAAATAAATGTCTACAGACTCCATTATGCTTTTGGAATGTTGCCTGCTTTTGGGGTACTTTGGAGAAATAAGGAAATAGGGACAGAAGGAAAGGAAAGATAACATTTAAAGGAGGTCAAGACTCTGTTGAAAGCTGTTCACTTGCCAGCTATGTTGGCAGTGGTACATGTGCAGAAAAAATGAAAGAAAAAAAGGGCTTGAAGATAGGAGAAAGAAATAGGTTAGTGGATACGAGATAGCAAGCATCCCCCCTCCTTGCTTCTCCAGATGCACAAAATGGGGAGACAAGGGGGGTTGGTATCGCACCCGGGATGACCTGCTTGTGTTGCCAGGATTGTTCGCTAGGAATTCCTTAGATATGCATGTGAAGGATACTGCATTACTTGATAATTTGTGTCCTTGGACATCTGGACAATTGAGGCTGTACCACCTGCCTGTAAATTTGTTGGAAATAAATAATTTGGGGCAGGTTGACTGCCTCAGACACTGAAATGTTTATGATATAGGAAAATGTAGTAAAAAAAACTGCACGACAAGATTTTCAAAAGGAAACATGGTTCTTCTTGCTGTAAATACTTTTAAGACTGACAAACAGAGATTTCCAAAAAGGGGGGTGGGGAGGATTAGCAAAACTATTTGCTTGGAGTTTCTCTTTTAAAGGAAAAGAAAAAAAGTTGAAGGGATCACTGCCCCCCCCCAGTGGTTGGAGAAACAGACAGAGGCTGACAGATCTTCGCCTTTAGACCATAGAGCAAAGAGATTTAGTGAAATTAATAAAAATGATAGGATTTCTTTTCCTTGCATATGCACCATCTTGATGGGAACTGTACTTTTGTTTTAAAATTTCATTGCTTGTATTATATCTGAGTTTACTCTCTGTGAAATATATGGTTTTGCAACATGCTTTTAATGTTTTTTTTACCAGTACTGGCTTCCTTCTCCAATTTCACAAATGTAATTCTTCTTATTGTCACTGCTCTGTTATATCTTTACTTGTTGCTACTGCAATTCGTGGGTGTGAGTTTAAATTCCGCCATCTTATTGCTGTCAGAATTTAAAAGGGGGGGGGAGTGACGGGGCAAATATGATTTCCTACGATTTCCTTACTATAATGATATTCTATATGCATTTTTGTATCTGTATTTATATGTATTCTCTATAGTCAATGTATTTTGCATCCTCATTTCACCTCAAAGTATTGAATGTCCTGGCCCTTCCCGCTTGGCGCTCACAAACATTTCTACATTATCACACAGCTTTGTGAGAACCCCCCCCCTTCAAGGCCAACTCAGAATAACAACTTCACAGCACATTCAGGGCAAAGACTGTAAGTCATTAACATATTTAAAGATAAGCTGCACAATGGTTCACACACTCACAAACTTGGCAGCCACTAACCCTGGGATGCAATTTGGATATTTTTCCCACATCTACCATGGCCAATAGGATGATCTAACAGGCACCTATAAGGTTCAGGAGACCAATAAGGGGATGCTGTGCTTATTGTATTTTGTGTAAGAATCTTATAAAATGCTGTACCACATGCATCATGGGGCCCCGATCTGCCTTTTAAGATGAGGTCCAGCTATATGTTTAATAAAAATTGACTCACATATAGTCTGATTGATGCACTGTCTTATCTGTTATTCCCTGCCGGAGAACTGAAACCAACTGAAACAGCAGGCTTCATTATAAAACAACCAGCAGACGACATCCTGTGGACAACCAAGTGGTCGATGACAGCCAGACAATGGAAGAGGTTGCGGAGGAAGGAGCCTGTGGATGACAGAGGGACTCCTGAGTGCCAGCAGTCATGTGTCCAGCTGATGGAGGCGGTAACATCCGGACCAATCTCCAGCGCATCTGGTTACAACTGTGAGTTCAACCTTTTTACAGATGCTTCAAGCTATGGACTTGGAGAGGTGTGGTGCCTTGCAGATGACTGTGGGAGTGAGCCTGTCTTGAACTTTGATAACCTGGACTTTGTGAAAGAGACTCTAATCTTGTTGGGATTCCAACTGAGCTCAGGTCTGCTGCGTATACTGAAGGAGGGAGGAGCGAGCAGGCAAGCTCCAAGATCCACTCCCTTCTATGTTTTTGCTCTTTTATCTTTTAAGCTTTTCGAAATAAGTTTTTAGTGCTTGCAGCTTTTTTCATAAAAGGGTCAGACGCTACCAGGAGTAGCCTCCCCCACTTGCTTATTCCTGCTTATCATTGTTTTATTATGATTTTAAACTGCCTTCTCCGAAAAACTAATCACTCAGCATTTCTTTGAACGAGATTTGCTTGCCATCAAAAAATAGCCTTTTACTGAATGCTGAACGATGAAGTTTTTATATTTTTTATATTTTTAAATGTATTTTCATATTTTACCTTATATTTTACCTCATATTTTACCTTGTATTTTAACTGGAATCTGGATGGTTTGAAGGAAGAAGAGTGCCACATAAGACAACAAAGGGCTTTTACTGCCTAAGTTTTTAATGAAGATTTTGTCTCTTGGTTTCTGGCTGAAGCATTTCTTTTGAGTTTGCTTCACACCAGTGGCTTTAAATTCCCCTTCCAGAACTACAAGCCTCCTCACAAGGATTACAAAACCTTTACTTCTACTTATGAGAACTTGGACATTGCATACCAGAGAGGAGTGATTGTATGAGAAGTATTTGACATAAACAAGGGAGACAGATTGTCATCAGTGAGAGGTGTAAATTGCCTTGAATCAGCAAATCCTCAAATTCTCACCAACCTAAAACATAGTGTAATTAGGAAGAATGGGAAATAAACGTCACAGATCAAGCTCAGATCATCACCCAGCCAAATCAGTGAAGCAACTGAAAATAGACAAGCTTCTAACAACCA